>NC_087075.1:432500-995350 GCF_026151205.1 Bolinopsis microptera
AACGTTTGGTCTGAGCTTAACCAAATAACGAATGGTCTGTACACTGAAACTTACGCAATCTTGTATTTGAAGCTTTCAAAGGATTGCGCTTCAAGAAAAAAAATCCAACAGGGGCAAAGAAAACCTCCAGTCTGAAGTCTGAGCCAATCAGGGCAATGACAATGAGCCACATCACTAGGACTTCAGATATCCGGAAGTCTGGAAATAAATATTATAATAATTCAACCTTTTTGGCTAAAAGATAACTTCTGAATTCAAAATTTCGTTAATAATTGACAGTTTAGGTGATTAGAGACAACTTACTACTAAAATAATATAATGGGCTTAGATCTATATGGTAAAGAAATGAAGAAATAGATTTATAATAATGTTTTACCCATTTGGACGAGGACTCAGCGAGCTTAGGAGCGTTTCACGACGAGGTTTTTTGAGGCCTGGCAGAATCCAGAGTATTTGACTGGCAAGTCGGTTCTTCTGATACATTCTTGTTGTTAATTTCCAAGACAATTCCCATCAACACTTGATAAAATAATTGTATTATTGTTAGAAGAAACAGCAGTTGTTATAATATTCCTATACTCTTGATTGGGGAACATTTAGACAAAAAGATCATGAAAATTGCACGAAATTCATTATATTAGCATCAGAGATGACTAAGTTGTTTATTGAATTTCCTCATAAGATTATTAATAAATAAACAACTTCTAATATTTAAATACTATAGCTTCGACATTAAAAAATACTCATTTAAGGCCTGGTATAGAAAACAATACTTATGCAGCTTATAAAAATTTAATCTCAACTAAACAGCTTGATATCAAGTTCCTCACTTTTTTTTATTGAAATCTTTCAAATCATCAATTACAGTTTTAAATAATTTACAACACTACAAATCTATTACATTTTATTGAGGACTCCTGTGGAATTAACACCTCAATCACATGTTGCAACCATTACAGGTTGTTATGTTCGATTTAAATGGTTGTTGCATGATGGTTTATTTAAAAGATCCTAAAGACTATCAGACATCGTTTTTTAAGAGCTGTTAATCCATCTATACTTCACCCCATCTATCACCTAAAAGAATATCAGGACTCCATCATTCCCATCATCTGAAATTGCTGCCCCACCCCCCAGGTACTGTAATCAACAACTAAATAAACTATAAAAACAGTGCATCGGTTTTAGACTCTATCCTGAATACTGTGAATTATTGTGGTTATATGAAACTATGTCCGGTATCCAATCAGAAATTACAGCCCTTCGTGTCTGACAGATCCTAACAGTTGCAAAAGCAAATGTTTCCTGTGTATCACTAAAGTCTTGAAAAACGGACAATTTGAGGAGACAAATTGCTCGTCTAACAAACTTACCCAAGGCTCAGCGCCATGACAAAGTGCGGTTCCATTCTCTTGCGGGGACAGTGTTCTTATCTTGAACATGAATCTCGAAACTCAAAACTGTGAAGTTTGCAGTGTGACTGCAACTTAAATAGCAACCCTCTCTTTGGTGAATTCTTCTGATGTTAACAAACACTCTTCAACGTGTTAACGTTGTGGGTAAGTCAATCAATCCATAACATTGATTTGGGTCGAGGTGTATTCAGGTTGTTGATACTCTCAGTGGATATGGAAACACAATTCACACAACAGTTTAACATAGGGACTGTAGCATACTATGGGGTGATTTCCATATGGCCTACAATGGAAGGCTTCCATGAACACACGGCCGTTAAGTGACAATCCTTATTATAGTCTATTTTTAGAACCGTTTACGTCCCAGCTCCCAGTCTGAAAATTTTAAAACAGCGCCATGATCACTAAGTATGAAAATGGCTAGCAAGGTATACCATTCCATTCAGATGATGAGAGGTCCATATCACAGACTCTTGATTTCCACCATTCGTGTTAGGAGCAAAAAGAGTCCTCAGTTTTAGGGTCTAAAAAGCAAAGTCCACATTGCCATTCTTACTCTCCTCCCTTGGCGGACATACTGATTATGACAGAAAATCTCAGGACAGCTTTGAACACAGCCTTATTCGGACCATACTGATGGAAATGGAGAAATTAGCTTACATCTGCGCCAGATTGATGGCCAGTGCAACCTTGTCTGTCACCCGCATACCCTCAAGTATAGCCGTTCGTTAATGTAAGAGAACTGATCCCTCATCAAAGGGGAAGTCATCAACCCACTACAAAAATCACTATAGTGCACCATACCCCTGCTTCAGTCAAAAGCAAATCTCCCTGCTGTGTAAGTTAGCTCAAGACATGTTCTCCAAGTTAGATGCTACCGAACTTCCTCTTGCTCATCAAGAAGCACATGTATTTCAACTATCCTGAGTGGCATTGCAACGGAATCAATGCACGCTTCCACTAGATGAAAGAAAGAGGTCAATTGATGCAAATAATGTGAAGTCCATCGTATCATGTTGGGAACTAATGATGTGGGACTAATCCTAGAGAGTCCTCGACACATGGGAATAGATTATTGTCACCCGATGAGTTCTCAGGAAAAAAGCAAAAGGGCCCTTGATAACACCAATCGCTTCTATGATATCTGTTCCCTGTCACTTCACTCGTGGGTCCAGCTGCAAAAATTAAGATCATAAACATTTTACCAAGAGAAAGTTTTGCTAGAAATAAGTGATAAATGACATCAATATCCTTATTAATCTAAGATTCCTTCCAAATACTCGTTTGTTAGCTTTATAACCACAGAGAACAAATCGATTTTTGTTTAGTGATAGATCTGGATTTTAGGAATCAATCTTTGTTTTAGTAGTTGTGGGAAGACAATGTTGCACTAACAGCGATTGGTAATCTTTAAACTAGCAAAGCTCACCTCTAGTAAACTTGTCACCATTGAAATCGAATGATTTGCACCTGAATAATTATTTTGATTTCAAAGTTTTAAAACTTTTCTAATTGGAAATGTTTACAGGCGGATATTGTTCACATGATTATAGTTTAAATCAGGACACGACTAAACGTTTTGTGAAATGACTAATATTCACAACTTCAGCTGCAATTTCATAACCTTTGCAATTGGGCACTGTAACCATTCAAGGTGGTCTCCAAATTAAGCTAACAGTAATGGAACTTACTCAACTCATTCGAGATCATAAGCTGGACATACTTTCCCTAATGAGATGCATCTTAATATACTATTGACACAGACACCCATATATTCCTTCTCCTTCAACATTCATGCGATGCGACATAGGCCAAACAGTTCTAGGGGTTGTGGCCTTAATGATAAACAAAAAACTAGCTTACACCAGAAATTAGTTATGGATAGTAAGCTTGATAACATTGAAGCATTATGGGTGAAGCTTTATGAGTAGCAAGATCATCTGTTTGGCTGCTTCTGTTCGCTCTGGAATATGCAGTGTTGATTAACTTTATGAGTACATTCATTTTGCATGAAAAAATTGAACGGGAAAGGTTATCTGGATTGGGGCTATAAAAAACATTGACCCCAAGAATATTATCTCATCACCCAGTACAAAAAAATTAGATATGACCTTGAGATGTTACTAGCTAGTTCAAACTTTCAAGGGAAAACTAGGAGTTGCTAAACGTGAGACAATTTTACCAGACTACTATTGATGTTATATTCACTAAACTGTTATGCAGATTTTGTTCAATCTTCTGTTCTGATGACGTATGGGGATCATAAGCTATGATGTGTGAGATAGATTGTAAAGTACCTATAGCTCTAAATTTAAAAGGTTGTTGAAATTAAGGAAATCATTGTTGAAACGTAATGTTAAACAATTCCTTAGTCTATCTAGATACTGTTCTGATTACAGTCCACTATTGGGCAAGTCAGATGTTGAAGCTATCACTGCTGGCCTTGGTCCTCATATGAACAGCATATGACCTTTCTTCCTTGCAGCCATAGGAAGGGCATGAAAAGTTCATACTTAAACCTTCTACTGAACTTTTAAATGCCATAATCATAACCTTTTCTTTCTCCTAAAGAAAGTCCGTTAAAGAAGGATAAGAGAGACAATGGATATTGCCCATAAATGTGTGGTATATGTAGCAAATGTATTAAAGTGTAATGAGGCTGGAGATTGCTACAAGATTCAGGGAAATAATTAGAAATTAAAATTAGCTAAAACTTGCAAAAAAGGCTAATGTAATCGATGATCTTAAGTTAAAAGTGCCCCAAGAATGATCTTAAAGGGTATTTGGATAAATATCAAACTGGCATCAAGATATGACCCCTGGTACAACTATTTGTCAAACTATCAATGAGAATGTTCCTGAGCTATTTAACTTTCATTTTGCAAATGTTGGATCAAGATTACAAAATCAGGCCCCCAATATTGAAAGGTTAATTTTACTGATTTTTTACCTCCTCGAACTCCTAAACATCTCATTGTGATAGATTCAAGAAATAAACGAAAACTGATTTCTAATGTATGTCGAAAGCTCAAGAATGACAAGGCCTATATGACGATGTGCCTCTATTTTTACTTAAAGCATGCTTGTACCACACTGTGGAAGCCACTGACCGTCATATTGTCAATTTGAGCCTTAATTACAGGTGTTGTACCACCCTTTGTAAATAAGCTAGAGTAATCCCATCCAAAGGCAGGAATGTAAGATTGATCCTAATAATTACAGCGCCAATATCCATCCTTCCCTTGTAGGAAAACTTATAGAATACTTTGTCGGCAGCAACTCACTGATTAATGGGAATGCAAACAAACTTTTCATCCGGCATCATTGGCTTCGGAAAAATATCACAACTTTATTTGATGTAGATCTGATGGACGAAATATATATGAGAGTAAATCTAAGTCTTATAAACCAGGAATCATCTTTCTTGATTAAGAAAGGCCTCTTGACACAGTGAATCATGAAATATTGCTTTCAAAAAAATGGCAATTATTATGGAATTGGTGGCATTGCTTTAACCTGCCCGGTTAAGGAACTTCCTTATCCTTGTAGATATCCACTGCACTTGGATCAATGGCCAAAATTAAGTTCATTTTAGAAGTTCTGAGTGGTGTACACAAGGAAGCATCATTTGGCTTATATTATTTAGTATTTCATAAATGGACATCAGTTATGCCTGTAACTATCTAAGCCCTTTCTATTTGCAGATGATGTGCCATATTCTTTGATCAAAACCTGCAGAAGCCCGTTTATAAACATGAAAAATAGAAAACTTACTTTGACAATCTTTATTTGGCTCTGTGTATATAAATTTCTCACTCAATGAAAAGAACGACCTGATTCCTTATTGTTTTTGATTTTGTTGTCACATGATGAATTTAACCATTGAATGTATTGAGGTAACTTTCACAATCAAGGAGTGCAAAGAGACAAAATATCTTGCCTCATTCTAGATAGTTAAATTAAACTTTCAAAAGCCATGTAGATTTTTATTATTAGGTAGGTATGAAGAGATATTGTGCCTGTATAGAAAGTAAAGCACTGCTACCCATTAAATATAGGAAAAAATGTTTGCCAATGCACTTCGTGTTGCCACCAATTCGATTATTTAGACACGATCAATTGTGAGGCTGGCCAGACAAAACTTGTGAACTTGATCCTCTGGTACAAAAAGGTAGCCAAAGTAGTCTCAAAACGTTCCACAAACAGAGAGCAGCCTTTAATGTTTATAGAGACATGAAATGGTTACCACTCCATCTTAGACGACAACTTCCATCTGTCAATATATATGTTAGAATCATCCATGACTATTTTGTACCTTCAAACTTATGAACAAATTTAGTTACATATCAGACGGTAGTAGGAGCGGCGAAAGCTGCAAACCTCTATGTTGCCGAAAATGCCATAAACCGACCTTGGATGTTCAGGTACATTGCAGCTGGGGTGTAAATCTTCACAAAAGTTCTTTCTAATGATCCTGAGTGGGGATTTAAAACTGCTTGGTACTACTTTAAAATACCAAGTAAGTTTAATTTTAGTCTCTTAGACGCATTCTGGTTATTGGGATTGTCAACAATAAAGACCAAAGTGACATCTAACTAAATTATCTTAATAATTCCTGCTCAGCTAAGTCAGTAATTCGTTTGGTTTTAAGAAACGTTACACCAACTCCCCATGATAAACTTATTGAGAAAGTTATCATCTTTGATTAAATTTATGTTTTGAGGAAAAGAAACTTGTTTTATCAGAATCAACGACCAGTTTGGGCAAGCATGGTCGGGAGTTGATTAAGGACTAAGTGGTCTTTTACATGTAGTGACCTGATAGATTTGTTTTAAATTCTTAATGTAATATTTATGTTAAGTTTCGACTGGTGTGATCTACGGTCAGGTAATTGTATATTGCCCAAATGGGATGTGATTGTGCCTCTCAGGTCGCTGAACCCTATTTCTATACTGGTTCCGAGCTTATTACATTACATGCAATGTAAAAACAGAACCTGTGGTTCACAATTTGAAACATGCTAGTCGATATATTGATGATTTAACTCCCTAATATCAGTCATACGACTGTCGAAATAATTTGCATAGGGATATTTACCCAGTAGAGGTTTGAAGATGTGTAGTACTAAAACTCTAGCATTTTTATCTCGGACTTTTCTTGATTTTAGACATTTTTTATTACGAAAACAGTCGTTGTCTACACTAAAATTATAGGACAAACGACGTGATTTCAGTTTTAAAGTGTACTCTTCTCTAACCTTAAATCCAACGAACTGTGAATCCTTCATATGGAATATTTGTAGGTGGAACCTATATAGATATGCAAATCTCCTCACAGTAGTGAATGAATTTATTTCATGATGTATAAAATTATTATTCGATAACTGATCACCCAGAAAGATTTGAACGGAAAATCCTTACATAGACATCTTAAATTTTATTAATTAACAGTCAACCAGCGTGCATCTTTAAACACTGGGCACATTTCACAGTAAAATGACTTCATGTAATTATATTGTGTGTGAGGCATAACCTTGTTAATTCCGTATGCCTGTTACCTCGTCCGTTGATCTATTTCACTTTCCCTTTGATCGTTTTGGAAACAGTTTTATACACGGTTAAAACGATCTTTGGCAGTTTTATTATATTTAGCTTTAGCAGTATATATTTTTTTTTTCTATATTCTTTTCAGACTTTTACGTAAGTCTTGTTATTGCATTACTTGATCATATTTTATCGAACTAAGGTGTTAGTAGTATGTGCCAGATCCAGTTCATTTGTAACGGAGTTTTATATTTAACAGGAACGATGTAACAGAGTCGAAAATTTTAATGTTGCCCATGGGTGGCAAGTCCCCATACATCGTGGTCGGTAGTTTCCATTGCTTTTTCTTAATATGTTAATAGATCAACATCACATAAAATACTTTCAATTCTTGGGTGCAAAATGTTGGATTATGTTCCAACAGATCTACGGAAATCTGCCCGGATGTTAAAAGCTTTAGTGATTCTTATAAAGAAACAGCTACTTCTCATCTTTACAACAGGCCATATTATACGTCGGGGACAATTCATATGACAATTTTACACAGCCAAATCATTGGTCGACCGATAACTAAGTATCTTCTCATTCTTTTAATCTGAGGCTATATAATTGATGTATCGAAAGGATTTGCCCCTTTTTTTACACTTACCGTTTTGATTGATTTTGCTCATGACTCTTGTTTTAAACTGGAGAAAGGGTTGCACAGTGGTAGTTTTACTAAACCATTTTAATGTATTGACCTTTTATACCTAGTAGGTTGTTTTTATAGACCACATTTATAGTTATTTACTTATTATACTTGTATTTATTTTGGTTGACTGTATCCACCAGTTTTAAACATTTGTTAAATTGTACAGTTATTGACGACACATTGACTGAATGTTATTTTTTATGTTATATCTATTCTAGTTATTTTATTTATTTTTCAACAGACGGACAACTTCTGTTTTTCTTCTATTTAGTTACTCAAATTCTGTAAGCTTTTTTACAAGGACATTGACCCAAATGTTACTCACATTAGGCATTCATTATTGCATCCTTAAAAAAAAAATAAATTCATTTCACTTGGCACATTAGGGCTTAGAAAATTTATTCTCTGGTTAACAGATATCAAATTGTTTAAATTAATTGGTAGGTATGACAGTAAGGGTATATAAGAAAAGTTATTTTAATTTTGCTTGGGCGATTATATTGGACTATTGCGTTATAATGATGAATATGGAATCTTGAATTCTATATAAATTTACAACCTATGTGGTTGGGCTTTTTGCATAGTAAATATGGTTACTACTCTAATATCATATTATTTGAATTGGTATTCCGATTCTGATTATTTCTCTAGGAATATGATTATTATATCTCAATTTGGCTTTAGGGTAGGGTGCCCCGCTTAAAGATACTGGATTCTTCCAGGAAGGCATCCCGTGCCACAGCCTTGGTCTACATATATATTAAATTATTAACCATTCTGCTGTTATGTGCACGAAAATTTATTTCAATCAAAAACATACAAAATTTACACAATGAATATGAATAACATTAAATCTTCTCAAAGTAGGACTCCGATAAAATCAGATTTTTCAGACAAAATGTATGTAATCCAAAGACATCCTGAGGGTCACAAAACCAGATGTTGACGGAGCAAAATGCACCCTCCTGCCCAAGTATGGGCCCACGGAAATCGTGAATTTCAATAGAATTTCAAATAGAATCACACAAATATTCAAAAGCAATCAAATCATATAATAAGCGATATCCATGGATGTGAATATTGCACTTAAAATGAGAATGAGAAATTACAGACAACAGGGTTTAAGCTCTTATGAAACATATTGTTAGCTTTAGGTAGACCTGCCCTCACATGATCTCTATCTCGAGGAGAATAAATCTAGATCTAATCAGCGTCTCCGGCAGAATTTATCCCACATGTAGGGTGGTCATTTGCTTGGAAAACTCGAATAATCCTCTATCTCACGTATAGCCTAGAGGAATATTTGATTTCCATTTGGGAATGGGGTCCTAACGTAAAAGTTTCTTAGCTAAAGCTTAGAGCATGCTTGTGGTAAGATTGAGCTTACAAAACATATAAGGGGTTCCATGTGGCTATTTCTAACCTTGAGTGGCTTGAAATGGTTGGCAAATCTGACGGTTAAAGTGACAGTATTATTTTTTGATAAATAGTACTTACAAAGGACCACTTCATCTAAGAGATATATAATATGAAGACAAAGTTTCCAAGACTAGATTGATAAACTTTTATTTGCTGAAAGTTGATTTGAAATATAATTTTCGTGCACATACAGAATGAATGGTTAATAAATTAATACATATATGTATAGACCAAGCTCTGTGCACGGGGCGCTTCTGGGAAGAATTCCAGTTCTTTTAGCGGGCCACCCTACCTAAAGCCAAATTGAGATATAATAATCATTTTCCTAGAGAATAATCAGAAATCGAATACCAATCAAATAATATGCTATATATGAGTAGTAAACCCTATTTACTATGCAAAATGCCCCAAACCTCATTAGTTGTAATTTATATAGAATTCAAAATTCCCATATCATCATTAACCTCATACCTAGTTCAATATAATAGGCCCAAGCAAAATGTAAATAAACTTCTTATTCTACCCTTTCTGACATACTACAAATTAATTAAAACTTTTGAAATCTGTTGACCAGAAAGAATAATTTCTAAGCATAATGGCAAGTGAAATAATTTAGATGCATTAAATGAATGCCTAATGTGAGTATCATTTGTCAAAGGTCCTTGTAAAAAAGTCTGTACAAGAGCTATGAATAACTAATAAGAAGAAAAAACAGGAGTTGTCGTTCTTCTGTTGTAAAATAAATTAAAATATCTAGAATATAAATTAGATATATATACCATTCAGTCAATGTGTCGTCATAAACTGTAACAATATCAAATGGTTAAAACGGGTGTTGATACAGTCACAAATAAAAATACTAAGTATGATAAGTCATAAATTAAATGTGGTCTATAAAACTACCACTAATGTATATAGGTCAATAAATTAAAAGTGGTTTTAAAACAACCATGTGGGGAACCCTTTTCCAGTTAAACATGTCAGTCATGTGCAAAATCAAGCAGCATGGTAAGGGTTATAAAAGGGAATATCTTTTCGATACATCAATTATTTTTTGCTCCAGATTTAAAAGAATTAGGAAGTTACTTAGTTATCGGCGTCTATGAGTGCAGGAGTAAAATTTGTCATATGAAATTGTCGACGGTAATAATTAGGGTTGCTTGTTTATTGCTGAAAGTGCTGTTTCTTATACGACTCACTAAAGCTTTTATTTTAAATCGGGCAGATTTCGTAGAATCTGTTTTGGAAATTATTCCAACATTTTGCCCCCAAGTATTGAAGTTTTTTATGTGATGTTGATCTATGACATAAAGGTTGCAGCTTTCGCGCCTCCCTACTACCTCCTGATATGTAACTAAATTTGTTCATAAGTTTGTAGGACAATTGTCAAGGTTGATCTAAAACATATAATGACAGATGGAGGTTGTCGTTGAAGATGGGTGGCGTAAACCATTTCATGTCTCTATAACTTAGGCTGCTCTCTGTTTTTGGAACGTTGAGGAGCTATTTTGGCTACCTTTTTGTTCGAGTGTCAAGTTCAGCAAGTTTCGTTCTTGCCAGCTCTAACAATAGATCGTGTCTAAATAAATCGAATTGTGGCAACATGGAGTAGCATTGGCAAAACATTTTTCTATTTTTATGGGTAGGAGTGCTTTACTTCTATACATGGCACCAATTCTCTTCATGACCTTCCTATAAATATAATCTACAGGCTTTTGTGAAGTTTAATTTACTATCTAGAATGAACGGCCAAAGATATTTTTGGTCTCTTTGCACTCCTTGAATTGTGAAAGTTACCCTCATACAATCAAATGGTTATTTCATCATGTTGGTCAACAAGAATCAAAAACAATAGAATTCAGTATCTTTTCAGTGGGGGGGGGGAGGGGGGGGGGGGGGGGGGGGGGTGGGGGGGGGGGGGGGGTTTGGGCGTGATTAATTTTATTAACATGAGCCTTTAAAGGATTGTCATAAGTTCTATTTTTCATGTTTATAAAGGTGCTCTGCAGGTTTGATCATGAATAGTGCACCTTCATCTGCAAATAGGAACAGGGCTTAGATTGGTTACAGGCATAAATGATGTACATTTATGAAGATCGAACTACATATAGCCAATGATGCTTCCTTGTGGTAGACACCACTCAGAACTTCTAAAAAATGAGCTTAGATGCCATTGATCTAGTGCATTGATATCTAAAGATAAGAAGTTCTTAAACCAAGGTTAAAGCAATGCCACCAATTCATATTAATATGCAATGTTTGAAGCAATATTTCATGATTTCACTGTGTCCAAAGGCCTTCTTAAGATCAAGAAAGATGATTCCTGGTTTTAAAGGACTTAGATTTACTCATATATATTTCGTCCATCAGATCGTACATCAGGATAAGTTGTGGAGTTGATTTTTCCGAAAGCATATTGAGGCCGGATGAAAGTTTGTTCTCTTCCATGTAATCAGTGAGTTGCTTGACGACAAGTATCTTTAAGTTTTCTTACAAGTGGAAGGAGGGATATTGGCCGGTAAATTATTATGGGATCATCTTTCATTCCTGCCATATGGATGGGCGTTACTCTAGCTTTTTTTACAAAGGGTTGGTACAACACCTGTATTATGGCTCAGTTTGACAATGTGGGTCAGTGGCGCAACTATGTGTGGGTACAGCTTGCTTAAGTAAAAATAGGAGGGACATTGTCCATATGAGGGCCTTGTCATTCTTGAGCGTTTCGACATAACATTAGGATATCAGTTTCATTTATTCTTGGAATCTATCAAATGAGATATTAGGAAGTTCTAGGAGGTAAAATATCAGTAAAACTAAACTCTTTCAACTATTGGGGGCTGAATTTTGAATCTTGTGTTCCAACATTTGCCAATGAAAGTTAATTAGCTCCGGATCATTCTCATTGATAGTTTGACATTAGTTTAACCCAGGGGGTCATATTTGATGCCAGGTTGTAGTTTTCAATCCCTTTAGGATCATCAAGCACTTTTACTTCGTAGTTCATCGAATTACATTAGCCTTCTTTGCAGGTTTCTTGCTAATTTATTTCTAAATATTTCTCTGAATCTTGTAAGCAATCCAGGCCTCATTACACTTTATACAGTTTGCTACATGAACCACATTTATTGCCAATTTCCATGTCTTCTTATTCCTTCTTTTACGGAATTTCTTTAGAAGAAAATGGTGTATGATTAATGGCATATATAGTTCAGTAGACGTTTATGTATGAACTTTTCCATGCCTTCTCAATGGCTTGCACGGATGAGGTTGTATGCTGGTCAATATGATGACAAGGCCGCTGTGAAGCTTATCAACATCTGTACTTTCATTGTGGACTGTAATCAGAACAGTGTGTCCTAGATAGTCGAAGGATATTGTTTAACATTACGTTTACAATGATTTCTAATTTCAACCTTCTCCAAATTTAGGAGCTATAGGTACTTTACAATCTATCCTCACACATAATCGCTTGTTGATCTCAATTCGTTCATCCAAAGAACAGAAGATTGGGACAAAAATCGCCATAAACAGTTAGTGAATCTTACATAATTAGTGTCTGGGTAACATTCGTCTCACGTTTAGCAACTCTAGTTATCTTGAATGGTTTGAACTAGATTTGTACATCTCAGTTCCTATTATTTTTTGTACTGGGTGGATGAGTTATTATTCTGGTCAATGGTTTATATCCCTATCCAGATATCCTTTTTCCCATTCAATTTTGTCATGCAAAAATGAATGTATTCCAATAAAGTTATTCAATCCTGCAAAAATTCCAGAGCGATAGAGGCAGCAAAAATTGATCTTGCTATTCTTAAGCTTCACCCTAATGCTTCAAGTTATCAAGCTTTACTTTCCTTAACTAATTCTGTGTAACTAGTTTTTTGTTTATCATTATAGCTACAAAACCCTAGAAACGTTTGGCCTGTCTCATGCATAAGAGTTGAGGAGGAAGGAATTTTTGGTGTCTGTGTAATAGTATCTTTAAGATTCAGCTCATTTAGGGAAAGTATGTTATTTATGATTCTCTAATAAGTTGGAAAGTTCATTTACTTTTAGCTAAATTGAGAAGCCCTCCTTGATGTTTACATTGAACATGCAGAAGGTTGTGAAACCTTTCAGCTGCATATTAAAATTGTTTCATATTGTGAATCTTATTAATTCACAATGAATGATAAAAGTTGTAAAAAGTTGTGTTTAAACTAAAAACAGGAATAAAAGCAGGTTGTTGTATTTGTCTGGGATGTCGTACTGTAATGTAAATAAAACTGATGGTAGGAGTGTTATGTCATATTTAGCTGTATTCTAATGGTGTTGCATGATACTTCAAGTGCCTTGCTATTTTTATACTATGCCATATTCATTGAGTGACATTAACTTCTCCATAACTACTAAAAAATGGACGATTTTTAAAGCCTTTCTTTTCACTAAACAAGAAACGATTTGTTCTCGGTTGAGCAGCAGTTTTACAGAGGTGTATTTCTTTGCAGGATTTGATATACACTCATTGATATCAGTTATAACCTGGTTTCTGGGAAACTTCTCCGATGGTAATTAGTTGACTATTTTAATTACTCAGCTCCAGGTGCCCAATTGTGCAAGGAGAGTACAAGTTTTTCAATACAAATTTTCCTGGTTTGTAATAGTCAAGTGCTCTGCATCCACCAGAAAAAACTATCAGGGCACAGAAGTTTTAGTCCCTCATGGTTTGCGAGGGTGTTCAGGATAGAGTCACGTCATTTGTACCACACATAAGTACAATGTTTTCACATGAATTGTATTATTTAAGAGTGTCTTTTCTTGATCTGATTGATCCGTTCATTGATTTGCATTGGCTGTTGGCACCAGGGTTTAGCTGAATACATGTGCCTCTGTGATGTTTGGACGATAGCTTTTCTCCCTCTAATTTGGATGACCATTACTAGAGCTAATGTAAAGACACACACAAGATTTACCAGAATGTTCTATTGATCTAGGTCTTAGGGGCCGAGGGTTCAGTGTTTCTTAATCTTGACTGAAAATCAGACAGATTAGATACGGTTGCGCTGCATCATTAGGTCGCAGAGTTAATGTTATTCTCTGGTTCTCGACTTGATCATGGATAAGGCTGGTGTTCAAAGCTGTGTTATGGGAATTGTCTGGTCCATATTCAATATGTCCCATGGGAGAGGGTGAGGTCAGCAATATGAGCTCTAAGTTTGGATCTGAAGCTTAGGACTCTAGTTGCCTAAAAGAAGATGGTGGAGATCATGGAGCCTGGTGAAATTGACCCTCTCGTCATCGAGTGAAAGGAATTCCTGCTGACCAATTTCTATACTTGGTAATTATAGCACTTATTGAAATTTCAATTTTGGGAAAAATGTGAGGATAAGGTTCTAAAAAAAATTAGGACTTTAGGTATGGATTGTTGCTACTGGCTTGTGTATGATAAAGCCTCATTGTTAGCGTAGGGAAAGTCCCCGTAATATGCAAACTGCCTATTCTCCAAACTTTATGAGTATAGTGGGCTTTCTAATCTAAACTGGCAGTGTCTACAAACTGAAAAACTCCTCGACATCAAATCTTGGTATGGATTGATAGAGGTTGGTCACATCATTGTCACCATTTTACAGAGTGTTTGGGATTTTCCAAATTTGATTAATTTTGCTGAATGTTCACTGGTCTTCTGCTAATTTGGATAGCTCTTGGGTTTAACTCAGAAACACAAGATGCGAGGATGCATATTACTGAGGGGAACATTGATAGACAGTTCACAGTGATCAGGTACCTGGGGCAAACACAGGGATAAGTGAAACCATCGCTGAGGGAACTTTGGAGGGCTGCACTGTCCATTCTGATAAGTGTTTATAGAGAAAAGAAATTTGCCGACCGAAGACTATCATTCTCTTTAATAGAGTTAAACAATTTGAACATTTATCGAGGACAAGAGCCGTTGATGGGGATTTTTACAGTATTCCCTCGTTATCTCTGATTGTAATGTCTTGGAGCCAACTGGTTCAGACATAGTTTATCACAAAAAGTTGCTTACTGTTCGAAATTAGTTAATGATTACAGTTTCTACTTGTCTACATTACAGAAGACAGATGCTGCGAATTATTTTTAGCGATATCAAAAATCTGGAATGAACAACCCTACTCTGTGGACTGTAGAATGTTTAAAAATCTCTAAACATTTACTGCCGCCTGCTGTTGATGATTATTCCTAATATTTTAATATTTGTCTGTAATTTATGAAACAATATCAAAGTGCACAAGCCGCACACCCACCTTAGATTGTGGACAATTTGAAAACTTAACTTAATTTGGATATATTGTCTCTAGACTCACGATTTTTTTGAGATTTTAACAGCAGATCATTTTAATCACCGTATTTGGCCAATTTTACCTTTCAAATTTGAGAGGGGGAAGGGGGAGCTATATGCAAACGTTACGCCACGCAAAGAACGGAAATGTCTCCTGCAACTTAGGTCCAGACAGCCCTTTACTTAAGGCCCAGAGGGGGAAACATATATTTTTCAGTTTTCACACATGTGAAATGCTATGAGAGGATTTTTATATTAATCTAAATAGCTAATAATTTAATAAATTATTAACAGGCCCCTTAACGTGGGCAAATAATATACAGCTTTATAACTTATATAAAACAAATTGAAGTCTATTTACATGTTGTTTAGTGTCTCTTTAGATCTGTTTTGGTCTTTCGTGGGAGTTCCCACCTTTGTTTGGTTGAGAATGCTCAACATAACATACATGATGGCTTGACTGCTTTATTGACCCGGACAGGCACCGGGGGCAGGGAATCCCAGAGGAGAGGAATAGTAGAAAAAAAAAAACCGCATCAAACACTGGACCTGCATCCTGGGAAATGAGCACCAAAGTTTGAGGTTAACCTGTTTTGATGCATTTTGATGCATTTTTCTTCTATTGTACTTCTCTGGCGCAGCAGCTCATTCGCATTTATTATTTACTATTATCGCATATACGTGGAGGAAAACAGTGGCTTAAAGTGCCTCGATGGGGCCGCAAAAAATTGTGCCCCCTGTTGGCGCCCCCCTCCCCCCGTTTGGACCCCCTTCCCTCAATTTTTTTTTTTTTTTAAATTGCTAACTATATATTTAATTAAATTATTCAAACAATATACACATAATATAGCAATGACCCTATATAAAATCTGTAAAAATGGTTACAAATTAAAAAACTGAGGTAAAAAAAAAATAAGAACCTTTGTAATTATAAATATAAATCCACTAAATCAACATCACAAACCAAAAAAGCAGTTTAGACCCCCATCCAACTAGAGCCCCACTCCATGGACCTTTTGGGTTTTAAGAGTGTCTGATCAGTATAAGGTCCAACAATCACTTATTGGTGGGTGGACGGGTCTGGGTACCTCTGTACCCCCTGATAGAGATTTTATACAGGTTCTGAGTAGATTCAAAAGCAGTCTGCGGTTCTGACAAATGACATCCACATCACAATACGTTGGCCTTCTTTAGGCTATCCTTTCAGCGAGATGTTTTAGAAACTCTGTTGAAGCCCTCAGTTTGCCATTCCTCTGTAAGTACTGACACCAAGTGGCGTGTAAGTAGCCTTTTCAACATTGAGGGACTCTGTCATTGTACTCAGTTTTTTGCTTTTCTCGTGAGATTGGTAATCTGTGAGATGCTCCTTGTCACTGTTGGACTGGGCTTGAGGGTGAAAAGTACCCTTACATCTGTGAATGCCCTGTCCAGCGGCGAACAACGACTCGCACTGATGTTCTGGTCTCGCTACCCATACTGTCTATTTGATCCATGTAGATAGTTCAAGTGTGTGAGGAACGGAGAGAAGTGGGGTTCTGTTTCAAAGTCTTTGCAAACAGTGGTTAGGGGTTCTTGCTATTGTATCTCTTAGTGAATTGTGTGTCTAAGTGAAACGTTAGCCTCCGATTTTGCAGGTTATAGTATGGTTGATATGATTTTGATTTCCAATACACAATGGGGGGACTTCTGTTAGCTGTAGACAGTGTACGGTTATATCTGACGTGAGAGGGCATCAAAGAAATTTTGTTTGTTAAGGACTTAACCCACATGCTTTTAGAGGGAGTGTGGAAACCAAATGGATGCTCCTTTTTCACTTAAGGAGTTCTAATTGCCTTTGTGTTGATGGGGATAATCCAAATTGGACAAATTCGGGTTTTTAGGAGGATTACGCCGGTAAAATTTCCTTAAAAGTGTGTTGCTAGATAAAAAACGTGCAGCTTTGCTAGTATCTCAGCTTCAGTTAAGTTTTACAAAAATTGTCTCACATTCAAACGCCGATTTTGCACTCACTATATCAAACCCCGTATTACTTATTCCTAGATCTTTTTGCCTTCGGCAGAGAGGGAAAAAAATTCGATAAAAATCTGAGTCACTCATCTAATTGCGAACTCAAATTCATTTAAGCCACTGGATAAATCTAAAAAGCACTTGCTATCCCTCCAAAATCGAGATTGACCCTACACATCTTACTATATATACACCTGATATCTCTCTGCCTATGAAACATGACTATCATTTTAAAAACTTTGATTTAAAACACTCAACCTAAACTAAAACAAATAAAGATTTGTTTTTATTGACATTGCGCATGAGAAGAGAGAAAGAATTCTATAAAAAGAATGTACTTCTACGTCAGAGGAAAAAAGAGTCTTGTCACATAGACTTAACAACTTCCGGAGGTATGGGCCCACTCTGCTCTGTGTTTGTAGAATCGTATAATATATCTGAAAGGATAGCTAACAAGAAGACGCTAAGAGCCAAGTCAAAAATCAAATCAGAATACGGATTTTCAAGGTTCGATCTGCTACGTAGCACACTTATAGCACTTAAGGGAATCAGAGGAAGAACAATAGCCTGCACCTTGGAATGGGATGACTTGACGGATGGTACTCGTCTAAATTCTTGAAGTTTAGCGCGCGCCGCTTTCTTCTCGATGCAAGCAAGTGTACGAAGAGCGCGCGCAGGGCCAAACATTAAAACAATGGTCATCTGGATGACTTATTTTTCAATCTCATACCTCAAAAAAGACGGCTTGAGGTCTTATTAAGTTAGGTTATGTACATTTTATAAATATTTAATGTAGCTATTTTTTTGTTAAGTAAAATTTTGCGGACGGAATGTCACAGCGGAAACGCCCAATTCACCGCCTCGGCGGGTAGTTTATACAGCTTCACAAGCAAAAGCCACTTTGTCTACTCGCTGTGAGGTGTATCAGTACCAAGGGTTGGGGTCTCCTTTTTTTCTTTAAAAAATTAAGATTCTGGGTACTAAAATTTTATAAAAGTTTTTCTTACGTTGTCTGATTCCACCGACGGGCGCGGCTCCCCCTGTTATCGTTGAAACTCTATACGGGGCATCGTTAAATTTACTATTAGCAAAACGGACAGTGGGGGTTCACCGAGTGATACGACAAAATAAGTGTATTAAATTCAATATTGATTGAGTGTGGCCCGTGATCACAGAATTTTCAATTTTTGCGACCAGAATTCTCAAATGAGTTGGTAAGTAAAGTACGGTATGACTTGTAACGCGATGCGTTACTGTGCCTCGCCGCGCACTTACTAAGGCTTCTCACAGACGAGACGGCGAGATGCGCTTACTGTGCCGCGACGAGCTTGCCATGAAATTGACATCGTCAATGTGCTTATCCAGAGCCCTGCGCTTGCAAGTGGCGCGCGCCCGCCTCACGGCGGTAACAGCGCGCCCGCAGCGGCGCCGAAAGACATTGGTTAGGTGAAATCGTTCAATTAAGGTATGACATTTGCAAAGCAACATGTCTCAAATATGAACCACGGACAACCGCAGTGTATACAAAAAAACCCCAACATAGGTATACTTGTTGACTCTATCCAGGAGCCCTTGCGCTGCCAGTAAGCGCGCGCCCGCCTCACGGCGGTAAAAGGGTCTAGCCATGACCACCAAAGATTTTGGCACCACTCCTACAGTGGTGCCAAAATTACCGCGCTTTTTGTTCCTTTCATATTCGAGTGTGTAGCCTTTTAGACTTTGATTGCGGTATCGTGGTGTCGTACGTCTCTCAGATCGGGTGACAGGGGGGCTGACCATGCCGAAAACCTAATTGATCATGATTGGGTCTGAGGTCATTGTGATTAATGAGCCTATGAGGTCACGTGACTATGACGTCACCCGACATTGTCCTCCGTTTCTCGCTCATTGACCAGTGTTGATCTCACGATGTCAAGCCTTTCGCCATCTCGCCGATCTGCATTTGTGGTTTGCGCGATGCATTATTGGATTGCGCGCTCGCGACCCAGTCGTGCATCCGCGCGTACAAGACAGGTGTAGCTTCTGCATACTTGTGAATGTAGGTGTAAGTACAGCTGGACTTTAGTTTATACCTAATAACCCCTATTCACTGTCACTATACACTTAGAAACCTGAAAAAGTGGTTACTGCACATACTGGAGGGAGAAGTCGCCATGACTTAACTGCGCTATCATAGACGATGTATTGTCAGGCACTGCGCACGGCTTGCGCACGAACCTTATTTTCGGGGAAAGTTCGTGGTAGGTGCTTTCTTGCTTGTGAAACAAGCGCGCCCGAAAGTGCGCGTTAGCACATGGTTAGGTGATGTATACTTTACCTAACATGTGCTTTCGCGCCAGAGCGGGCGCGGGGACGCTTGTTTTACAATAGCGGTGGCGCGCGCTACTGCAAGCGCAAGGGCTCTGGATAGAGCAATAGTTATTACTGACTTTTTGGCCCCCCCCTTGATACATGTCACGTATCCAAATATCAGAGTATATTTAAATAATAAAATAGTTTCAAAAATACCTAAGTAATCACTTCAGCAGTATTGCACTGTTGGTTATAAACATGAATGCATTAACTGTTTTTGGTTGGCACCGCGCCGCGCGAATCTCAGTCAATTACTCCCATCTTTGGTTCACATAGGATAATAGGGACACAATAATAGCGTCCCTCTAAAAAGTCGATTTCCTTATTTTATGCCCCTCACAGGGGAGCTGAAACGGTTTTCGATCAAACGGCTGCCAGGCCCTGTGTAGTCAAACGTCGCAAAAATGTTGCTCTCGTCCTATGAAATCGCCTGCATTATGTAGCCAAGCTCCGCATTATGAATATATGTATTTCAATTTTGCATACTGACTTACAAAATGCTGTGATTTCATTGGATGAGGGCAAAATGTTGGCGACATTTGACTACAAATGGCAGCATTTGAATCGAAACCTGGTTTCGCCCCCTGTGCCCTTTTTCGGCTTCGGGCGGCGCACGGCTTCGCGTGCGTAATGGGGCATTGCAAAAGTTATTGTCAAACCCCTTATTAAGTACTACAACATTTGACAAAATACGCGCCCGCACTATTATATTTACAAAACTTGATCAAAAACATTATTATGACCAACATTTTCATATTCAGGTGCCGGTATAAAAACCATAAACCATGTTTAAATCAAGTATTAGTTATAAGAATTAAAAAAGGTGTTTATTTGTTCAATTAACGTTGCACCCTGCACACAGGCCATTCAATCTGTTTGGCGTATTTTCCCATTAGTTAGTTTCCACGTTAGTAGAAAAGTGTGGAGACGAGGTGCGAGAGAAAAAAGTATGTCATTATATATTGGAGCACAGGCCAAGTGTGATTTTCATTTTAAATTGATGTGATTTTTCTTTTTACATTTAAGTTTATATAGGGTCATTGTTGATAGTCAATATGGTGTGTATATTGTTTGATACTTTTTATAAAAAATTTCAACTTTATTGAAAATTTGGTGAATAAGCTTAATTATTCATTATTATTATTAAATCTAAAATAGCTTATAATTTATTAAAAATTATTAAACAGGCCCTTAATCGTGGGCATAATATACGCTTTTTAAATTTATATAAACAAATTGAAGTCTATTTTTCCATGTTGTTAAGTGTCTCTTTAGATCTGTTTGGTCTTTTCGTGGGAGTTTCCACATTTGTGTTGTGAATGCTCAACATAACATACATGATGCTTGATTGCTTTATTGACCCGACAGGCCCCGGGGGCAGAATCCAACACCAGTGCGTTGGACATAGTGTTGTCTGCTTAACGGACGTGTAGAACTAGAGAAGCCGCCATCCCCTTCTACTGCTTTAGCTCGCGGCAGCATGAGCCCTGTTTCCTGCACTTGGTACCTCTGAAAGTACAGAAAAAGTGTGGTGGATTTCGGGGTCCAGGTACTCCCTCTTGGTTATTTATGGTTGGTAATATTTCTCTGAGATGTTTGCTGAGTCTGTATTCATGATTTTCTTGTCGGATAATCTGGAAGGAGCATATTTTGTCCCCAAGAAATTCGACTCTCCTAATGATGCTTTTGTGTGCTGCTTTTTTGTTAACACTTCATCTAGATAGGAATGTGTGTCTGGCCCAACCCTGTTCTTCTTTCAGTTGCAGGTTAACGGTGTCTTGCACCTCCAGACACAATAGGAGCTGGTGTACGGGAGAATCATGAAGCTGTTACAGAAACGACTGGGCCTCACCACTGCCACCACCACCCTGGATCTTAGATATTCGCAAAGAAGTGGTGAGCTGCCGTGAATGTTAGTCCATTATTTCGGCTGTCCTGATTTTTGCCTCGTGTTGTGCCCGAATAAAAAGTTGTTTTTGACTAGGAGCAGGCCCCACCGTTTTTGATCTTGCGATTTTACCCGAGTATTCTTGTCTCCATGTTGTTATGACTGTTCTGCTTGCAGATTTGTTCGTGCTGTCAATCCAGATCTTATTTTTGTAGCTGTTTGTCTGCCTGGTGTAATAGGCCAGATCCTTGATATGTTGCCTGTGTTAGGTCTATCATTCTGGTTCCGTTGTGACTTATTTTCTTTCCAAAGGAAGTACTTTTTCAGTGACATTGTTAAGACATGAAAGTTGGTATTCTGCTTTCATTCAACTTGGTAGAGGGTAGCTGGATAAGAATGTCACCTTGTGTGAGTATTTTGCACATTGAATTTAACCGAGAGAGCTTCGAGTTGACATCAGTGGTGGTAGGTGTGGAGAAGCAAGGTCGGTTAATTCCCTTGGTGGTTCTGGACTTGATCCAGATATTTTAGAATTATTTTATTCCAGAAGCTTTTTAAATTGATGAGACACTTGTGAGAGCAAATAGGTGCTGCGTAGGTTGAAACAGTTTAGTGGGACCATTGTCTTAAGGAGGAGTGTAAGGGCTGTAAACGTTTAGACCAGTAGGTGCGGTTAGTTGATTTTGTTATTAATCCCCACTTTTTTGCTTTCTTTAAGTTTTTGAGTAGGCATGTTTCTTGAAAATGAGGTCCTTCATCTACTAGTACCCCAAGGACCTTCGTACTTTGAACGTAGTTGTTGCTTTTCCCATTCATTCTTAATTTGCAGGTTTCTGTTCTTCATTATAGGCTGCAGTTTTCTAAGTTTATTGCCTCTGTTTTATTTGTATCACAGTCACTACATAGCTTGTTTCTTGATGCACACTTGCCGTGGTGGTCACATTACCTTCTGCATTTTTTTCATGGCATCGGAGGTGTTCTCAAAGGAAATCATAAGTGTACCGTCATCAGCAATTTTGTAGGCAGCTTAGATATCTTTTGACCTCTTCCGGGGTGTTGTTGCGTCATGTCTCGCTATGTATTTGTGAAAGCGTGCTAGATAAAAGATTGGACTTTCATGGACATTGAAGGGAACTCTTGATGACGATCAGGAAGGTTTTATTGGAGGTGAGATCAAAACGCGATATCTTTTCAGAATGTGGCTAACCTTGAGGGAAGTTAAAACGACAGAAGCTGGCATGTATAGTGTCTTTTCCTGGACTTCGAAAAGGAATTTTGACCAGTGGTTGTCATTCTTCCATTACTATGTGTCAAAACTATCAACTCTCGGTTATTCAAGGAATTATTCTTAACGTGTGAGACGTTTCTGTTCAACCGGACGATATAGTCAAATAAAACACTATAAGGAGGAACATAGAAAATGTACCAATATTTGGGGACTACCTCGGGGGGCTGTACCTGCACCTCTCCTCGTTTATCCTTTACATAGCTGTCATGACGCCACAACACCCCGGAAGAGGTAAAAGATTAATCTAGCTGCTACAAAATTTGCTGATGACGGTACACTTATGATTTCCTTCTGAGACCATCTCCGGATGCAATGAAAAAATGCAGCTTGGGATGTGACCTCATCGGCAAAGTGGTGCATCAAGAACAAGCTAGTAGGAACTGTGATACAAATAAAACAGAGGCAATAATCTGAAAAAACTGAAAGCTATAATGAAGAACAGAAACCTGCTGATTTATGTATTATGGGGAAATGGCCATCTACTACGTTCAAGTACGAAGGTCCTTGGGGTAATAGTAGATGAAGACCCAATTTCAAGAATCACATGAGTACTAAAAACTTAAGATGCAAAAGAAGTGGGATTAATCACAAAAATCAAACTAACCGCAAACTACGGTCTAAACGGATTACAGCTACTCTCCGCTTAAGACATGGTCTCACTAAAACTGTTCTACGCAGCACCTATTGGCCTTCAACATGTGTCTCAATCAAAATTTAACAAGCTTCTGGAAATAAAATAATTCTAAAAATATTCTGGATCAGTCCTGAAACCCACAAAGGGAATTAACCGAAACTTTGCTCTCCACCTACACCACTGGATGTGCAACTCGAAAGCCTCTCGGTTAAATTATGTGCAAAATACCACACAGGTGACAATCTTTCAGCTACCCTCTTTTTTATTTTTTTTTTACCAAGTTGATGAAGCAAATTACCAAGCTTTCTTGTCTTAACAATGTCACTGAAAAAAAGTATTCTTTGGGAAGAAACTAAGATCACACGGAAACCAGAATGATAGACCTAACACAGCAACATTTCAAAGGGATCTGGCCTATTACATCAGGCAGACATAACGAGCTACCAAAAATAAGCTCTGGATGACGCATCGAAACAATCTGCAATGCGAACTGCAGTAACAACAAGGAGACCCAAGTACTCGGTGTGATCGCAAAGATCAAATAACGGTGGGCAGCTCCTAGACAAAAACAACTTTTTATTCGGGCAAAACACGAGCTAAAATTCTGGCCAGCCGAATATGGTACTATCATTCACGGCAGCTCACCACCTCTGTTGCGAATATTCCGAAAGTTCATGGGTGGTGGCAGTGGGAGGCCTTTCGTTTCTGTAACAGCTTCATTGTTCTCCGTACACCAGCTCTATTGTGTCTGGAGGTGCAAGACACAAGTTACCTGCAACTGAAAAGAAGAAATGGGTGGGCAGACTCCCACATTCCTATCTAGCTGAAGTGTTAACAAAACGCAGCACACAAAAAGACATTCATTAGGAGACGTCGATTTCTTTGGGGACAAATTGATGCTCTCCAGGATTTTATCCGACTAGAAAAGATCATTAAATAAAGACTCTGCCAAACATCTCAGAGAAATATTACACCATAAGAACAAAAGAGGGGTATCCTGAGGACCCGAAAATCCACACTTTTCTGTACTTTCTGAGGACCAATGTGGCAGGAAACACAGGGTCATGCTGCCGCTGAGCTAAAGCAGTGAGGGGATGGCGCTTCTCTAGATCTACACGTCTGATGCAGACCAAACACTATGGTCCAACGCCACGGGTGTTGGGATGTCTGCCCCGGTGCCTGACCGGGTCAATAAAGGCAGTCAAGCATCATGTTATGTTATGTTGTGCATTTCCAACCAAACAAATGTGGAAACTCCCACGAAAAGACCAAAACCGATCTAAAGAGACACTTAACAACATGGAAAAAATAGACTTCAATTTGTTTATATAATTTAAACAAGCGTATATTTTGCCCACGTTAAGGGGGGCCTTGGTTAATAATTTAATAAATTATTAGCTATTTTAGATTTAATAATAATAATAATAACTTAAGTTTTCACCAATTTTTCTAATAAGTTTAAAAATTGTTTTTTTTTTTTTTTTATTATAAAAAGTATTCAAACATATCCACACAATATTGAATATCACAATGACCTATTTAAAATATAGGTAAAAGAAAATCTCTCAATTTAATGAAAATCACATTGGCCTTGTGGATCCAATATATATTGACATCATTTTTTCTCGCACCTCTGTCTCCCACAATTTTCTTCTAAAGGTGAAGTAACTATGGGAAAATACGCCAAACAGATTGAATGGCCTGGGTGCCAGTGGTGCACGTTAATTGAACAAATTAAACACCTTTTTTAATACTTATATCTTGAATTACTTTTTTTAACATGGTTTATGGTTTTTACCGGCACCGGAAGTTGAAAATGGTTTGTAATTATGTTGTTTGATCAAGTTTTGTATTAATATAATTAGGTGCTGGCGCGTATTGTGTGCCAATTTGTAAGTATCTTAGTAGAGGGGGTTGGGAAAGACGTTGCATGCACTTTTGCACGCGAAGCGCGCGCCGCCGAAGCCGGAAAAAGGGCACAGGGGGGTGAAACCAGGTTTTTCGTTCCAAATGCTGCCATTTGTAGTCAAATGTCGCCAACAGTTGCCCTCATCCAATGAAATCACTGCATTTTGTAAGTCAGTATGCAAAATTGTATTCCCATATATTCATATGCGGAGCTTGGCTTACATATGCAGCACGATTTCATTGGCGGAGAGCAACCTGTTGGCGAAGTTTGGACTACACATGGGCATGGCAGGTTTGATCGGAAAAAAATCCTGGTTTTCTGCTCCCCTGTAGATGGGGCTTATAAATTGAAGAAATCGGACTTTTTCGAGGGACGATATTTTGTGGTCCCTATTATTCTATTTGACCAAATTATGGGGAGTATTGACTGAGATCGCGCGAGCGTGCCACCAAAAAACGTTAAATGCATTCATGTTTTTAAAACCAAATTGCCATTATTGGAGTTTACTTGATTTTTGAACTATTTTTATTTTTAAATATATCTATGATATTTGGGATACGTGGACATGTATCAAAAGGGGGGGGGCAAAGTCTGTATACGTATTGCTTATCCGAGCCCTTGCGCTTGCAGTAGCGCGCGCCCGCTATGTAAAACAAGGCATCCCCGCGCCCGCATCGGCGACGATGAGCACATGGTTAGTTAGTATACTTCACTAACCATGTGCTTTCGCGCACTTCGAGCGCGCTTGTTTCACAGTCAAGAAAAGCACTATCACGAACCCCGATAAGAAGGTTTCGTGCGCGCGTTGCGCCTGTGACTGAAACTCGTCTATGTAGCGCAGGTAGTCTTGGCACTTCTCCCTCCAGTATGTGCAGTAACCACTTTTCAGGTTTCTATAGTGAATAGTGACAGTGTATAGGGGTTAATTAGGTATAAACCTAAAGTCCAGCTGTACTTACCACCTACATTCTCCATAAAAGTATGCAAGCTCACCAGGTCTTGTAGCGGCGGATGCACTACTGGGTCGCGAGGCGCGCATCCCAATAATGGCTTCTGTCGCAACCACAAATGCAGATCGGCGAGATGCGACGGATGACATCGTGAATCAAACACTGGTCCAAATGAGCGGGAATACGGAGGACAAGGTCGGGTGACGTCATTGTCACGTGGACTCATAGGCTCATAATCACATGACCTCAGGACCAATCAAGGATCAATTAGTTTCGGCATGGTCGCCCCTGTCCACCGATCATGAGGTGACGTACGGACACCTCGTTTACGCAATCAATGTCTGAAAGGCTACACACGTCGCATATGAGGACAAAAAGCGCGGGTAATATTGGCAACACGTAGAGTGGTGCAAAATCTTGGGTGGGTTCATGCTAGAGACCTTTTTACGCGTGAGGCGGGCGCGCGCTACTGCAAGCGCCAAGGCTCTGGATAGAGCAAAAAAGTTATACCTTTGTTGGGTTGTAACCACTGCGGTTGCCGTGTTTCATATTTGAGACATGTTGCTTTGCAAATGTCATACCCTTAATTGGCGATTTACCTAACCATGTGGCTTTCGCGCGCTGCGGGCGCGCTTGTTACCGCCGTTGAGGCGGGCGCGCGTCCACTGCAAGCGGCAAGGGCTCTGGGTAGAGAAATTGACGATGTCAATTCATGGCAGGTCGGGCGGCACAGTAGCGTTCTCGCCGATCTGCTGTGAGATGCCTTATTAAGTGCGCGCGAGGCACAGTAACGCATCGCTACAAAGTCATACCGTACTTACTTTACCAAATCATTTGGAGATTTCTGTCGCAAAACTTGAAAATCTGTGTTCACGGCCACAACTCATCAATATTGAATTTGTATACACTTATTTTTTGTTTGTATCCACGTCGTGATCCCCCACTGTCGTTTTGCTATAGTAAATTTACGAGGCCCCTATGAGTTTCAACGATACAGGGGAGGCCGCGCACGTATCCGGTGGTTCATACATACGTTGAAAAAACTTTTATAAAATTTTGTACCAGATCTTTATTTTTTAAGGAAAAAAGGGAGACCCCCAACCCTTGTAGCTGAGACACCTCACTGCGAGTAGACCAAAGTGGCTTCGCTTGTGAAAGATGTATCAACTACCCGCCGTGGCGGTGAATTGGATGTTTTCCCTGTTGATCATTCCGTCCGCAAAAATTTTACTTACTATAAAATTAGCTACATTGAAATTATTTATAAAATGTACATAAACAAACTAAACGACCTCATAGCTCGTCTTTTGAGGTATGAGATTGAAAAATATGTCATTCAGTTGACCATTGTTAATGGTTTGGCCCTGCGCGCGCTTCTTCGTAGCCTTTGCAGCATCCGAGGAGAAAGCGGCGCGCGCTACTTCGAAGAAAATTTAGCGAGTATCATCCGTCAAGTCATCAGTCCAAGGTGTGGCTTTTTGTTTCCTCTGATGCCCTTAAGTGCTATAAGTGGGCTCGTAGCAGATCGAACCTGAATCGTATTCTGATGTATTTTGCTGGCTCTTAGCTTCTTATTGTTAGGCTATCCTTTCAGATATAGTAGACGATCTACAAACAAAGGGCAGAGTGGGCCCATACCTCGGATGTTGTTAAGACTATTGGGAACAAAGGGACTCTTTCTCTGACTGAAGTACTTTTTTTTATAGAGATCTTTCTTTCTTTCTCATGCGCAATGTAAATAATTACAAATATTTATTTTGTTTTAGTTTAGTTGAGGTTTTAAATCATAGTTTAAAATTTGTCATGTTTCATGGCAGAGAGATATCATGTGTATATAGTAGTAAGATGTGTTAGGGTTCATCTCGATTTTGGCGGGTAGCAAGTGCTTTTTAGACTTTTATCCAGTGGCTTAAATGAATTTGAGTCGCAATTAGGATGAGTGCTCGATTTTTATCGAATTTTTTTCCTGCTTTGCGAGCAAAAGATCGTAGGGAAATAAAGTAAATCGGGTTTGGATATATGAGTGCAAAATTCGGTCGTTTGATGTGAGAACACTTTTGTTAAAACTTCAATGAAGCTGAGATATAGCAAAGCTGCACGTTTTTTTATCTGCAAACACACTTTTTTAGAAATTTTACGCGTATCCTCTAAATCACCGAATTTGTCAATTTGAGGTATCCCCATCAAAACAAAGGCAATTAGAACTCCTTAGTTGAAAAAGAGCATCCATTTGGTTATCCTCACTCCCTCTAAATAGCATGTTGGGTTTTGTCCTTACAAACAAGCATTCTTTGATTGCCCTCACACTCAGATAGAATCGTAACTGTCTACATGCTAACAGAAGTCCCCCCGGTGTATGTGGAAATCAAAATCATATCAACCATACTCTAACCTGCAACTCGAGGCTAGTTTCTCTTTGCCACAATTCACTAAGAAATAAAATAGCTGCAAACTTCCTAATCCACTGTTTGCAAAGACGTTTGAAACAGAACCCCAGCTTCTATCCGTTCCTCACACACTTGGAACTATCTACTGGAACAAATAGGACAGGTTGTAGCAAGACCAGTCATCAGTGCGAGATCGTTTGGTCGCCGCTGGACAGGCATTCACAGATGTAAAGGGCGTACTTCACCCTCAAGCCCGGTCCAACAGTGACAAGAGCATCACACAGATGTACCAATCTCACGAGAAAGCAAAAAAAAGTGAGTTACAATGACAGAGTCCTCAATGTTGAAATATGGCTACCTTCAAGCCACTGGTGTTCAGTACTAAGGAGGATTGGCAACTGTTCGGCTTCACCAGGTTCTAAAACATCTCGCTGAAAAGATCAGCCTAAAGAAAGGCCAACGTATTGTGATGTGATGTCATTTGTCGACGCAGACTCGCGTTTTGATCTACTCAGAACTGTAATAATCTCTATCAGGGGGTACAAGAGTAACCAGAACCCTTCCACCCTTCGGCCAATAAAGTGATTTGGACCTTAACCTGATCAAACCACTCTTAAAACCCTAAAAGGTCATGGCGTGCTCTAGTTGGTTGGGTCTAAACTGCTTTTTGTTGTGATTGTGATTAGTGGATTTTTATATTTATTATTACAAAGGGTTTTATTTTTATTTTTTTACTCAGTTTTAATTTGTACCATTTTTACAGAATTTTATATGGCGTCATTGTATATTATGTGTATACTTGTTTGATATTTTTAATATATAGTTAGATTAAAAAAAAAAAAATTTGAGGGGAGGGGTGCCCAAAGGGGAGGGGTCGCCTAGCAACAGGGGAGGGCACATTTTTTGGCTGGGCCCCCAACAGGGCAAACGTTACGGCCACTGTTCCACGTATATGCGAAATAGTAATAATATATGGAATGCGCTGCTGCGCCAGAGAAGTACAAGTGAAGAAAATGCATCAAAATGCATCAAAACAGGTTAACCTCAAAACTTTGGTGCTCAATTTCTCAGGAGTGCAGGGTCAGGTTTTGATGCGGTTTTTTTTTCTACTTATTCCTCTCCTCGGGGATGTTGCCCCGGTTGCCTGTCGGGTCAATAAAGCAGTCAAAGCATCAGGATGTTATGTTGTGCATTCTCAACCACCAAATGTGGGAAAACTCCACGAAAGAACAATAACAGATCTAAAGAGACAACTTAACAACATTGGAAATTAGACTTCTATTTGTTTATATATTTATAAAGCGTATCTTATTGCCACACGTATGGGGCCTGTTAAATATTTATTTAAATTATTAAGCTATTTTAGATTTAATAATAAAATCCTCGCCAGTAGCATTTTCCATGTGTGATAATGAAATAGTATATGTTTCCCCTCTGGCCTTAGTATTGGCTGCTGGACCTACGTTGCAGGAGGACATTTCCGTTCTTTGGCTGTGGCGTAAACGTTTGCATATAGTGCGCCCCTCCCATCTCAAAGTTGAAAGGTAACATTGGACAAATAAGGTGACTTTAATGGATCTGTGTTTAAAATCAAAAAAATCGTGTTTCTAGAGCAATTTTTCCATAAGTTAAGTTTTCAATTGTCCCACCATCTTAAGGTGGTGTGGCGGCCTTTGGTGCACTTATATATGTTTCAGGGAAAATTACAGACCAAATATTAATATTAGGAATATAATCAAAAGCTAGGCGAAGTAAAATGTTTTGGAGGATTTTTATAATCATTTACAGTTCACTGAGTAGGGTTGTTTCATTCCAGGATTTTTGATTCGCTAAAAAGAATAATGCAGCATCTGTTCTGTCTTGAATGTTGTACAGACGGAAACTGGTTTAAAAATCATTAACTAATTTCGACAGTAGCATCTTTTTTGTGATAAACTATATCTAGAATACCAGTTGGTCAAGGTACATTACAATTGAGCTATCGAAGGGAATTCTGTCTAAATTCCCCGCAACGGCTCTTGTCCTACTGATAAATGTTTCAATTGTTAAACTTATTAAGAGGAATGATAGTCTTCGTCGGCAAATTTCTTTTCTCTATAAACAATTATCAGAAGTGACAGTGCACTCAAAGTTCCCCTCAGCGATGGTTCCACTTATCCTGTGTTGCCCCAGGAACCTGTCCACTGTGATCTGTCTAACAATGTTCCCTCAGTATATGTCTCTCGCATCTTGTTTGAGTTAACCCAAGAGCTATCCAAATTAGCAGAAGAAGTGAAACATTCAGCAGAAATTTTCCAATTTGGAAAATTCCCAAACTCTGTAAATGTGACAAGATGTGACCATCTCTATCAATCCATACCAAGATTTGAGTTCGAGGAGTTTTCAGTTTGTTGTCACTCGCCAAGTTAGATATAGAAACCCACTATACTCATAAGTGTGTGAGAATAGGCAGTTGCATAATCGGGGGCTTTCCCTACGCTTACAATGGAGGCTTTCATAACACAAGGCCAGTAGCAGACAACCATACCTAAAGTCTAGTTTAGGACGCTTACGCTCACAGTTCCCAAAATGGAAGTCAATAGTGCTATGATTACCAAGTATAGAAAATGGTCAGCAAGGAATTCCCTTTCACTCGGATGGTCGAGATGGTCAATTTCACCAGGCTTTGAATCCCACCATTCTCTTTGGGTAACTAGTTCCTAAGCTTCAGATCCCAAAACTTAGAGCTCATATTGGCTGACCTCACCTTCCCATGGTGGAATAATGAATATGACCAGACAATCCCAGGACAGCTTTGAACACAGCCTCTTCCTGGACAGTCTGATACCATGCGAAGAATAAGCTACTCTGCGCCTAATGATGGCAGCGCAACCTTATCTACTCTGTCTGATAGTTTCCAGTCAAGTTAAGAACACTGTTAACTCGGCCCCTAAGACTAGATCAATAGAACATTCTGGAACAATCTTGTGTGTTTACTGAGCTCTGTATGTTCTCCAAATTAGATGGGAGGGAAATAAGCTTCGTCCAAACATATGAGGCGCATGTATTCAGCTTTACCTGGTGCCAGCCAATGCATTTCAATGATCGGTTTCAATCAGGATGCAAGAAAAGGACACTCTACGACCAATCATGGACAAAGCATTGTACTTAGTGTGGTACAAATGGGACCGTGGACCTATACTGAACAGCCTCGCAAACATGAGGACTAAACTTCTGTGCCCTGATAGTTTTCTGTGATGCTCTTTAGAGCTCTTGGACGTTACAAAAACCAATTGTATTGAAAAACTTGTTACTTTTCCTTCACAAGTGGGCCACCTGGAGCTGTTATTAAAATTGTCAACTTATTACTGGGAGAGGTTTCTCAGAAACAAGGTCTATACAACAACTGATATCATTGAGTGTATTTCAAATCTGCAAAGAAAATACCCTATGTAAATAGCTCTCAACCGAGACAATTCGTTTCTTGTTTAGTGATAAGAAAGGCTTTAGAATTTCGTAATTTAGTAGTTATGGAGAGGATAATGTCCATCTCATGATGATGGCATAGTTATATTAGCAAGCCATCTTGACGTATCATGCACACATTAGCATACTGCTGAATACTGACATAACACTCCTACATCAGTTTGATTTTTTACGTACGACATCCAGACAAAATACAACCTGCTTTTATTCTGTTTTTTAGTTTAAAACACAACTTTACAACTTTTATTCATTCCATTGTGAATTAATAAGATTACAAGGACAAATATTATTAATGCTGCTGATAGGTTCACATCCTCTGCATTTGGTCATTGAATTCAAGGAGGGATTCTCAATTTAGCCTATTAGTAATGAACTTCCCAACTTAGTAGTGTCATAAATTAGACATACTTTCCCTAAATGAGCTGAATCTTAATGTTACTTATTGACACTGGACACCATAAAATATTCCTTCTCTTAACCTTATGCGATGCGGAAAGGGCCATAACAGTTCTAGGGGTGGTGTAGCTTTAATGATAAACAAAAACTAGCTTTACACAGAATTTAGTTATGGATAGAATTGCTTGATAACCATTGAAGGCATGATGGGTGAAGCTTTAGAATTGCAAGCTCAATGTTTGCTGCTTCTATCGCTCTGGATATTATTGCAGTGTTGATAACTTTATTGAATACATTCATTTTTGCATGAAAAAATTGTATGGGAAAAAGGTTATCTGGGATTGGGGATATAAACATGACACAAGACTATATCTCATCAACCAGTTACAGAAAATTAGATATGACTTGTGATGTTACAATCTAGTTCAAAACAATTCAAGGGTTAACTAGTGTTGCTAAAGTGGAGACAAATGTTACCCCAGATACTATTGAGGTAAATATTCACTAACTGTTATGCAGATTTTTGTCCAATCTTCTGTTCTTGTTGACGTATGAGCTCATCAAGCTATTATGTGTGAGATAGATTGTAAAAGTAACCTATAGTCCTAAATTTGAGAAGGTTGAAAATTAGAAATCTTGTAAACGTAAGGTTAAACAATTCTTAGACTATCTAGACACCGTTTCTGATTCAGTCCATATTGGAAAGTACAGTTGTTGAAGCTTATCACAGCTGGCCTTTGTAATCATATTTGAACAGGCATATGCAGCCTTCTTCCCTTGCAAGACCAAAGAAGGCATTGAAAAGTTATACATAAAACTTTATGAACTTTTATCTTGCCATTAATTCATACTCATTTTCTTCTAAAAGACATTCCGTAAAGAAGGTTAAGAGTGACAATGGAATGCAATATAATGTGGTTACATGTAGCAAAGTATAAAGTGGTAATGAGGCTGGGCTTGTACAAGATTCAGAGAAATATTAGAAATAAATTTAGCTAAACCTGCAAAAAGGCTAATGTAAATCGATGATCTACAAGTTAAAAAGTGCCAAGATGATCTTAAAGGATAGGAAAACTATCAATGGCATCAAATAGGACCCTGGTACAACTAATTGTCAAACTATCAATGAGAATGATCTGAGCTATTTAACTTTCAATTTTGCAAATGTTGGATCAAGATTACAAAATCAGGCCCCCACTATTGAAAGGAGTTAGTTTTGACTGATTTTTTACTCTAGAACTTCTCATATCTCATTTGATTGATTCCAAGAAATAAATGAAACTGTATCCTAATGTATGTCGAAATCGCTCAGCATGACAAGGCCTCATGTGACAATGTGCCCTCTATTTTTCACGTAAGCAAGGCTGTACCACACATAGTAGAGCACGGCACCACATTGTCAATCTGATCCTTAATACAGGTGTTGTACCAACCCTTTGTAAAAAAGCTAGAGTACTCCATCCTTAGTCATGGAATGAAAAGTGATCCTAATATTTACAGGCCAATATCCATCCTTCACTTGTTTTTTTTTTAGGAAAACTTATAGAATACTTTGCGGCAAGCAAACTCACTGATTAAGGGAAGAGAACAAACCTTTTCATCAGGCATCAATATGGCTTTCGGAAAAATCTCTCACAAAATTATTGATGTACGATCTGGATGGACGAAATTTATATGAGTAACTCTAAGTATTATAAACCAGGAATCACCCTTTCTTGATCTTAGAAGGCTTTTGACACAGTGAAATCATGAAATATGCTCAAAATTGGCATATTATGGAATTGGAGGCATTGCTTTAACCTGGTTGTTTAGAATTCTTATCTTGTAGATATCAATGCACTAAGGTAATCAATGGCAATCTAAGCTCATTTTAGAAGTTCTGAGTGGTGTACACAAGGAAGCATCATTGGGCCTATATATTTAGTATCTTCATAAAATGACCTCATTATGCCTGTAACCTATCTAAGCCTTTCTATTTGCAGATGTTGGTGCACTATTCTTTGATTCAAACCTGCTGAAGCACATTTTAAACATGAAAATGAACTTATGACAATCTTTAAATAATGGCTCAGTGTATAAAGATCTTCATGAAAGAAGATGAAAATTCCTATTGTTTTGATTCTGTTGACCATCATGATGAAATAACCATTGATTGTAAGGAGGTAACTTTACAAATCAAGGGGTGCAAAGAGGACAATATCTTGGGCCTCATTCTTGATAGTAATTAAACTTCCAAAAGCCATGTAGATTATTTTATTGGAGGTCATGAAGACGAATTGGAGCCAGGTAAGAAGTATAGCCACTGCTACCCATTTAAATATAGGAAAATGTTGCCCAATCGCAACTAATGTTGCCACAAATTCGATTATTTAGACACGATATGATTGTAGAGTGAGCAAGACGAAACTTGCTGAACTGTCATCTGTACTAAAAGGTAGCCAAAATAGTCTCATCGTTCCAAAAACAGAGAGCAGCTTAATGGTTTATAGAGACAATGAAATGGTTACCACTCCATCTTAGACGACAACTCCTTCTGTCAAATTATGTTTAGAATCATCCATGACAATGTCCTCAAACTTTATGAACACATTTAGTTACATATCAGGAGGTAGAGGAGCGGCGAAAGCTGCATCCTTTATGTCAATAGCTCAACATCACATAATAATCTTTCAATTCTTGGGGCAAATGTTGGGAATATGTTCCAAAAACAGATCTACGGAATCTGCCCGTTGGTAAAAGCTGTAGTTGTTTCGTATAGATAACAGCTTACTATTCATCTAGAACATAGACCTAATTATACGTCGACAATTTCATATGACAATTTTTTACACTGCATCTTAGTCGCCGATAACTAGTAACTTCAAAAATTCTTTTATTGAGGCATATAGAATTGATGTATCAGAAAAAGATATTCCTTTTTTTACCTTACCACTTCTGATTGATTTTGCACTTGGACTGAATGTTTTAACTGGAGAAAGGGTTCCCAACAGTTGGGAGTTTGATAAACACTTTATATTTATTGAACCTATTATACTTAGTGGTAGTTTTATAGACCCAACATTTACAATTTTATTTAAACTTACATACTTTGTTTTTTTTTGGTGACTGTATCACCCAGTTTTTAACATTTGATATGGTACAGTTTATTGACGGTCACATTGACAGAATGGTTTGTTATATTCTAATATAATATTCTAGTTATTTTATTTATTTACAACAGACGACAACTTCATGTTTTTTCTTCTTATATTAGATACTCTATCTCTTGTACAGACTTTTTTTACAAGGTACATGGAACAAATGATACTCAAATTTAGGCATTATTATGCCTAAATATTTCACTTGCATTAGGCTTAGTAATTTATTCTTGGTCTACAGATGTTCAAATGTTTATTAATTGTTGTATGAAGTAAGGTTATAACGAGGTTATTTTAATTTGCTTGGGTATTATATTGGACTAGGTATTGAGGTTTAATGATGATAATGATTTGATTTCTATTTAAAATTACACTATGTGGTTGGGGCATTTTGCCATAGTAAAATATGGTTTACTACTCATATTATCATATTATTGATTGGTATTCGATTTCTGATTATTTCTCTAGGGATATGATTATTTTATCTCATTTGGCTTTAGGTAGGGTGCCGCTAAAAGAACGGATTTTCAGGAAGCATCCCGTGCACAGTGCTTGGTCTACCTATATATTTAAATTATTAAACCATTCATTTCTGTATGTGCGCGAAAATTTATTTCAATCAAACTCTTCAGCCAAATAAATAATTATTCATCTAGTCTGGACTTTGTCCTTCATATTATATATCTCTTAGATTGATGGGTCCTTGTAAGTACTATTTATCAAAAAATTATACCTGTCACTTTCCCGCATATTTGCAACCATTTCAAGGCCACTCAAGGTTAAGGAAATAGCCACAAGGACCTTATATGTTTTGTAAGCTCTCAATCTTACAAAAGCAAGCTCTAAACGCTTTTGCTATGAACGTTTACTTTAGGGACCCATTTCCAAATGGAATCATATTCCTCTGCTATACTTGAGATAGAGATTAATTTCTGAGTTCAAAAGCCAAATTGACCTCTACATGTGGGATAAAAATTCTGCCGGAGGGACTCTGATTATGATATAGATTATTCTCTCGAGGGAGATAGAGATCGCATGTGAGGGCTGTCTACCTAATGCTAACAATATGTTCATAGAGCTTAAATCCCTGTTGTCTGTTATTTCTCTTCTCATTTAGTGCATAATCCCTTCATGGATTTCGCTTTATTATATGATTGATTGCTTTTGATATTTTTGTGTGATTCTTTTGATATCTATTTGAAATTCACGATTCGTGGGCCCATACTTGTGCAGGGGTGCATTTTGCTCTCACATCTGTGTTTTGGTGGACCTCAGGTCCTTTGAATTTCATACATTTTGTACTAGAAAATTCTGATTTTATCGGAGTTACTTTTGAGAGATTTATTGTTATTCATTCATTGTGTAATTTGGTTATGTTTTTGATTGACATAAATTTTCGTGGCACATACAGAATGAAATGGTTAATAATTTAATATTTATGTAGACCAAGGTTGTGCACGGGATGCTTCCTGGAAGAATTCATTTCTTTTAGCGGGGCACCCTACCTAAAGCAAAATTGAGTTTAATAATTATATTCCTAGAGAAATATCAAACTCGAATACCAATCAAATCAATTATGATATATAGGAGTTAGTAACCATATTTACCTATGCAACATGCCCACCCCCATATAGTGTAAATTATATAGAATCAACTTCCATCTTCCATCATTAAACTCTCGTCAATATAATAGAATGCAACATTAAATCACTTCTTTATACCTTCTGTCATACACCACCAACAAACCCATTCTCAACATAACACCTATACAACATACAAATCCTACATCATATCCCACCAAAATCTTCACCATCATTCACCATATATAAACAAATACACATTCAATAACAAATTATACCCCTCTCAATATAACAAACACAATAATAAAAACCCACACACAAAGCGCACAGCTCTCTACTAATCCTTATTTAACAAATTAAATATCAACTATCTATACACCTCCACCATATCTAAACAAACCAATTCAATGATTTCGACAATAACACTTCTCCACATAAATCACAAATGATAAAAACAGTGACTGATCACACACGTCAACCACCCCCATACCACCACTACCTCACTCCGCAATAAATAAGTACATAAAATTAAAAGTGGTGACTATACAACTACCCAAGCTTAAAACTAGGTCATCTCTCTTCTCTTCTCGCCTCGCCTCTAGTCTCTCACCTACACTGTGCGACCCTTCTCCAGTTAAAACATGTCAGTACATTGTGCAACATCCAATCAAAATGTAAAGGTGGTAAAAAAGGGGCAAATCTTTCGATACATCAATTATATATGCCTCAGATTTATAAGAAATAGGTCCAGATACCTTAGTAATCGTCGACTATGGATTGCAGTGTAAAATTTGTCATATGAATTGTCGCGGTATAAAATATGAGTCTGTTGTCATAGTTGAGAGTAAGCTGTTTACTTATAAGAATCATAACAGCCTTTTAACATTCGGGCAGATTTCGAAGAATCTGTTGGAATCATTTTCAAACATTTTGCCCCCAAGTATTGAATGTTTTTATGTGTGATTATTGATCTATTAAAAATATTCATGGGACGTCCAAATGAAAATACCCTGGACAACAGATCGTATGGGGCTTGCCACCCCTCTAGATAAAAGATTTCATACCGATAATGGATAGCCTATAACAAGAAGAAAAAAAAGCACTTAATGTCTTATAAACTAAAGCAGTCAGCAGTGGGATATAATAAGGAAGTGTCACAATATAAAGCGAGCTCTAACAATATAAAGCGAGCTCTAACAATATAAAGCGAGCTCTAACAATATAAAGCGAGCTCTAACAATATAAAGCGAGCTCTAACAATATAAAGCGAGCTCTAACAATATAAAGCGAGCTCTAACAATATAAAGCGAGCTCTAACAATATAAAGCGAGCTCTAACAATATAAAGCGAGCTCTAACAATATAAAGCGAGCTCTAACAATATAAAGCGAGCTCTAACAATATAAATAAGTAAATGCCCTAGTTGAACTCCTTACTACAACTAGCTCTAAATTTTGCTGTTGATAGTATGTCAAATATGAGGGGTAGGATTGGTAGACATCAATGTAATATTTTTAAAACTATTTTAAACGATTTGAATAAAAGAAATATTTATTTGAATAATAGTGACGACTTGACAGACTTAAGGTATTCAGCCTCGAACCGCCAATTGTGGAGAAATTTATTTTGAATTTGTTTAGTTCTATAATTTCAGTTTTAAGTTCAATTCTTTGCATAATTTTTGATTTTGATAATTTCAGTTTTAAGTTCCATTTTTTGCATTTATAGTAAGTTTTCAGTTCTGCAAGTCTTTTAAGTAGAATTATCAGGTCGGGGGGGGCCAATGGCATAAAATGGCATAAAATGGCATAAAATGGAGACTTTTTCTATGGAGAAAATGGAAAAACCCATGAGTAATTCTCCATTTTATGCCATGAATTTTGTCTTCGAAATTTCATCTTTAACACCATTTAACACCTAAATTGGACATCCTAACATGTTTATTTACGCTTACTAGGGGCGTAACAAGCTTATGAAAGCTCATAGTAGGCTACTAGATGCTTATACTAGGTTAGTAGAGGCACACTTCAGGCAAACTCATAATTACTCAAGCCTAGTGTAAAGTTATTTCTACAGGCTACAGCAGGAGTGAGTAATAGGGGAGAGTAATAGGCACTGAGAAGTGAGACCTACATCCTCGAAAGTCGAAACAAGCTCGCACTGCAAAGGGGAGGCCTGCCTTCCGAGATCGCATTACCAGGGGGAAGCCTCGAGTCCAAATTTGTGTATCGAGGGGTAGGTGTAGACTTCGATAAACCGAAAAACCAAAAAAATATTTTCGGCTAATAATGAAGAGGGCAGCATGAAACGTGGAGAAAAGTGGTTTTTAGAAAAACTTTGAAAAATTTGGCTTAGAAAATTTTCGGCCCGAGTCATTCTCGATACGTACCTCTCGTATCGAGAGCTCCCGATTCCGAGCTCGTGTTGCAAAGGGGAGGCCTGCCTTCCGAGATCGCATTACCAGGGGGAAGCCTCGAGTCCAAAATTGTGTACCGAGGGGTAATTTTCTAAGTCAAACTTTTTCAAAGTTTTTCTGAAAAACACTTTTCTCCACGTTTCATGCTACCTTGTTCATTATAAGCCGAAAATATTTTTTCGGTCAAAATTTTTCAAATTTTTTCTGAAAACCGCTTTTATCCACGTTTCATGCTACCCTGTTCATTATTTGCCGAAAATATTTTTTCGGTTTTTCGAAGTCCACACCTTCCCCTCGATACACAATTTTGGACTCGAGGTAATGCGATCTCGGAAGGCAGGCCTCCCCTTTGCAACACGAGCTCGGAATCGGGAGCTCTCGATACGGGAGGTACGTATCGAGAATGACTCGGACCGAACATTTTCTAAGTCAACATTTTTCAAAATTTTTCAAAGTTTTTCTAAAAACCACTTTTCTCCATGTTTCATGATACCCTGTTCATTATTGGCCGAAAATATCTTTTTTTTAAATAATTTTTCTCGAAATTCTAAATTTTTCAGGTTTTCAATGGCATAAAATGGCATAAAATGGCATAAAATGGAGACTATTTCTATGGAGAAAATGGAAAAACCTATGAGTAATTCTCCATTTTCTCCATTTATGCCATTGGCCCCCCCCCCCCCCCATCAGGTCTTTAGGATGTTCTTAGTAACTACTTTGGATTTGTGTAAAGTTTGATAATTAATAAATAAATAACTACAATTAGAAGCCTGGATTTCTTGAAATAAGTGTGGTAATTCTTACATGTAAGAGCGTAAAAATAGAGTGTGGCATAATAACTGAACAACGTGAAGCCTGACCCCAATGTGATAATTATGGACATTTTAACGTCCAATATTAGCGCTTAGCTCCCATTACATCGGCATTAGAAACCAGGATATCTTGTATTAAATGCTGTAATTGCTACTCACGAGAGCGCAAAAAGGCGTGGTTACATAACTCATGCTCTACCCCTACAAGTGGAGCTCCAATCAGACGCGGAGTGATTTTGATTTAGATGTCGCGAAGGCGCCAAAAAAGGGCGATGTCAATTGCGCAAAACCATACTTATAGTCAAAATTTCTACCCAAGTTAAATTTGTTTCTGATGAGTCCCTTGAGATATCCCAAGTATCAAACCCCGGGGTGGAAGTATTTTAGACGGGAATGTTTTCAGATCCTTGATTACTTTTAATTTTCGATAATTTTCGTAATTTATTTGGTTGTAATGACAAAAATTCAAAACATTCTCAAAAACTGACGAATAATGACAGGTGAGGCTGGAGTAATAGCACTTAAAAGGAATTCATTACTTAGTAAAGAATGCAGCACTCGGTGGAGGAATATCCGTAAACTCACAGTAAACTCTGGTGCAGATCCTCAGATGGGCGTGCTCTAGGGGCGTGGTGACTCTGTAATACAGTGGGCCTGCTCGTGCGAATAGTCTGCTAACAATCCTTATCATAAAGCGTTCACTCCTAAATCCTAGAGGCAGTGGTGGGTTATTTGTTTGTTTGTTTGTTTGTTTTCAAGAGCTACTTGCCACTTATGTCCAGATCATTATATAAAATTATATAATGTAGGACTTCTAGGCAGAGTGCTTGGTTGTGGGACACACTCGACTTTAAGAATGGTGAGAACCCACAAATCTCACTAGTGAGATATCAACAGAGTGTGAACCACTGCCTGACAGTGGTGGGTTAACATTCAGTGTACAATAACTACATAATATGGGGATTACTGAGATTACTATAAAGCAGTTCCAACTTCCAGATAGTATGTCATTATGTAGGGCTCACCTTTATAATAACTCTGTGTTGCTCTTTTCAATAACTATCGTATCGTTTCTTATTGTCACGTCATGATATATTATAATTAATACAGGTAAACCTCAAACTTTGGCGCGTAATAATTCAGCAACGTAAGGGCAGATTTTTATTCTGACCTTACGTTGCTGAATTATTAATTACAACACTACTATACTAAATTATTACTAATCTTTTACATTTATTGAGAATTATGTAATGTAATGTGATGGAAATATAAATATTTTAAACGGGCATATCCTGTCCAAACCCAGGATGCACTACATGAAGAATTCGTAATAGCTTTGTTTGAAAAGCATTAAGTATTCTTCCATCTCTGCGCCCCTCACAGTGACCAAAATTAATTAACATATTATATCGAATGAATATTGAGTACTGTTGTGTAATGATGGCCATGGGTTAGACGATCTTCAACACCTTAAGATTTTGAAATTATATTTCTGTTATGCTATCAGTAAGGATACTGACTCAGTATCCTTGTTGTATCCTTGATGTGTAAATGACATTACATCAAGAAAGGGGATATTTTCTGCCATTGCCTCACTGTAAACACAATTTATAATTAAGTACTACGCAAATTGTTTTTGTTATGTACATTTGAGTACACTATACTATACAGAGTTAACAAATCAGACTGGCCCTTGGGATCAGTGATCACTTAAAATTCAACACTTTCATTTTTCATAAGCTTTTTAATTGTGTTAAGTCCGTATGTGACAGGGGTATTTTGAGCTATACCAACTAAGTGGCCAATTAGATTTACCAATAGTTCGGTTACGTTACAATTCTAGTCAGTGACAGAATGTAACAAGTCGTGCAACTCCAGCTGTAACACTGTATGAGCGTGAGTTAAAATGTATTTCTTAATCGTACGTGTTTGTTTGTATTCATATCAAGCCAGCATGATATGGTCTTTTTAAACGACCAGATAAATATGATTAGTCAGCGATTTTTAATTTAAATCTAATTGAGTTTACATTAGTATTTACACATTGTGATAAGTCAGTAAAATGATGGATCACATAATATAACGTATGTGGTCTAGGGGTAACACTATTGTAAACTATACAAAATAGTAAGGCCCCCCCCCCCCCCCCCCTCTGGCCTTAACTTTAAGCTAAAGTTCATCTAATCACACAGCTACACAGCAAAACTCAATTGTATATATTTGTAAATATCGAAAAAGCTGAAAGTCCCATAGATTTTAAATAAACCGTTTGTAACACAAGAATATTATTTACAGCTGAACTTTTAAAAGATATTTTAGTTAATAAATTCTAGCATAATATATATAGTGACATAATATATTAAACAGTAAAAACCGTCTGTATTTTAAAGTAATGTGTGTAAAAATAGACAAACATTCACATTTCAATTATGCTAAGTTCTGATAGAGTAATTCTAATAAAATCAGTTTTTGAGTTTTTCATATTCTCCGCAAAAAAAAGTTGTCTGATTAGAATTGTTTTAGTTTTAACATTTTCTGATCTGATTGGTTAAGTTAATTATAACTTTTGATTAGAATTACTTGAGTTAATTAATGGAGTTTAGTTATCCTCAGGACAAGGAATAGCAAAGAAGAATACGAGTACAGCAGTAATAGAGACGGCGGAGGAGATAGCGAATCCTATAGGATTGGCTGGTTTTAGCTTGTCTGACCAGGATAGAGTCTGTTTCTGTTCCTGAAGATAGTGGGTACGCATTAGCAAATCTCATGTAGCCACATCGTCCTGTACTGGCTACAGATAGTGGGTACGCATTAGCAAATCTTATGTAGCCACATCGTCCTGTACTGCCTAACGTTCACAATGCACACCTCAATGGTAAGAATCCCCTCTCTTTTCTATGTGTCCCCTCCAACCCCACACCCTCCCGGCCCCTCAGTTGGTACTTACTATGTGTCCCCTCCAACCCCACACCCTCCCGGCCCCCTCAGTTGGTACTATGTGTCCCCTCCAACCCCACACCCTCCCGGCCCCTCAGTTGGTACTTACTATGTGTCCCCTCCAACCCCACACCCTCCCGGCCCCCTCAGTTGGTACTATGTGTCCCCTCCAACCCCACATCCTCCCGGCCCCTCAGTTGGTACTTACTAATGTGTCCCCTCCAACCCCACACCCTCCCGGCCCCCTCAGTTGGTACTATGTGTCCCCTCCAACCCCACATCCTCCCGGCCCCTCAGTTGGTACTATGTGTCCCCTCCAACCCCACATCCTCCCGGCCCCTCAGTTGGTACTATGTGTCCCCTCCAACCCCACACCCTCCCGGCCCCTCAGTTGGTACTATGTGTCCCCTCCAACCCCACACCCTCCCGGCCCCTCAGTTGGTACTTACTATGTGTCCCCTCCAACCCCACACCCTCCTGGCCCCTCAGTTGGTACTATGTGTCCCCTCCAACCCCACACCCTCCCGGCCCCTCAGTTGGTACTATGTGTCCCCTCCAACCCCACATCCTCCCGGCCCCTCAGTTGGTACTATGTGTCCCCTCCAACCCCACACCCTCCTGGCCCCTCAGTTGGTACTATGTGTCCCCTCCAACCCCACACCCTCCCGGCCCCTCAGTTGGTACTATGTGTCCCCTCCAACCCCACACCCTCCCGGCCCCTCAGTTGGTACTATGTGTCCCCTCCAACCCCACACCCTCCCGGCCCCTCAGTTGGTACTTACTAATTTGATGTCCTCATTAGATACTTTCTCGTCCATTTTGCTATCAGCTAAAATAGGGACTCGTTATTAGTATGTAAGATATTGTAGTATGCAAGTAATGATGAAAATTCTGTGTCATTTCTGGAAAATATTAACAGAATTTCGATTCAGACAGCGACAGTCTGGATCCGAGTGCTGCAGTTTAGCTAACTTTATTATTTAATTTAACGGAGAATGTTATTTAAACTTAAAGGTACTATATAAGTGATATTGACAATTTAATTACTCGTCACGTGGTGTAATGATAGACTATTAACTACTCAGCATCGAAAACAAATTTTGTAATAACAATATTAGTGAGAACTATAATAAATATTACAACACTTCTGCTATTAATTCGTTTATCAATTACTAATTAACTGCTAATTAATTAAACACTTATAGTAAGCACTACAAGAGCTCTATTTGAGTTGTTGTAAAATCTACAATTTTAAATCCCTCTCTCCGACATGTAATAAGTGAAGTGTGAACGATCCCTATACTAAGAGAGTGTACATAATCAGTGTAGATAATAGTGTACATAATAGAGGCTTTCAATATTACTTTAAATAATCAATAATCATAGTGTTGAACACGGAAAATTACATTTTAAACAACATTACTGTGATATCTTATCTAAACTGATGATGACTCGTAAATATAGCTGTACAAATTATAGAACAAAGAGGCAGTTACTATATCAACACACTATAGCAACACACTATACTCTATAGCAACATACTTACAATTATCCTATCAAGCCAGGCGAATATACCATTTGACAAGCTCGCTGTATCTCAATAAACTGCAAAAAAGTATCTATCTACAACTACGAAATTTTTATCACCAGGCTCTCTGTTATGTCCACTCTGCGCATAATTCACCCAACTTCAATTTGATAACAACTAATCAACTAATCAGTCAATGACTCCCCGAGTGATCAGGCGAGGGTAGTGTCCTCCTCGTCATCAGGCGAGGGTAGTGTCACTAGTGACGTCATCAGGCGAGGGTAGTGTCATCCTCGTCATCAGCATGAGTTCGGTTCCGGAGAGTGTCGCTCTCGATCATACTCTCCATTTCCATCTCATCATCCTCCTCTACTACCTTGTAGTAGGGGTTCGATATGTAGGGTCTAAAGTTCCAGCCTGGGTAAAGGGTGATTATTTAGTCAACTCATTTCGCAAATTTTATTTAATAAGTTTCTTAAAACTTAGTTAACTACATAATTAATTGATGTTTGATGATACCTGTTATGAGGAAGAATGCTATAGTTGCAATCTCGTCCATAAAGTTAGTACACCACGCTAGTTGGAACGGTAAAACCACCTGGAGAATAGGTTAGTTAGTTATTTAGTTAGTTAGTTAGTTAGTTAGTTAGTTAGTTAGTTAGTTAGTTATTTAGTTAGTTAGTTAGTTAGTTAGTCAATTAGTTAGTTAGTAAGTTATTTAGTTAGTTAGTTAGTTAGTTAGTTAGTTAGTTAGTTAGTTAATAGTTAGTTAGTTAGTTAGTTAGTTAGTTAGTTAGTTAGTTAGTTAGTTAGTTAGTTAGTTAGTTAAATAGTTATTTAGTTAGTTAGTTAATTAGTTAGTTAGTAAGTTATTTAGTTAGTTAGTTAGTTAGTTAGTTAGTTAGTTAGTTAATTAGTTAGTTAGTAAGTTATTTAGTTAGTTAGTTAGTTAGTTGGTTGGTTATTTAGTTAGTTAGTTAGTAAGTTAGTTAGTTAGTTAGTTAGTTGGTTGGTTATTTAGTTAGTTAGTTAGTTAGTAAGTTAGTTAGTTAGTTAGTTAGTTAGTTAGTTATTTAGTTAATTAGTTAGTTAGTTAGTTAGTTAGTAAGTAAGTTAGTTAGTAAGTTAGTTAGTTAGTTAGTTATTTAGTTAGTAAGTTAGTTATTTAGTTAGTTATTTAGTTAGTAAGTTAGTTAGTTAGTTAGTTAGTTAGTTAGTTAGTAAGTTAGTAAGTTAGTTAGTTCGTTATTTAGTTAATTAGTACGTTATTTAGTTAGCGAGTAAGTTATTTAGTTAGTTAATTATTTAGTTAGTTACTAAGTTATTTAGTTAGTTAGTTAGTTAGTTAGTTAGTAAGTTAGTAAGTTATTAAGTTAGTTAGTAAGTTATTTAGTTAGTTAATTATTTAGTTAGTAAGTTAGTTAGTTAGTTAGTTAGTTAGTTAGTTAGTTAGTTAGTTAGTTAGTTAGTTAGTTATTTAGTTAGTAAGTTATTTAGTTAGTAAGTTATTAAGTTAGTAAGTTATTAAGTTAGTTAGTTAGTTATTTAGTTAGTAAGTTATTTAGTTAGTTAGTTAGTTAGTTATTTAGTTAGTTAGTTATTTAGTTAGTAATTTAGTTAGTTAGTTAGTTAGTTAGTTAGTTAGTTAGTTAGTTAGTTAGTTAGTTAGTTAGTTAGTTAGTTAGTTAGTTAGTTAGTTAGTTTGTAAGTTATTAAGTTAGCTAATTATAAAATAAGTTATTTACTTAGTTAGTTAGGCCCAACGGTACATACAGGGTGGGCCAAAAGTCACTGGACATACGTTGGCCTTAATAGCTCTGCCGTGTTTTATATTTGAGAGCTGTTGCTTTGCAGATAGCATACTGTACCTTCTGGTTCGAGGATTTTGTCATCAAAATTTGAAAATTCGAGTATTTTAGACCACGCCCATTCATTATTAAAACACCTATATTGTTCTCTCTGAACATGCTGGACGCCTAATTTTTTCAAAGACGGTAGATTATTACATGTTCCAACAATGACGATTTGAAATAAATGAGTTATCAAGCATTTAGTTTATCGTGTTAGAAAAAGTGATTGGGTGATTATGTGACGCGACACCTTAATTGGGCTACCCTAAAACTTCCCACTGTGTAAATCTGATATCACGTACCCCATGCCATGCTTTAAGCGTGCTACCTGAGCCTTAGGAGTTAATAGAGAATTCCTGGCGGAAAATGAATAGTGAAACATAACTGTTGCGAAAGGATAACTTTATTTTTGCCGACCTTGTTATTTAGTCAGTTATTAGTCAGTTATTAGTCAGTTATTAGTCAGTTATTAGTCAGTTATTAGTCAGTTATTAGTCAGTTATTAGTCAGTTATTAGTCAGTTATTAGTAAATTATTTAGTTAGTAAGTTATTTATTTAGTTAATTATTGAGTAAGTTATTTAGTTAGTTAGTTATTAAGTAGGTTAGTTAGTTATGTAGAAAGTTATTTAGTAAGTTATTCGGTAAGTTATTTAGTAAGTTATTTAGTAAATTATTTAGTAAATTATTTAGTAAATTATTTAGTAAGTTATTTAGTTAGTTAGTTATTAAGTAGGTTAGTTAGTTATGTAGTAAGTTATTTGGTAAGTTATTTAGTAAGTTATTTAGTAAGTTATTTAGTAAATTATTTAGTAAGTTATTTAGTAAGTTATTTAGTAAGTTATTTAGTAAGTTATTTAGTAAGTTATTTAGTAAGTTATTTAGTAAGTTATTTAGTAAGTTATTTAGTAAGTTATTTAGTAAGTTATTTAGTAAGTTATTTAGTAAGTTATTTAGTAAGTTATTTAGTAAGTTATTTAGTAAGTTATTCAATAAGTTATTTAGTAAGTTATTTAGTAAGTTATTTAGTAAGTTATTTAGTAAGTTATTTAGTAAGTTATTTAGTAAGTTATTTAGTAAGTTATTTAGTAAGTTATTTAGTAAGTTATTTAGTAAGTTATTCAATAAGTTATTTAGTAAGTTATTTAGTAAGTTATTTAGTAAGTTATTTAGTAAGTTATTTAGTAAGTTATTTGGTAAGTTATTTAGTAAGTTATTTAGTAAGTTATTTAGTAAGTTATTTAGTAAGTTATTTAGTAAGTTATTTAGTAAGTTATTTAGTAAGTTATTTAGTAAGTTATTTAGTAAGTTATTTAGTAAGTTATTTAGTAAGTTATTTAGTAAGTTATTTAGTAAGTTATTTAGTAATTTATATTTAGTAAGTTATTTGCTTGGAAAAAACCTACAAAAACGGTGCGATTATGAAAAATGTAAGTGGTCGTCAAATAGGACAAAAGTGGAGTTATATTTGAAATAGAATATACCCTCCGTTAAACAAAGCTTTAACTATTTAATAGGCACTAAAGGACAACAGTTGTCACTGGATTCACATTATAGGACTGACGATTTTACCTCCATAAACTTGAGAGCTATTCTGGTGATGTAGATGTAGACAACAACAAGTATGTAGAAGTGTCGGAACAGTTTCAGCTGTGATAGCACAAGCGTCGTCTTGTTATCTGACCTCTGAGTAATGAGTATGAGATTAGTTGTCAAATTGAATGATGATTATATGTTTATTAAAACATTTTGTATAATTATGTTGTTTTACCCAATCACGTGTAAATCAGTGATCTGCACATTAAACACGTGACCTCAGATGCAGAACACTGTTAAACAGTAAACACGGGCCTGTTAAAACAGTAAACAAGTTCGTTAGGATTATCGCAAAACGCAATCATGCAATGTAAGCAGCTGCTAGCTTTTGTACAATGGCTCTGTGAGTTCCATCGTTGATCATTTGTACATAAATTCCAGTCCCAGCAGCTTTAATGAGGTGTGAACAATGTAAATGTAAATAAATTAAAGCTTGTTTAGGACAACACTTACCTCGGTAGCTTGTTGAAGATGTCTTATTGACCACATCACTGGGAATATAATAGCTCCACAACACAGCAAATCTGAGGGGAGTGGAATAAGAATGGGAATATAATAGCTCCACAACACAGCAAATCTGAGGGGAGTGGAATAAGAATGGGAATATAATAGCTCCACAACACAGCAAATCTGAGGGGAGTGGAATAAGAATGGGAATATAATAGCTCCACAACACAGCAAATCTGAGGGGAGTGGAATAAGAATGGGAATATAATAGCTCCACAACACAGCAAATCTGAGGGGAGTGGAATAAGAATGGGAATATAATAGCTCCACAACACAGCAAATCTGAGGGGAGTGGAATAAGAATGGGAATATAATAGCTCCACAACACAGCAAATCTGAGGGGAGTGGAATAAGAATGGGAATATAATAGCTCCACAACACAGCAAATCTGAGGGGAGTGGAATAAGAATGGGAATATAATAGCTCCACAACACAGCAAATCTGAGGGGAGTGGAATAAGAATGGGAAAATAATAGCTCCACAACACAGCAAATCTGAGGGGAGTGGAATAAGAATGGGAATATAATAGCTCCACAACACAGCAAATCTGAGGGGAGTGGAATAAGAATGGGAATATAATAGCTCCACAACACAGCAAATCTGACCAGGGGAGTGGAATAACAATGGGAATATAATAGCTCCACAACACAGCAAATCTGAGGGGAGTGGAATAAGAATGGGAATATGATAGCTCCACAACACAGCAAATCTGAGGGGAATGGAATAAGAATGGGAATATAATAGCTCCACAACACAGCAAATCTGAGGGGAATGGAATAAGAATGGGAATATAATAGCTCCACAACACAGCAAATCTGAGGGGAATGGAATAAGAATGGGAAGGACATTGTGTCGACAAAAGTTGCATAAAATGAAATGAAATATATATTTCCCGCTCAATTTGATAAATTAAGAATTACCGATAGTTTACTAGGTAAGAAATGAGAGTCTCTACTCACTGTAAAACAAAATACATCATTATTGGACCCTGGTCATTAGGAAAGTTTGCACGAGATGGACCACGTTTTTCCCAATTTAACTTTAGATATAATCTAAACGTTTATAAATGAGGTTAACCTCTCAATTTAGGTATAGCGAAAATAGATTAGATGATAGAGTTGTCGTTTTCATCGTAAGATTACGACATACAAATTTCTAAATAGATGTAGTGCTGATTTACTTCATTTTAGTGTTGAAAATGAGGTTAACCATCACATTTGGTACTGTAAGAATTATCCCAATTATTTACATACGAATTACGATTCTTACTTTGTTATGTACCACAATATCGCAGTGAGGTATCTATTTGTATTCCAGTGCCTCAAATATGATCATGTGACAAAGGTGATTTCAACTGACCATATTTAAGTAGAAGAGTTCACCCGCAAATGGCTACAAAATGAGGTTAACCTCTCATTTGTTGAATATCAGGCCAGTCAATCACATTTTAACCTCAAAAACGTAATCGTTACACTGGACAAATGTTTTATTACATGTATAAAGGTATAACAATGTATTGATAAACCAATCCCAGTGTAATATGGACTATGGTCTATAGCGAGGTTAACAATCATATTTTTACTACTACTACAAGATATCATGATATTTAACCTCATTTTTAGACAAATTTTGGTTTATGATATTGATTTTCCCGACATAAAGTATCTCAATAAACATCTTCTCACCTTAAAGCAAAAATTATAAGGAGACGCTACTAAATACGGAAAACAATGCAAAATTTGAGATTTTGACAGTGGAATAAAAACACTTTAAAACTCGTTTTACGGGAAATGGCTATTTTCCGTAGAAAGCTCAACTTTTGGAAAAGACTGGCCACACCCAGGACCTGAAACTTGGCACAGGTGTTCCTTAGACTGTTTCACAAAATTCTATTGTTCAGAATTTAGATATTTGCCTCTTATTTTACCATTTACACGTTACACTTACTCTATGGGCCAAACTCTTCTTGATTATACAGATTCTGAAAAAGATTTAGGCATAATCATGACGTCTAATCTAAATTTTAATAGCCAGGCCGATGCTCTATATGGTAAAGCTAACCAAAAATTTGGCATGCTTAAGAGAAATTGTCATTTTATTAATGATCTGAACAAGAGAAGAGTCTTGTATCTTACTCTTGTACGCTCAATATTCGAACACTGTCCCATCATTTGGCGACCAGCGTCCAGTAGCACTATCAATAGGCTTAAAGGATTGCAGAAAAGGGCCCTCAAATGGATTCGTAATGATTACGGTGTAAGCTATAGTGTAGAGGAAATCTATAATGCCCATTGTAAACAGTTAAATATTCTGCCCCTAAAGTACAGGTTTGATTACCATGATCTCAAGTTCTTTCATTCCCTAGTGCATCAATACCACCCATGCACCACTCTGCCTCAGTACCTTACTTTCTTCTCCGGGTCAAGCCGACTGAGAAGCTCACATCTTGATCACTTATCAGTAATATCTTCAATTCCACCTGGCTCAGCTATATCTAAATCTTACTTTTATCGAGCTCATCTCACTTGGAACCGACTTCCTCTTTCCCTTCGAGAGATTATCAGACCAGGTGTGTTTAAAACAGAACTTATTAAACACATCTGGAAGGAACATGTTTGTACTGCATCTGTAGATATTGACCCTAGTTCAGATCCTGACAATTCTTTTTCTCCTGACTACGGGTAGTGTATTTCTCTATTATTTTTGTTTTTATTTTTTTTGAGGTACTCATCACGCATTTTTGCTTTATTCGGATACAATTTTGATTTAGTCTTTTATATTCAATTATTTAAATTTTATCGTTAAAACTTCATTCCATTGGAAATATTACAAATCAGCCAATTGTAATTGAGAATTTTTGGGTTGTGGCAATTATTCTTAAAAACCTAGAAATGCCTCCTAAGTTCACAGCTCATATTATTTGCCCATTTTTCTCCTTCTGCACTTGGGGCCCAATGTAATTGCTCGACTTTTCATCAGGTCTCTCGAGGCCTTTTGTTTGGTTATTTGGGTGTATTGGTGTCCCCTGATTGTTATCATCGCTGTACACTTGTCAAGGCATTTTTTGGTTTCTCTAGTCCATTTTTAGAAATTCTATACAACATTGATATTGTAATAAATTCTGATGATAATAATTGAAAGATTTCAATAAAAAAAATTCTTGAAATATGAGGTTAACTTTATCCCTAATTTTCTTTTTTTCCTCTAACTTGAAAAAAAATATTTAGAGTTAAAGTTTAAGTTTTACATGTAACTACAGGTAAACCTCAAATTTTGGCGCAATATCTCAGCAACGCAAGGTCAGATTTTTATGCGGTTTTTTCTACTTGTTCATCTCCAACAGCTCGATCACATATACAGTGAAAACTGGAAAAATGGTCATTTACCCGCCCCCCCCCCCCCCCCCCCCTCTGGCCTTAATTAATTACCTATGTCTGGACTTGATCACTGAAATTATTGTGATATAAATGTGACTACTGATTTACATACCAACAAATATGAGTATCTTCTTCCAAGTTCCGTAATTTAGCTCTGCTTCTTCGCTACTATCAATGATTATATACGCAACATTTGCCAATATCTGGAGATGAAGATTCTGTCAATTTTAAGCTCCTACGTTATTCTTGCGGTGAGCTTATTTATTTTCATTCATGTTAATGTATGTTAGTTGATGTTAATTTGATGTTCATTTACGTTAATATAGGTACAGGGTGGCCCAGAAGTAACTGCCCAACCGCAACCCTTTTATAACTCATGTAATTCGTCTTAGAATTGCACAGAAATTTCAGAGATTATAGATATGGGTCAAACTTAGATTTCCTGAAAGTTTCGTCAAATTTAATTAATTACAGTGGGTGTTGCACGCCACTCCCTCTTTTTCACTATTGTCACCATAAAGTGAGAACGCTTTCAACTAGGAACTTCAAAGTTTCTAGACACATTTTGTATAATAATTGAAGTGCTTTACCAAAATTTCAAGTTGGTTGTTCACAATTTAACCGAGTTATGACCCTTTTAAGATCTTGCAGATACGTTGCAGATACGTGATATTATATACCTAAGAACACTTGATCGGCTCACTCCCCTTGCATGCCTTTGGCCCGTACGTCTCACATCCCTTGATACGAGAACCCCCTTTAGCAAGAGCTCCCGTCCCTTATGAAAATTTTAGGAAATCTAAGTTTGACCCATATCTATAATCTCTGAAATTTCTGTGCATTTCTAAGAAGAATTACATGAGTTATTAAAGGGTTGCGTGTGGGCAGTTACTTCTGAGCCACCCTGTATTTGTGCCTCGAACTAATCTTTATTTGTGTTTGTATTCAATTCTTGTTTAAATACAATAATTTTAAGCTGCTACAATTACCTGTAATGGAACGACTGTCATGAGGACTAGCTTCTCGTTGTAAGACAACACATGTTTTATAAAAGCGAACCCCATCCCAATGAGCGCTAGCGAGATAAACAGTAACATTCCTCTAACGAGATGTATAATATACCTGAAAATACGTTATACTTCCAGTTATACAAATACACGGTGGTCTCTACTCAGGCCCTGTCATACACATAAATTAACTCTACTCAGAATCATTTTTAGTTCTAAATTATATAAAATCTCCACATAATCACTGGCCTAATTAAATCCTTCGGCTTCCTGTAATTGGCTAGTTACACTTGTGTAACATTGTGGCTGTTGGAATACTCCGAAGTAAAATAAGTGTGAGATAAAAAAAATTAAAAAAAATAAACATACAGTACTGAAATAAAATCCTATATTGAACTTGCTGATTAGTTTATGCAGTTAACACCCAAACAAAAAACTTAAGCAATGTATTAAGTGGGTTTACCCTCAATTTATGGTGAAACTTTTCTCCACCAGGTACTTGCACCCCCCCCCCCCCCCCCCGCACCAGGTGCCAACAAACTAGGACCGGGAGACGGGGTGCCATGCCATTTCGATGTCCGCACCTACTCCTTCATATAAGACCTTTGTGATGCGAGCTCAGAAGCGGGGAGCCTGCTTTCGGAGGTACGTATCGAGAAAGACTCGGATTTAAAATTCAAAGTTGTCCTGGAAACCACTTTTCTTAAAGTTTCATGCAGGGGTGTAGGAATAGTACATACATATATAATATGCACAAAAGCTGTAGAATATCTGCACGATGTGAGAAGTATTTTTCCTAAAGCACGGTTGTATTGTTTCAATGAAATTTATTATGAGCTTTTGAAAACAGTCCGGCGCTGAGCCCAAATTTCAGCAAAATAATGCCTTTTTTTTCGGACACTTTTTTGATTCAAGGCAGTTTTCAAAAGGCAATACCTCAGGAATCCAAGATTTTCGAGAATTATGGCTGTGTGTTCTGAGATCAGCATGGCTATATCTAACTAATGATACCAAAATTTTGTAAATCCAAGAAACTAAAAATAATTCGATGACCACCCAATAGATTACAGAGATGTATATATACTATATAGTTTAGGCTTTCCTTTGATGTAAAGTCTCTCTTTAAGGGCATTATATATGGTTTCAGGTTTTTGGCTCATAATTTAGCCATTTTTGTCCAATCCGGATAAAAAATGTACGTAGTTCAGGAGACCATTGCACTAGCTACAAGTAGAACACCCAAAATCTGGGTTTTGAGCATGTTGAGCTGATTCGGCATAATTGGGCCAAAAATGGACCAAATATGGGCATGCACCACGGGCACCCGAGATTGGACCCCCTTAAAGTTTGGTCGGAGGTTCTAGTTTGTTGGTCAACTGTTATCTCGAATACAAGTCTCACAAAAAAAAACATGGAGAACCCCCCCCCCCCCCCCCCCCCCCCTTAATTACAAGGATTATTTATTAGTAAATACCAGAGTATAGCCCAGGCTTCATCAGGAGTGCCGTGCGAGGCAATAAAGTAATAATCAATAGCGTGCAGAATGCAGGCCAGGAACTTTGCAAACACTAGTGCGGCCATCAAGTAGTGGATCTGAAATTAGCAAGAATTTATGACTGATCATGATCGTGACAGCAATAAATTAGATAAACATAGGTGCATCTTCATTCTTCGGGTTTATTTTCTGCCAATAAATATTACTAGCGTATTGTGTGAAGGATCTGTAAAAATTAGTATAACGACTCAATAGTGCTTAATGAAGGACCCCCAAGAATGGACCTTCAAAGAAATTTGATAAAAATTCATTTGAACAGGAAGATTACCTTGAATAAGTTATCGGAGTAATGGATCATAACTTTCATCCACAACCAGAACATTCCGAAGTAGACGATACCCATAACAGTGTAGAGGAACGTCAGGGGCTTTTCACCTGCAGAGAGGAATGATTCTCCATTTTTCTGAAACATTGTTCATTAACATAACAGCAATACCTTACGTTTATATATCAACACAACATCTTGAAACTTATTGTTATGATCAGATGAAATATGGTAAACATGAAAGATTAAGGTTCTCAGATCATTGTAATAGTAAAGATCTAGCCATGCTGATCTTAGAACACACAACCATAACTCTTGGATTACCGTTTATAATTTAGATGAAATTTGACTCAGATCATCGAAAACATCGAAAGTTGCATCACTGAGAAAGACTTACTGCTGTGATGACGGCACTGAAAAGGTAGTCCACTGTTGTTCGGTAGCTTGTGGGCTCTCTCGGACATCGGTAGAAATAAAATGTGAACTGTCCTTCGTCTTCCGGTTTAACCTGCAAAAAAGACCGAAAATTATAATGTTCGAATATTATAAAAAAAACATTTGTATCATAATATGATATAAATGAATGTAATCAACATGATATTGAAACATATTCTATTAATAATAATACGTAATAATACGTAATAATAAATTATTATATTCTATTAATCAGGTAATAATTTATAATTTCACCTATAACAGGCTGTCAAATACTCGATCAGTATATTCAGCTAGTAGTATATTCAGCTAGTAGTATATTCAGTAGACTTTAATGTTGTTTTTTTTTTTCAAAGTATCAGAAATAATGATAATCTGTTTTCGCTCTCTTGAGTGGGTCGATCAGTAATAAATTGAAATTATAAAACAAACCTCAAGCTGGAAATGAAATGAATATGAATTGTTGGTAGGTGAATGCTCAACTTTGAACAAAGCATCTGGACTTGTATTTTCTGTCCTGAAATAATTATAAAACTTGAGAAAGAGCAACCTTCGTAACAAAATGTTCAATGTTCATAAAATTTTCATCTCACAAATCAATAATGAGAAACTGTTAAAAAAACACAGCATTTCTTTACCAGTACAGAAGCATTGTATTAAAACTTTTTTTAACTCACAATAAATCTGTGAGTTTCAAATTGGAAATGTCCCACTTTACAGCTCCATACTGGGACATATCTTCATTTATCAGCTTGGGAGGATCGTCTTTATCCAATAGCTGAAAAAGGGCAAGGGCTGTGTGATAACACTTAACCATTATGAAACCATAAGAATTGAGATGGAAGTTGGAACTTATTTTTAGAACTTTAGAATTAACGAGAATTAACAAGAATTAACGAGAATTGTGCATGCTCTGATGAGTTATAACTTCAGGATACAGTAAACTCCCGATTGACCGTACCTTGATTTACCATACTCAGTACCTCTTGCCTTTCCCCAAAATTAAAAATGTCTAAATTTTTAATTAAATCTCACGTGATCTTGGCCTTGGAAATACAGCTTATAATATAAATGGGATGCAATGTCGAGCGAGCTTGTCAGGCTCGTTACTTCCTCTAATTGCCCCTTACTAAAGCGGTTGTGAACCATAACCCCTAATTGGGAACTGAGTGGATTTGGGTTAAAAACATATAAGAGATACGATGATTTAACTTGTAGAAGCTTTCAATAAACATGTGTTAATCGTCGTCAGCTGGGAAACTCTGCGGAGAGAAACCATGAAATCCGACAGGGACTCAAAGTCCCTGGTTTACCGTATTTTTTTCCTGTCCCCCAAACTATAAGTGTGCTGTAAATAGGGATTTTACTGTATCATACCTAAGATTCGTGTAACTACTTGTGATTCAAGTAAAAATTCCCAAATTTTAACTTAACTTTCATCTGTGTAGGATATTGGAAGCAAAAGGTGAACAATTATTATACTCATGCCTCATGAAGTAAAAATGCGATTCCTAATACATTCAAACTTCAAAGCTATGGCGCTGTAAAATAGAACATTTTCGATAACAGATACAAATTACGTTTCAACACCATATGAGTGACCTGTGACCTGTGACCATATGGGAAAATGGGCGATTAGGTTTGGCCTCTATACGGCCACTATACGGCCACCATACGGCCTCTATACGGCCTCTATATGGCCTCTATACGGCCTTTATACGGCGTCTCTATACGGCCTTTATACGGCCTTTATACGGCGTCTATACGGCCTTTATACGGCCTCTATACGGCCTCTATATGGCCTCTATATGGCCTTTATACGGCCTTTATACGACCACCTAAAAAGAACATCATATAGCCATTATATGATCATTATATGGCCACTAAGCAAGTTACCACTTAACAAATAACCGCTTGCAGTTTACCGATATTGAAGTTCGGTTAATTTAGAATAGTAATATAATGATATCATAATAAATCCCAATCAATACACAATTACAATAAGATACATAATTTAATACACATTTCTAGCAGTTAAATGAAATTACAGGTTTGAATTAAAGTTCATGCTCTCCTGATAGAATTAACACTAGGTTTTCTGCGTTAATTGTCGTAATTACCGACTCGGCCTTCGGCCTCGTTGGTGATGCGACAAGATTAACGCATCAAACCGAGCGTTGCGGCTGTATTGCGGTAAACTGCAAGCGGTTATTTGTTAAGTGGTAACTTGCTTAGTGGCCATATAATGATCATATAATAATGGCTATAATATGATGTTCTTTTTAGGTGGCCGTATAAAGGCCGTATAGTGGCCGTGTAGGGGCCATATAGTGGCCGTATAGAGGCCAAACCTCATCGCCCAATTTCCCGTCTATATAACATATAACATATACAATATACATATAACATATACATATAACATATACATATAACATATACATATAACATATACATATAACATATACATATAACATATACATATAACATATACATTATATAATCGAGTGCATCCAAACACGCACTTATTGTACAATGTACCGTTTTGTTTCGGCATGTAGTAGCTGTTTCGTGAGCTTGCAAGTTTTATTCTCTTTTAAGATAATTTAAAAAAATAAAAATCACCCTGATTTTGTTGTGAAATTTGATTTCGAGATAGCAATTGACCAACTACATGGCCTGTGACCGAACTTTTGAGGGGGTTCCGGACTCAGCTCCGGGTGCCCACCGGTGCTTACGGGACAGTCACGCCCATTTTTGGTCCCAATTATGCCAAATCACCTTAACATGCTCAAAACCCAGATTTTAGGTGCTCTACTTGTAGCTATGGTACCCTGAACTTAATGTCATTAGCAATTCTACGTTGATTCTGAAAATTTCATGAAAAAGTATTGAAACCCTATTGAGTTCTATTGTTTTGAGCGAAATCAGTTCCAAAATATCGCGAACTGAGATATGGGCGATTTTGTTAAGTTTTTTGCGATTATTTGAACACAGAATCCACAGTTAGATAGATATTGAGCTGATAATCATAGAGAATGGCGTGTAGTTGAGGCTTACCTTTTATATAAAGTTAGTTTCATTCAAAAATATTGATATTTGACCAATTTATGGGCCAAAATCAATCAAATTTGGTGCGTATGTCCAAATATGGGCATATGTTTTTTGGCTCATAACTCAGTCATTTTATGTCTAATCTTTATGCTATCTCGAAATCAAATTTCACAAAAAAATCAGGGTGGCCCAGAAGTAACTGCCCACACGCAACCCTTTAATAACTCATGCAATTTATCTTAGAATCGCACAGAAATTTCAGAGATTATAGATATGGGTCAAACTTAGATTTCCTGAAAGTTTTGTCAAATTTAATTAATTACAGTGGGTGTGGCACGCCAATCCCTTTTTTTCGCTATTGTCAGCATAAAGTGACAACGCTTTCAGCTAGGAACTTCAAAGTTTCTAGACATATTTGGTTTGATAATTGAAGTGCTTTCCCAAAATTTCAAGTTGGTTGCTAGCAAGCAACAATGAGCCTCATTAGGCGGTAACGAGCATGTTGGTGGATGACGATCTGATCACTTTGAGTGAATACTGATAGTGACGCGCTTCGGTTGCTGTCCTATAAGCATGAGCAGTCTCCAACAAATCAGGGCATTGATTGAGTGAAGATATCACTGATTTAGTGATGGGTCACGTATCTGCAAGATCTTAAAAGGGTCATAACTCGGTTAAATTGTGAACGACCAACTTGAAATTTTGGGAAAGCACTTCAATTATTAAACAAAATGTGTCTAGAAACTTAAGTTTGACCCATACCATATCTATAATCTCTGAAATTTCTGTGCAATTCTAAGAAGAATTACGTGAGTTATTAAAGGGTTGCGTGTGGGCAGTTACTTCTGGGCCACCCTGTATATATATTTCAATATTCACTAACCAAGTTCAATATCTTTGGATGCTTATCAAAGAAAGCTATGGACTTGGGTCTGCAGATGTTAATGTGTGTCTCCACATATTGTGATGCTGTCTGGGTTTGGGAACTTTCCACAACAATCCCTGTAATAGAAATTATTTGGTTAAACTGCTTCACAAAAGATCCAGATATATTTAAGTTCAAGCCAATCAATTTATTGTATCGGTGCAATGAATATTGTTATTCTCACCATATTTTGCATCAATATTGTCTTTTATAATCAAATCTGTGACTTGGAAGTCAACAAAGCCATCCTTTGTAAGCCCAAAGTTGGCAAGTGGTATTATTTCTCTCCTATCGGATACTATGTTTATATTGTGGATTCGTCCACACACTATTGCAATACAGAGCTGCAAAATAACCAACAACCTACATGCTGTCATCCCTAGTAAATAGTATAAGATTGAAGTATGTTTTACAGTTCACACATCATCAGTTTTATATATAAATAAAGATAATAATAATTGAAGCTAAGGGGATAAACCCCCTTAGCTGTAATTTACATATACAGTGCACCTGTATATCTCAATTATTTAAAGAGTGACTGAAATTTTGTTTGATTATGAAATTTTTTAACAGGGGGGGGGGGGGGCCAAAAGTAACGTTACATACGTTGGCCTTTATAATAGCTCAGTCACTGATTGCCCGATTGAGGTAATTATTTTGGGTATGAGGGGGGGGGGCAGGGGGGTCTTTATAAAATTTCTTTCAAAATTGATTTTATAGTTGTTTCAGATAGAGGGGAGTGATATCTATCTGCTGCTTTTGGTTCCATGGAAAACTATTGTTCCTAGCCGAAGCTATTGCCAGTCAAAGGTCTGCGCTCATGTGTAATTGTATCGCGTGAGCGATTTTCAATTGCGTGCCCTGAAAATTGAGTCTAAAAATCTATCTTCTCCTACATTTTTTAGCAATCACCTTGAAACTTTCATAAAGACCCCCCCCCCCCCCCCCCCCCTGCCCCCTTAATATGTTGCGACCATTTTTTTTTTAATACTTTCAACACTACTATATAACAAATAATTTGAGGACCCCTAGTGGGAATTAACACCTCAATCAAATGTAGCAACCATTACAGGTTGTATGTCGATGTAAATGGTTGTTGCATGATAGTTTATTTAAAGACATCCTAAAGACTATCAGACATCGTTTTAAAGAGCTGTTAACTCCCATCTATCACCTATCACCTATCCATCACCTAAAGAATATCAGACACCACTCATTCCCATCTTCTGAATTGCTGCAAAGGTACTGTAATCAACAACTAAATAACTATAAACAGTAGCATCGGTTTTAGACTCTATCCTGAATTCTTTGCATTATTGTGTTTATTTGAACTATGTCCGGTATCCCAATCAGAAATTACAGCCTTCGTGACAGACCTAACAGTGCAAAAGCAAAATGTTCTACCTGTGTATCACTAAGTCTTGAAAACGACAATTTGAGGAGACAAATTGCTCGTCTAACCAAACTTACCCAAGGCTCAGGCCATGACAAAATTGCGGTTCCATTCTCTTGCGGGGACAATGTTCTTATCTCTGAACATGAATCAGAAACTCAAAACTGTGAAGTTAGCAGTGTGACTGAACTTAATAGCAACCCATCTCTTGTGAATTCTTCTGATGTTAACAAACAATCTTCAACCAGTGTTAACGTTGTGGGTAAGTCCATCAATCCATATCATGATTTGAGTCGAGGTGTATTCAGGTTTGTTGATACTCTCAAGTTGGATATGGAAACACAATACACACAAACGTTTAACAATAGGACTGTAGCATACTATGGGGATTTCCCATATGCCTACAATGGAGGCTTCCATAACACAAGGCCGTTAAATGACAATCCCTTATTAAAGTCTATTTTAGAACGTTTACGCTCACAGTTCCCAAGTCTGAAATTTAACAGCGCCATGATCACTAGGGTATGAAAATGGCAAGTATGAAAATGGCAAGCAAGGAATACCATTCCATTCAGATGATGAGAGGTCCATATCACCAGGCTCCATGATTTCCACCATATCGTTAGGAGCAACAAGAGTCCTCAGTTTTAGGTCTAAAAGCAAAGTCCACGTTGCCAATCTTACTCTCTCCCATGGCGACATAATGATTATGACCAGAAAATCTCAGGACAGCTTTGAACACAGCCTTATTCAGGACCATACTGATGACATGAGAATTAGCATTACTCTGCGCCAGATTGATGGCAGTGCAACCTTGTCTGCTCCACCCGATACCTCAAGTAAGCCTTTCGTTACTGTAAGAGAAACTGAACCCTCAATCAAAGGGAAATCATCACCCAACAAAATCACTCATAAGAGCACCGTACCCCCTGCTTCAGTCAAAAGCAAATCCCTTGCTGTGTATGTTAGCTCAAGCATGTTCTCCAAGTTAGATGCTACAAAACTATCCTCTGCTCATCAAGAAGCACATGTATTTCACTATCCTGGTGGCATTGCAAACGGTATCAATGAACGCTTCCACTCAGATGAAAGAAAGAGGTCAATTGATGCAAATAATGTGAAGACCATCGTACTCATGTGTGGAACTAATGATGTGGACTTAATCCTAGAGAGTCCTCGACACATGAGGAATAGATTATTGTCACCCGATGAGTTCACAGGAAAAGCAAAGGCCCTTGATAACACCAATCGCTCTATTGATAATCTGATCCAGTCACTTCACTCGTGGGCTCCAGCTGCAAAAATTAAGATCATAAACATTTTACCAAGAGAAAGTTTTGCTAGAAATAAAGTGATAAATGACATCAATATCTTTTTATCTAAGATTCCTTCCAAATACTCGTTTGTTAGCTTTATACCCACAGAGAAGAATCGATTTTTGTTTAGTGATAGATCTGGATTTAGGAAATCATCTTGTTTTAGTAGATTTGGGGAAGACAATGTGCATCTAAACAGCGATGGTATCTTTAAACTAGCAAAGCACATCAAGTACCATGCTCACCATTGAAATCGACATGACATTTCCACCTGAATATTTATTTTGATTTCAAGTTTAAAACTTTTCTATTGAAAATATTTACAGGCGGATAATTTTCACCTGATTTTAGTTTAATCAGACACAACGACCAACACGTTTTGTGAAATGACAAATATTCACAACTCAGCTGACAAATTTCATAACCTTTGCATTGGTCACTGTAACATTCAAGGTGGTCTCCTAAATTTAGCTAAAAGTAATGAACTTACTCAACTCATTCGAGATCATAAGCTAGACATACTTTCCCTAAATGAGATGAATCTTAATGATACTATTGACACAGACACCATAAATATTCCTTCCTCCTTCAACATTATGCGATGCGACAGGCCAAACAGTTCTAGGGGTGGTTGTGGCTTAATGATAAACAAAAAACTAGCTTACACAGAATTAGTTATGGATAGTAAGCTTGATAACATTGAAGCATTATGGGTGAAGCTTAAGAATAGCAAGATCAATGTTTGCTGCTTCTATCGCTCTGGAAATTATTGCAGTGTTGATAACTTTATTGAGTACATTCATTTTTGCATGAAAAAATTGAACGGGAAAAAGGTTATCTGGATTGGGGATATAAACATTGACCAGAATAATATCTCATCCACCCAGTACAAAAAATTAGATATGACCTTGAGATGTTACAATCTAGTTCAAACCATTCAAGGGATAACTAGAGTTGCTAAACGTGGAGACAATTTTACCCAGACTACTATTGATGTAATATTCACTAACTGTTATGCAGATTTTGTTCAATCTTCTGTTCTTGATGAACGTATTGGGGATCATCAAGCTATTATGTGTGAGATAGATTGTAAAGTACCTATAGCTCCTAAATTTGAAAAGGTTGAAATTAGAAATCATTGTAAACGTAATGTTAAACAATTCTTAGACTATCTAGATACCTGTTCTGATTACAGTCCACTATTGGAAGTACAGATGTTGAAGCTATCACTGCTGGCCTTTGTCATCATATTGAACAGGCATATGCAACCTTCTTCCTTGCAAGACCATAGAAAGGCATGAAAAGTTCATACATAAACCTTCTACTGAACTTTTAAATGCCATTAATCATACACATTTTCTCTCTAAAGAAATTCCGTAAAAAGAAGGATAAGAGAGACAATGGAAATTGCAATAAATGTGGTATATGTAGCAAATGTATAAAGTGTAATGAGGGCCTGGGATTGCTACAAGAATTCAGAGAAATATTAGAAATAATTAGCTAAAACCTGCAAAAAGGCTAATGTAATCGATGATCTACAAGTTAAAAGTGCAAGAATGATCTTAAAGGGGTATGGAAAACTATCAAAACTGGCATCAAATATGACCCCTGGTCAACTAATTGTCAAACTATCAATGAATGATCCTGAGCTATTTAACTTCATTTGCAAATGTTGGATCAAGATTGCAAAATCAGGCCCCCAATATTGAAAGAGTTAGTTTTACTGATTTTTACCTCCTAGAACTTCTAACATCTCATTTGATAGATTCCAAGAAATAAATGAAACTGATATCCTAATGTATGTCGAAACACTCAAGAATGACAAGGCCTCATATGACGATGTGCCTCTATTTTTACTTAAGCAAGCTGTACCACACATAGTTGAGCCACTGACCCATATTGTCAATTTGAGCCTTAATACAGGTGTTGTACCAACCCTTTGTAAAAAAAGCTAGAGTAACTCCCATCCATAAGGCAGGAATGAAAGATGATCCTAATAATTACAGGCCAATATTAGGTTGGTTCAAAAAAACCAAAATTTCTCAAATTTTGCCCTGAGTATAAGCTCAAACATTGATCCCATGGCTTAAACACCCCCCAAAAAAATTTTTTTGGTCCAACTCGTCCGGGATGGGACTGCACATGCCACGCCCTAATTTTTTGAGGTGCTTATACAGGTAAAATTCTTAAAATTGCCGTTTTTGACCTTTACAACGTCTAGATAGGGTCGCGAAAGCAATGGAGTGGTAATATAAATGTGATAAAAAGGTTAACTTTAGTCAAGGTTTCATGTCTCTAACGACCTTAGCATCAACATGTCTCTGCGCCTCCATTTTAAGGCGCGGTCGCGTCTCAACCATTGCTCAGTAAAGGTCGTAGAGACATGAGACTTCAACTAAAGTTAACCTTTTCCTACCATTTTATATTAGAGGTAGCACAGATTCAGAGCTCTAAACACATTCTTTCATCCTTAAAATGACAATCATATGAATTTGCCTGTAAAAGTTGATATCTTGATGTCAATTAACATCGTAAGCTTTTGAAATTAAAATTAATAAATGAGTCATATACTTAACACACAATATTTACACGCAATAGAGAAAATATAAATACAGGAAGTCTTTCTTGGATTCGACATTGAACTTTTCTCGGTCCCTGCACTGGAAAGTGGAACTGATCCTTTAAAGAAGTCAGCAAGGTCTGATTTAGGTACCCTGGTTTTCGGATCGCCATGTCTTCACAAGCAAGCTGTCTAATCTTCGTTGCCAAAAGGAATTTGTTGCCAGAGGAATATTTTTCGTCAAGCTAGGATTTAAATGAGGGTCCTTATAATTTCTTTATGACTCGTAAGCTATAGGATAAGCATGATGAGGTCCAATAATTCCTTCATAGCTCGTCACTGACAGGATCTATTATCAACGATATCCAATGATTCCTTCATAGCTCGTCACCGTCACTGACAGGGTCACCGATCACTATTAATAGGTCTGATGATTTCTTCGTGACTGACGAGGTACAGTAATCTCTTACTGCTTACGTCAAGCCGAGTTAAGTAAATAACTATAAATATCCAAGCATTTGCTAACAAAATAGCATCTGGTTCTAATTCCTTTACCAAGTTAACAGTAATGGATCTAAATGAATCATTTTTGTAAATCTTCTTAAAGCTGAAGGACTGATTCCCTCTCCAGTCTCCAAGATGGGGGAAAATTTTTTTTAAAATTTTTGAGGGTTCTTTAAAGGGGAAATTTCCACGGGATGCTTGCGTTTTTTTTGTAGGATATGCCATAGCTTCATATTCCCCTCTCGAACAGTTTTCCGCAGTGAAAAAGCGATACAAAATTTACAAAAGCTCTTTTTAAACATTAGTCCCCGGGAAAGCGACTTCATTTTTAAGGAGCTTGGGAAAAGGGCAAATTTCCCCCTAATGTTAGTTTTCACTAGCATTGTAATGCAAGAAATTTTGCAACACAGTGCAACCAACGAGTTGTTTTACTCTGACAGTTCCAGGGGGTGGGACGTGGTTTCCCAAAAAAGATTTTCGTATTTTTTTAAGGTGTAAATAAAATTTTTTGTGTTAAATATTTTGACTCATTTAATTAATTTTTTAAATTTTTAAATTACGATTTAATTGACATCAAGTTCAACTTTTACAGGCAAAATTCATTGATTTCTTTTTAAAAGGGTTTAAAAATTTTTTAAAGCTCTGAATCTGTGTACTTCTATAAATGGTAGGAAAAATTAATTTTGTTAAGTCTCATTTTCTAGACCTTTATGAGCAATGGTTTAGAGCGACCGCGCCCTTAAAAAGGAGGCGCAGAGACAGTTGTGCCAAGGGCGTAAGGGGCATGAAACCCTTTATAAAGTTAAACCTTTTTTACATTTATTTTCCTCCTTTTCTTTCGCGACCCTATTAACTTTAAAAATCAAAAAAAGGAATTTTAAAAATTTTTTCCCTTTTGCACCCCAAAAAATTGGGCGTGGCATGTGCAGTCCCTCCGGACGAGTTGGACCAAAAAAAAAATTTTTTGGGGGTGTTTTTTGCCAATTGGGCAATTTTGAGTTATACTCAGCAAATTTGAGAAATTTTGGTTTTTTTGAACCAACCTAGCCCAAAATTTCCCTCCCTTCCCCTTTAGGAAAACTTAAAAAATACTTTTTCGGCAAGAATCCCTGATTAATGGAAGAGAAAAAAAATTTTCACCGGCATCAATATGGGGTTTCGGAAAAAACACTCCCAACTTATTTTATGTAGATTGTGGCGAAATATATATGAGTAAATCTAAGTCTTATAAACCGGAATCATCTTTTTGTCTTAAAAAGGGCCCTTTGACCAGTGAATCATGAAATATTGCTTAAAAAATTGGCAATTTTTGGGAAATTGTTGGCATTTCTTTAACCTGGTTTAAAAACCTTACTTGTAGATATAGCACTAGGTCAATGGCAAATAAACCATTTTTAGAAGTTTGGGGTGGTGTTTTCCCCAAGGGAACATCATTGGGTTTTATTTAGTATCTTATAAAAGAATATTTTTCCCGTAACCCATCTAAGCCCCTTTTTTTTTGCGATATGTGAATTCTTTGATCAACCCGCGAGCATTTATAAACAGAAAAAACTTATGCAAAACTTTAAAAAGGCTCGTGTAAATAAATACACTCAATGAAAAGAAGATGAATTCTTTGTTTGATTCTGTATCAAGATAATTAAAAATTGAATGAAAGAGGTAAAATTTCACAATAAGGGTGCAAAGAACAAAATTTTTGGCCCCTTTTAGTAGTAAAATTTAAAAATTTAAAGCCCGTAGATTATATTTTAGGAAGGTATGAAAGAATTGGGCCATGTATAGAAATAAGCACTGTACCCCTTTAAAAATAGGAAAAAGTTTTCCAATGCATCTGTTGCCACAATTCCCATTTTTTAGCCGATCTATGTAGAGTGGCAAGACAAAACTTGCTGACTTTACACTTGTACAAAAAAAGGGAGCCAAAAAAGCTTCAAGTTCCACAAACAGAGAGCACCCCTTTTGTTTTAGAGCATGAATGGTTAAACCCTTTGACGACCAAATCCATCGTCAAATTATATGTTTAGAATATCCATGACAAAGTCCTACAAACTTTTTTGAACAAATTAGTTACAATAGGAGGTGTAGGAAAGGGGGAAAGGCAAACCCTTATGGTTTTAAAAGATCAAAAATCCATAAAAATTTTAATACTTGGGGGGAAAAAGTTGGAAAAATTTCAAAAGATCTACGAAATTGCCCCCATGTTAAAAGCTTTGGATTCAATAAAAAAAGTACTCCATTAACAAAGACCCTTAAATTTTAAACCCTCGACAAATTTATAGACAAAATTTTTCATGCAAAATTTGTCGACGTAAAATAAGTATTTCTATTTTTTAAATTTGAGCATATATAATTGATGTATCGAAAGGATTTTCCTTTTTTTCCCCCTTCCATTTTGATTGATTTTTCGCTGATGACTGTTTTGGCTGGGGAAAGGGTTTGACAGTGGTATTTTTTTAAACCCCTTTTAAATTTTTTATATTATACTGGTGGTAGTTTTTTAGAACATTTAATTTATTTACTTTTATATAGTATTTTTTTTGGTGATGTATCACCCATTTTTAAATTTGATAATTGGACGTTTTTTGGGCACTTGATGAATGTTATTTTAATTTAATTTATTTCTAGATATTTTATTTATTTTTCAACAGACACAGCTTCCCGTTTTTTTTTTTATATTAGTTACTAATTCTTTTAAGACTTTTTACAAGGACATTTCAGTTTGGGTCTCCCCTTAGGGATTCATTATGCATCTAAATTATTTCACTTGCATTAGGTTTAGAAATTTTTTTGGTTTAAAATTTCAAATTTTAAATTTAAATTTTTAGTATGACAGTAAGGGATATAAGAAGTTATTTAATTTTGCTTGGGTTTATATTGATATTGGTTTAAAGTGATATGGAATTTGAATTTTTATTTTAAATTTTTAAAATGTGGTTGGGCTTTTTCATGTAAATTTGGGTTTTACTCCCCATATATCTATTATTTTTATTTGGGACGATTTTTATTTTTCTTAGGAAATGTTATTTATTCAATTTGGCTTTAGGTAGGGGGGGCCCCCCAAAAAAAAACTGGTTCTTTCAGGAAGCATCCCTTGCACGACCCTTTGGGCTCATATATATATTAAATTAAATTTAAACCCTTATTCTGTATGTGCACGAAAAAATTTTTTTTCATCAATTTCAAAAATTGAAAATGAAGAAATAAGTTTTCAAACAGGGGGGAGCTCGTCCGGGTTCCGTTTTGCTTGCCCCAAAATTGCAAAGCTGCTTTGAAATTTCAAGGATCCCCGATGGTTTACATTTAATGGGCCCGTGATGAAAAGGGGTTGTCAGAGTTTTGATTACGTTGACTCGGGTTTTAGTATATGGGCACAATGTTTTTTGCCATGTTGAGAGTCATCATCACCAGAATGGTACCAATATTTTTAGGGCATTGCAATGCGAACTTTCCACATGTGGATGATTAAATTCCGTTCTCTTTTCTTTGCAATAAATGATTGGGGCCTTTAATTTGCCAAAGTTGAGGTGTGGATGCATTATTTTAAATGAAAACGTAAAGATAATTCACAATACCTTAAAAATTATAAAAAGAAAAAATCAGAAAAAAAAAACCCTTAAAATGAGGAATTTATTGGTTTTTAGAATTAGAAAAATTTACAAAATTTTTAGAGTTTGCATGATTGTGTGCGGGGCATTCAAATCAGTCAAAAATGTTAATTAGATCCCCTTCTAAGGACAAAGAATCTAAATAATAATAATAGTAAACTTATTTGAAGGCATTTCCCCTCCCCACTGCACAGGTAAAAGATCCAGGGTTTGGAGGACGAGGGCTATAAGTTTTGGGAATCGAACCCAAATGTATTCTCACAAGAGGAAAAAGCACTTTTTACTAAGGAGTATATCGAAGATTTTTAAAAAGGTATTGAAACCCCGTTCATGGTAGGAAAAGTATACAAGCAATTTTAAAACCCGGGCTGTACCCTTTGTATGGAGCTGGAATTCTTTCTTGGAAAGCTGGGAAACAAAGCTTGGACGTATGACCCCGGAAATTAAAGGGTAAATGGAGCCATTGCCCCAAGGAAATGTTGATCGGCAACTTCTTATACTATGGCGTGGGCTTCATGTATAGGGAATTTGTAAAGAGAGAGGGAATGCATCACCACCTATGTGAAAGTAGGACCCGGAACTGATTGTTTTGAAGGATACTTTGTCAAGACAAGATATTTTAGGTGAAGAGATAGAGAAAGAAACTGACGAACACAACACGGGGAAAACCCATAAGGGGGGGGACAGCAAAATTTTTTAATCCCCTCGAATATAAAGGCTATAAAATATAACATTTTAAAGAAATTTATGACCTATAAAAAATCAAAAAAAAAATTCAAAAATTTTTAAAGGAGCACGGAAGCCCCCAAGGCAGGATGGGATATAGATCCGATAACCCCGGAACGGGCTCATCCAAGACTTTAAAAAGGTACAAAGGGTTTGTTGATACAGCCAAGCCCAAGCATTTAAGGGGTTTAATTAAGTTTCACTTCCACCACACACATTTTTTGCAGCGTTTTTACTTCAAAGCGTATAAATTTCAAAAAAGGTTTTGGGTACTTTATCTGTACCCCCCCTTTCAAGAAATAAAAAAAAAAAATATACATATTTAAGAAATCAAAATCTGATATAAAACTTTTGATAACCAAAATTTAAAAAATTTTTCTGTTAAAAATTTTACGGCACTCATAGAGGTCATACTAGGTATAAGTCCAAATGCTGTGTAGCAACGTTTTGTTACTTTCTTTTCTTCTTGACCCCTACACATAAACTGATCCCACTATGCTTTTAAGATAGCAAAGCATATTTGGGCCCTGATGTATTGATAACATCTGTGTAGCTCCCCTTTCTCTTCTTTGATATCAATCTAGAAGACGTTTGTGAAATCTGTAATTCTGGGCTGTAGCCCCCGCTGTAGAAAACACTAGGGAATGAAAAAACGCTCTTTCAGTGTTGTGATGTGGTTTACTTATTTTTTTTTCTTCCTATTTCTTGTAAAATTGCCCCGGGAACATTAAGGCTTCAAAGTGTATCTGGGGAAAGGGGCTATTGAATTCTTCTTTTGAACGAACCCGAAGACTAAAAAAAAAAAAGGGGACCCCAACCCTTGTAGCTGAGCACCTCACAAAAGAGACAAAGGGGTCTTTCTTGTAAACAGGATAAACCCCCGCTGAAGCGGAAAAGGGGGGTTCCCCCCCGGGATCATTTCGTCCGAAAAATTTGATAAAAATACAAAATAGTACAGTAAAATATCTAATATGTCGATCCAAATAATTTAAAGCGGGGTGATGAAACCGGGAATTCCCCCTTTCTCTGATGTAAGATTTAACGCAATTTTTTTGTGTTTTTGATTGAAATAAATTTTCGTGCACATACAGAAAGAATGGTTAAATTTAATATTAGTAGACCAAGCTCTGTCACGGGATGCTTCTGAAGAATCCCGTTTCTTTTAGCGGGGGCCCCCCAAAAACCAAAATTTAGATATAATAAACATATTCCCAGGGAAAATAGAAATCGTACCAAACAATAATATGATATATAGGTAGTAACCATATTTCTATGCAAAAAAGCCCAAAATCTAGTGTAAAATTTATAAAAATTCAAATTCCATACCACCCCTAAAACCCCCAAAATCAAAACAAAAAAAAAAAACCCAAACAAATTAAATAATTTTATATACTTCTACACAATTAAATTAAAAATTTGAAATTTTTAACGAGAATTTAAAATTTTTAAACCCAATGCAAGTGAAATAATTTAGATGCAATAAAGAAACCTATATGAGTATCATCTGTCAAAGTCCTTGTAGAACAGTTTACAAGAATATGGTAAATAATATAGAAGGAAAAAAAAACAGGAAGTTGTGTCTGTTGGAAAAAAATAAAATTTCTAGTATAAAAAATTAGAATATAAAATAACATTCGGTGAAAGTGTGTATAAACTGTACAATTTTAAATGTTAAAACTGTACTGGGTGTCGGGCACCAAAAATAAAAAATAAATAAGTTATAAATTAAATGGGTCTGTAAAACTCCCACTAGGAAAATAGGCAAAAAAATTAAAAGTGGTTAATAAAATCCCACTGTGCGCCCCCTTTCCCATTAAAACAGTCACCCATGTGCAGAATCAATCAGAATGGAAGGTGGTAAAAAAGGGAAATCCTTTGACCTTAAATTTATATATGTCGATTAAAAGAAATAAAAGATACTTGTTATGTTTTAGTTTTTTTGAAAATTTTCCCTTTTTTCTCTGGATCTATACTTTTGTACTAAAGTACATATTTAAATTCTGCGTGTCCTACTCATGAACTTAAAACTTATTACTTTTACTATTATGATTAGCTGGTACCATATTATTAACTTATAACTTAAACAAAATTAACGATATGTTTTTTTTTTTTTTTTTTGTTTTTTTTTTTTAATAGCAACCTACAAAAACCAAGGGGGGCCCCCCCGGGGTCATTACTCTCCTTTTTGCGAGAGTGTTAAAAGGTGTGAAATTTACAAGGGAATTTATCCCCTATTTTGTCATTTTGCCCTCTTAATCAAGGTCAATTTCCAATAATTTGGGTTCGGTAGGTAAGTATGATAGGAAAGTTCTGAAAAATTGTCAGCATATTCATGTTCAGAACCAATTTAAGATATACATAAAAAATACGAAAAAAAATCACGAATTTCGTAAAAATTACGCGACTAGGCGATTTTTACCCTACTTTGCCAAAACCCGCGCCCCATAAAATTTGGCCCCCCAGCAAAAACTCACTATCATTTCAAAAAGTATGCCCAAATTTGGTGCTGTGAAAATTTTTACACTTAAGAAAAAGATTAGCGAATGACGGCTAGCGGGCCAGTAAGAAAACAATAGTACAAAAATTTTTTAAACCGAGAGGTTTATTTTTATCGTGCCCCCTCCTAAACAGTAAACCCCAAAAAAATTTTTTAAACCATGGGAAAATGGGGCGGGGGGGCCTTTTTTAAATAAAAAAAATAATAAAACGGAAAATGGCCCTTTCGGCATGGCGGCGGGGCCTTTTCCGTTTCATATTGTTTTTTTTTTTTTTTTTTTTTCACAAAAAAAAAAATTTTTTTCAAAAAAAATAACCTAATATAACAATTCCCCTATATAAAAATTCATAAAATTCAATAGAAAACTAAATAAAATTTTAAAACCCCCCTTTAAGTGTATAAAAGCCAGTTTAAAGAACTGGCCCCCAAATTTTATATCTAATTTGTATTTTTACTCCCCTACTATTTTAAACCCTCTCCCCTTTAAAGAGTTTGACGTTTTTCTAATAGGTAAACTTACTCTTTTCCTAATAAATGTCATTCCCTCACTTATCTTTGGCTGTTTTCCTAGATAGTTTATCCGCTTTTTCTTGAAGAATGATTTTCCCCTTCCAAAACCCCAGGGGTTTGTGGGAATCGGTGTAAACGTCCCTTTTCCCTTCTACAACCCCTTTTATTTTTAAAAATTTTTTTTCTTCTTGTGGTATTGACATAGGGTTGGGCCCAAGACCCTTTTGAAGGAGTTTGAGCATAAAAAACTTTAATCTAAAAAATCCCCTTTCCAATGGGTTCCATACCCCCTCACAATCAAATCTCTCCATCTGTTTGTTGGCCTGCGGGAAATTCCCCCCGTTGACGGGAAATGGGGGGGTTCAGTGGTAACATCTTTCACCCGCATTTCTAATATTGCTTGCACCCCTAAATGAGTTGTGGCAAGAGTAATACCCCCCTTTTTGCATATTAATGAGTGGTTTATTGAGTTGTTTTTCCCATACACATTTTTTGAGCATTTTTTTCCCGAAATTGTTTTTATTAAATTTTAAATTTTGAATTTTTATAGGGTTTTGTTATATTATTTTAAAATTTTTGAAAAATTTTTAAAACTTCAGACATGGTGTGTGTCTTTTATGTTTAAATTCGCTGAAACTGCCCTACTGACGTTTTTAAACATTTATAAAAATCTTTCAAAAATAGGAAAAAGATGCATAACACGTCAATTTAAATAAAGTTTCGTAAAACTGTCAACTGGGCTGCTATTTTGCCGGGGGGCACAATTTCCCCCGTCCCTCCGTTTCCTATCGCTGTTTCTGTAAAACCTTTCCCCCTACTTCACCCGTTATAAGGATGAAGAAAAGAATACTAGCCCCAAAAAAAACGCTGTTAACCAAAATAGCTCGCTTTTTAAATTTCCAGAAGCTGCATGAAAAAGAAAAGAGGGAGAATAAATGCATAAACCTGGGGTTTTCCGAACGGAAACAGACTTGAGGCTGTGGCAAAACCAGCGTCCCAGTCAAGGATACCTACCGGTAAAGGACTGAGCGTCCTCAAGAATTTGCTTCCCCTGAAAACCAAGAAGCAAGTCCGGGTTGGTTGCCCAAACCTACAGCACAGGGGGTGCCCCCTTACCTGCCCGCTTTTGGGGACCAACCAAAAGTGCAAGAGTGATGCAATAAAATAAAAAACCATGATTTTGAAGAGTAATCACGAATGAAATCATTGAAAACCCTTTGTTGTAATATTTTCAAACCGCTGTTTTTATCACTTTTTTAGATCACTCTTTTTTTAAAATTTTACAGATTTCCCTGTTTAATTATGTTTTTTAATATTGACAGGAACGTGGCAACCCAAATTTTTAGGGAAAATATGAGTTAAATTTTTTAACGTTAAGAAGAAAAATGTTGTAATTTTGCCCCGTGTGGGGAGAAAGTTTTTTTATGTTGTTTTTTGCTTTAAAAGTTAAGCCCATTTTGGTCAAAAAAAGTTTTTCCCAATGTAGGGAACGCGCGGGACTTTAAGTATCAGCGCTAAAAATGCAGTCTCCTACCCAATTTTGCGCGCGCCCCTAGCCCCCTGGTTAAAACGCGAGCGCAGCTAGTTGTACCCCCGATAGCTAAAACTTCCCGAAGGGGATTTTTTTTAATATTGAACATTGATTGCTTTAAAATTTTTTAAAAAAGATTTGTTTTTCCCCCTACCCTTAGATTAGTGTTAACAACTTTTTTATTCTACGCTACGTACAACGGGAAAGGGTTTCGATGAAATAATTTACATCAAAAACCCCTTTCCTTGGGTTCCATACATCCTAGACAAAACATCTAATCTGCCCCTCTGCTTTTTTGGCCCCTGCAGGAATTTTTCTTCCCGTTGAAGGAAGGGTAAGGTTCTGGTAACTCTTTACACCCAGCAGTTTCTAGAGTCTGCTAAACACTTAATAAATTGTGGTGGAAAAACCCATTGTGGCAAAGGGGGATACCCCCCCTTTTGCATTTTAAATGAGGTTTTATTAGTTGTCACTTACTAAAATTTTTCTTGGCAGCTTTTCAATTTTCTAAATGGGGGGAAATGGGCCATTGTTACCCCAAGCTTTGGCCCCCATTTGCATTCCCTACTGAAAAGTAAAATTTTTTCTAAGAATGGGAAAACTGACCTTGTTCACTAAATTCAACCATTTCCCATACAAAAATAGAAAACCCAAATAAATTTTTTAAAAAAATTACTACAATCACCAAAGAATTTTTTCCTAAATTTACTTTATTAAACTAATTCGGGGTTTTAAAGCTTTTATTTTATTTATGTTAAAAAGGAATGTAAAATAAAGTTTGTTTCTTTGAAAAAATTGTTCATTAAATTTAAAAAACCTTTGTTTAAGTTGATTCTAATGGTATTCATATAGGAAAAACAATAGTTTGATTTTCTCACCCAGCTCTGTGAAACAAAAGGTGTTTGGAGTCTTTGCTGTAGCGGGCCCCCCTGTGTTTTCTGCATTTTGCCCAAACCCAAGTAATTCACAAATTTTTTTTTTAAACTTTATTAAAAAAATTTATAGAACGTTTCCCTCTCTATTTTAACATTAATGACCAATGTTGTTTTTTTCTAAAATGGTTGATATATTCTCCAAAAGTTTTCCCCCCGTAAAAAAATTTTAAAAATTTTGACGAAATGTCAAAGTTGGTATCTAGTAATTTTCTAATTTTTTATTGTTTCCCTTCACCCCACGTTCAATGTTTTAACCACCATATTTTACTCATCAAACTTTTATTGTCATAGTTTTGTTTGTTAGTCCTTAAAAGGGGCCCCTTAAAAACGTTTTTTGGCTGATTTAAATGTCCTGCACAGCAACGAAGCGTTTTTCAATTATTTAATTTTTTATTGTTTTAAAATTAAACAAAAATCAATTAAACAGTGTAATTTTTTTAAATTAAATTTAAAAATTTTATGTTTTGGGGGGCTGAATTTGGGGTTGATAAAAAAAGTTTCCCGATCTCTCGGTGAGACCCCCCCTCTATCTCTATTGCCCAATTTTTTCGTGTAATATTTTAATTTTTCCTTTATCGGGCACGTCGTTTAGCCATTGTTCCCCAGGAAATTTCAAAGGGGACCCCTGAAAACGCCCCTGTGTGTGCCCTGGACCCTCGCAGCAATGCGGGAAAATTGAGGGATGTGCGGGCTGTCCAAAAAAAAATTTTTTTAACCGGAGAATTATTAGATGATCCCTGCAAGGAAAAAAGCAATAGTTGGTGTAAAAAAAAAAAATTTTGCCCTTTCGGGTAAAGGTGGGTGGGCAAAAGTACAGTAACTGTGAAATTGCTGGGGTTTGGTAAGCTTGTTTTTTTGTTGGTGTATTAGTTTTGATGTATGTGGCCCTTTCCCTTATCTGCATCATGGGTGTGAATGGCGAAAGTTCCAAGAGTAGTTCAGGTTGGAGCCCCTTTTTATCCCCTTGATGCATTGCTGTTATGAGTTAGTTTCCCCTAAGTTTGAGGGGGAGCGTGTATGGGTGGTGCAAAAAGAATGGAAATCAAGGAATTTCTTGTCAGTGGATGGGGTGACCTTGATTTCGATCATTATACACCCCCGGGGTACATTGATGAACACTTAGAAATTGTACCCCTTTTTAAGCAAGAAAGGTTTAAATGGGCTTTTTTTAGTGACAACACCTCAAAAAAGTATCTTTGTGATGTCAGAAAAGAGATCATTTTTTTGTGGGGAAATCAAGACCCCATGTTTGGGCCTTGTTGAAAACATGCCCTCAAACTTCCCAAAAGTCCCCAGACAAATCTAAATATTTCCTGTATTCGGGGGAGGTAGCACTTGCTGCTTCCGGAAAATATCCCTTACTTTTTTCATTCCCCTTGTCCATTTTTTGGCCGTTAGGGGAAAAGGTTGCAGTTCTTAGCAAAGCTCCGCTGAAAAAAATTTCGGGGATATAGATCAATTGTAGAACAAATTATTAAATTTTTGAACTTAAGTGATCGCTTTGGGGGTTTACTTGTAGAACCCTAGGATAATGGGGTTTTTTCGCTACTGAAATTTTAAAAAATAGATTTTTGAAAACCCCCACCCAGAAAGTTAAAAATTTCCTCGCAATAAAAATTTTTGTTTCTTTGGCCCGCCGTTTCGCTCGAAAATTTTCCCACTTTCGCAATGCGGGTGATGAAGCAAGCAGTTTAAGCTTTTGGAGGCCCCAAAAAAAATTTTTTGGTTTTTGCTTGGCCACTTTGAAATTTCAAAAACAAAATATCTGAAGCCCCTTAAAAAAAAGTTATTACAAAATGACTTTTCATCCCCCACAAGAAAACATCCCAGCTTGCAATCTTTCGTAGTTTCAAAAAATTTTTTTTTTCCCTTGCAGAGTAAAGGTAACAATCTGAAAAATGTAGAGTGATAAAAATTTAAATTTTTCGTACAGACATGAAATTTAAGATTGTTTGCCCCCAGGCAAAAATTCTTGGTTTTGCCCACACAGAAGGCTGAAGCAATTTGGCAAAGATCATTTTTAAACCGTTTCAAGAACGATTCAAAGAACTGTTATTTTTTCTTTCATTTTTCAAAAATTTTGGATCTCCCATTTACCCAGAAAATTATGATAAAATGTTTTTAAAATTAGATCGTAAATTTAAAAATTTCCCTTTGGCACCAAAATTTCCTCTGAAATCGAAAATTTCCTGAGATTATCTGCTGGTTGCTAAGGTTTTGGCTGTGGGTTTTTTAAAAGTGATTAGGAGGGGTTTAAAAATTTGGTCAAAAAATGATTTGTAGATTTTGTTTGGTTAAAATAACAGTTTTTACCCTTTTTTGGAGTGTAAAAGACTATTTTATAGCAAATTTTTGCATTTTTTGGGTGTTCATTTTAAGAACTCATTTGTTCGAGATTGCCCAAAAATAAAAAAAAGGGTATTATTTAATTGTATGATTTTAATCCTGCTTCTTCCCGGTTTTTACTAATTAAAAAAGAAATAAAAATTTAACCAATACGTCTAAGATATCAATTAAAGAAGAAGCACAAATTGTGTTTAGCTGACCTAAAAAACATAACTAAAGGGGTTGTTAAACTTGTGTGATGCAGTAGTGAAAAAGGACTCAGGAATGTCCGGAGAAGGGACTCACCCAAAATTTCTAATGACAAAAACTTTCAAAGTTTGGGTTTTTATATCAGGGATTTGTATGAAAAATTTTTGTTTTTGTTTTTTTTTTAAAGATCTATTTTTCCATTCAGCCAAGACAAAATATTATATTATATATTATTATACGGGGGGGGGGGGGGGGGAAAAAAATAACGTTATTTAAAACGTTGGGCCCCTTTTAAATCAGTTTTTGATTGCCTGATTAAAGGACTTACTATAACCCTCATTCGAGGTTTGTTAACTCAAAGAATATCCAGTTCATTTTTTTGAATGAAGGGTTTATTGGGCCCCTTTATTTGATGTTCGAAAAAACGGATCGATCCAAATTTCGGATTTCTCTGTAAATAATTTTCCTGTAAATAAAAAAATCAGCGTATTTAAGCGCCAGATTTCCACTCAAATACTGGCCCGGCATAAAGCTATAGTAGGACCACAAAATCAAATTTACCCTACAAATTGTTTATTTTTATATAGTATAAATTTTTTAAATGTTTTTTACTATTTGTAACAATTTGGGAAATTTTTTTAACTTAAAAATTTTTTTAGGGTTGGCTATTGTGTATTCAATAAAGTAATTTTTCCCCTTTTTTTTTCTGTATCCTTTTTCCCTTTATGCAAGGCAGACAGCATTTTAAAAGTGTGATGAGAAACCGGAGAAACTATTATATCTAGCTTCACCTTTTCCTTTTTGGGGAGTTCCTTTAACTTTGGGCAATTATTTCCCGATAGAAACGATAAAGCTTGTCGAAATTAGTTGTTTGATTATTTATTTTATTCATGCTTATTTTCCCTGATTTTTGAATCAAATAATCAATCATTCAAAAGGGGGCGCGATTTTTCCCCACTATTTAAATATTTTATTTAAATTTTTAGGATACCCCCGGTTACGATTGCGTACAAGCTTTCAAGTTTTAAAGGGAAGAATACCAAAAGAAATGTTCTAAATTATTTGAACTCTTCGGGGCTGGGGGTGAAATAAGCGCCGTTCAGCACCAAGAATTATTAAATTTTTATTTTTACCTTTTCATATGGGTTTGGAGAAAAAATAATTAATATAAATGAAAATAAGCAGTGAATTATTTAGCTCGCCGGTCTAAAAAATCAGGGCGTCCCCCATTACGCCAAAATCAAATTTTAAAACGATTTTTTTGGGGAAAGGGGAAAACATTCCGAAAATTTTCCCCACGATCACACATGTTTAGATATCCGATCAAGTTGGCGGTTTGAAGGGTTTAAAACCTCTTTTCATTATTAAAAAACATGTTCAGAAGTTCGATTTTACCACGTGACGAATATTCCCATTTTGCATGCTCAAATAAGGGGTATTAGCCACGTGACCAATATCCCTTTTTATGCACTGCTCTAAAAATTTTTTGGTCCGTGGTGACTATTTTGGTTAAAATGTCCATTTTTGTGACTTTGTTTACTTTAAGCTGCCCAATTAGTTTTCTTGGGTTAAAAAGTAAGATTAGGACGATCTAAAAATCATAAAAATAATTGGTTAAAAGGGAGGGGCTAAAATAATATGGCAAAATTTTGGGAAAATTTGTCACACTTAGAAACGTACTCTTTCCCACATCCAGAAAAAACGCCATTTTTCAGGGAGCCTGGAGGGGAAATTTTTTTTTTGGGGGAAAAACGGGAGAAAAAAGGAAATTTTTGAGAAGTTACTCCTAAATTTTGAAATATTTTTTGGAATAAAAACAAATTAAATTTAGGAAAATTTTTTAAGAAAAATTTTTCGATTGTAAAAATCAAAGAGGAAAAATCCCGTCGTTTGGGGAAAACAGTGAAATATTCTGAAATTTGGGGAAAGCAGTTTTCTGTTTGAAAATTTCCAAATTTACGTGAGTACTTGATTTTTTTCAATCCCGTTTTTTGCTGCCTACAAATTTCTTAAAGCCAAAGCCGTTAAAAACCCCATTTTTCCAAAAAATTTTGGGGCTGCGCCCCCTAGCCCCCGCCAAGGGGGTCCCCAAAAGGGCCCCCAAAGGGGGTCCCCCCCAAGGGGGCCCGCCCTGGACCCCCCTGGGGGCGTGCCCCCGGGCCCCCGCCCAGCTTGCTCGCTTCGCCGCGCGCAGTGGATTGGCACGTCGACTTCTTCGCTCGCCGACAGCCCCCCCCCCCCCCCCCCCCCCAAACTTGCGAGCGAAGCGAGTGGGCCACAGAATTTAGAAAAAAACGCATCTGGGAGGAAATATAAAACTTTCTGGATGTGGGCATCTATTCTACTACACTAGGTGTTCTCAAAACCCTTTAAACTCATTATTTGATGGTTCTTCTACCGATCATACCCCTAAAACATGTTTTTTAAATGGAAATTATAACAGTCACTTGGTTATTGAGAAATTATGTCAATTCTGTCACATTATTTGGAACTGGGTAAATTGCCAAAATCATTTATATCTGATTTTGGTTTGAAAAGCTGAAAAATCTATGTAAGGACAATACAGTTGATTCAAGGTTAAGGGCAGTTCATGCTAACATTGTCACAAAAATGATACGAAATCGTGAATAGGTTAAATTTCGGGAAAAATAGGCAGAGGGCTGCTATATTTTCTGTATAGATCAATTCTAACTATGTATAATAATAACTGTTGATGTGATCAAAGATCATATTATTTTGACTTTTACATTGATGTGACGGAAATCGGAATTAACATTCCTTGCCCCTATTTTGAAGAACCATATTAGAATTCAATATTCTTTCAAAAATGATTAGCAAATCGAAACTCAAGTTCTGAGTTAATTTTGCTAAGTTACCGAAATGTTATTTATTTCGGTAACAATTTATATTGTTACCTAACAATATAAATTGAATGTGAAAGAATTGGCCCAGGTTTCTATATCTGTAAATTAATCAATTCCAACTATATAGTAAGTACTGTTGATGTGAAAGAAAATATATCACGAATCTAACAGATTATTCCTCTTTTGCCTCATTCAGTTTCGCTTTTCTAAGATACTTTTTCATAAAAATTAAAAGTTGTTGGGAGATTCATATTATTAAACGTTAACTTAAAGAGATTCATATTATTAAACCTTAACTTCTTGTCAGGTAAAGCAGTGTTCGGCTATACCATCTGCATTACAGTGGGTGGAAGTTACTGATATTACTTTAGCTGTAGAGCTAGCTGGTGCAGTCAACTGTGTTAAACATATAAAGTAAGTATTTACTTACTGTTAAACATATAAAGTAAGTATTTACTTACTGTTGGATTTAAGTTATTTTACATTTTAAAACACTCTTTCGAATTTTTATGCCACATCAGACAGCATCAGTTGAACTGAATGATTGGGACTTGGGTTTAAAAATGTTACTGATCAATGAAAGAACTTATCAATAAAATATAAAAATCGTTATATATGGTAATCAAACTTTCCCATTCAACTGGTGCCCAATTAAATAACTTAAATTGCTTTAATTGAGATTGAAATGCCCTGAATTTGATATTTATTGCATATGGTTCCAGGCATGATAACAGCTCATATATAGTGGTGGGCGGAGAATCATCTGACAAACGAGGAATTATCTGGATCATCTGTATCAAATCAGGTTAGTCATCTCACATTTTTCTTGGCATGGTTTTCTTTTAAAAAACTCTGATTTTACTGCTGTAACCACACCTAGGCGTTGCAGCCGAAATGAAAGCTATTAACAGTTAACCAATTAAATATGAATATAATGCTTTCAGTATCGACTCGTTGTTTTGTATCATCTACCTACACAATTATCCCCGGAATTAACTGTAACAGCATAATACGCCATTTCTTCGTGTTTTCCATCAACAATTATTTTCCACACTTGGATAAGACCAAAATCGAAGTCAGCCAATTTAACAAAACTTAATTGGATGTATGTATCATTCATAGCAACTCGTGATAGCTTCAAAAGTTCATAATATTTAGAGCTGATTTCACTCGAGTTACCAGGTACGGTCAGGGGACAGCTTTACAGAGAGTTTGTGCCCTAAAAATGCAAACTTTTAATCATGTATTTGTGCTATACTGTAAATTGCAATGCGATTCTACTCTAAATGCTGAAAGAATTTCTTAAATCATCTCACAAATTGACGGATATATATATATACTGTACTACTAGTAGCCACTATATATCTGACTGTAGGTCGACTGATCCGGGACTGTTTCACGACAACCAGGCCGGTGACGAGCCTCTCTTGCTACTCCTCCCCTTCCCTCCTCTCCTCTCCAGGTCTAGTCCTGGTAATAGGTACTCTGCAGTGTCATCTCTACATCCTTCACATTAATCCTATCACTTCCCCTAACTCCAAACAGGTGAGGCTATCATCCATAAGTTTGGGATTTGGCCAAATAACTATAATGATGAAACGAGTGATTCTCCCATATATTAAAATATTAATAATTAATAATTATTGTACGATGTATCAAGCTTTGAACAAGCACTTACAAACCAATCATTCTCCCAGAAACATCTCCTACCCACTACATTCCTTGAGGACATCTCGGCTGCAACACTGGGCAGCATTACGCATCCCTGTTTTGAAGTGGGCGTTAAATCCAGAGTCAAGGTGGGTCTCGGTAGAGAACGGTTTTGCTAAAATGAGTTGTCATTTTAAACAAGACACCTTTAATTGTTTAAATACCCAGTGGAAGGTAAGCTCGGTAAATGCGGCCTTGGAATTTTTCGATCACTGTGTGTGGGGAGTTGTTACTGACATCGGGTCAAAACTTAGGAACATCAACCTTATTGATGAGGGGACCTATATGGTGTACCTTTCTCACATGATCACCGAAAGTTACTCATGATCATGATCAGGGAGGTAAAACGATCACCATACCGGACTGTTCCATGGATCCTTAAATCCGAAAAGTCGAATTTTATTTCTATTTCACGTGTGTCCTAAACTTTTTGGAAATAAGAGCACTTGAAATTATCCTAGGTTTATCATCCATAGTCATAAAAACAATGAAAATTTACCAAATACTGACCATCCGGCATGACCAATTTCAGCTTGCAAATGGAGTTGAAACTCGCGATTTTAAGTAAGGTTGTAGAAAAAGGAAAGGAAGAAGAGACAGCTTTCTTAGAATTTTCATGTTAAGGCTTTAATTTTTTTATAATTAACGTCGGAAGAGAGGAACGATTAGCGAGAGAATAATGGCGTTATTTTAGCAAAGGTTAACTTCGTCGTTGCATAGCAACAGCACGAGATTGCACGTGCAAGCACAGATTTAGCAACTTGCGTTGCCATTTTGTTCAAGTACGAAGGTCCTTGGGGTAATAGTAGATGAAGACCCAATTTCAAGAATCACATGAGTACTAAAAACTTAAGATGCAAAAGAAGTGGGATTAATCACAAAAATCAAACTAACCGCAAACTACGGTCTAAACGGATTACAGCTACTCTCCGCTTAAGACATGGTCTCACTAAAACTGTTCTACGCAGCACCTATTGGCCTTCAACATGTGTCTCAATCAAAATTTAACAAGCTTCTGGAAATAAAATAATTCTAAAAATATTCTGGATCAGTCCTGAAACCCACAAAGGGAATTAACCGAAACTTTGCTCTCCACCTACACCACTGGATGTGCAACTCGAAAGCCTCTCGGTTAAATTATGTGCAAAATACCACACAGGTGACAATCTTTCAGCTACCCTCTTTTTTATTTTTTTTTTACCAAGTTGATGAAGCAAATTACCAAGCTTTCTTGTCTTAACAATGTCACTGAAAAAAAGTATTCTTTGGGAAGAAACTAAGATCACACGGAAACCAGAATGATAGACCTAACACAGCAACATTTCAAAGGGATCTGGCCTATTACATCAGGCAGACATAACGAGCTACCAAAAATAAGCTCTGGATGACGCATCGAAACAATCTGCAATGCGAACTGCAGTAACAACAAGGAGACCCAAGTACTCGGTGTGATCGCAAAGATCAAATAACGGTGGGCAGCTCCTAGACAAAAACAACTTTTTATTCGGGCAAAACACGAGCTAAAATTCTGGCCAGCCGAATATGGTACTATCATTCACGGCAGCTCACCACCTCTGTTGCGAATATTCCGAAAGTTCATGGGTGGTGGCAGTGGGAGGCCTTTCGTTTCTGTAACAGCTTCATTGTTCTCCGTACACCAGCTCTATTGTGTCTGGAGGTGCAAGACACAAGTTACCTGCAACTGAAAAGAAGAAATGGGTGGGCAGACTCCCACATTCCTATCTAGCTGAAGTGTTAACAAAACGCAGCACACAAAAAGACATTCATTAGGAGACGTCGATTTCTTTGGGGACAAATTGATGCTCTCCAGGATTTTATCCGACTAGAAAAGATCATTAAATAAAGACTCTGCCAAACATCTCAGAGAAATATTACACCATAAGAACAAAAGAGGGGTATCCTGAGGACCCGAAAATCCACACTTTTCTGTACTTTCTGAGGACCAATGTGGCAGGAAACACAGGGTCATGCTGCCGCTGAGCTAAAGCAGTGAGGGGATGGCGCTTCTCTAGATCTACACGTCTGATGCAGACCAAACACTATGGTCCAACGCCACGGGTGTTGGGATGTCTGCCCCGGTGCCTGACCGGGTCAATAAAGGCAGTCAAGCATCATGTTATGTTATGTTGTGCATTTCCAACCAAACAAATGTGGAAACTCCCACGAAAAGACCAAAACCGATCTAAAGAGACACTTAACAACATGGAAAAAATAGACTTCAATTTGTTTATATAATTTAAACAAGCGTATATTTTGCCCACGTTAAGGGGGGCCTTGGTTAATAATTTAATAAATTATTAGCTATTTTAGATTTAATAATAATAATAATAACTTAAGTTTTCACCAATTTTTCTAATAAGTTTAAAAATTGTTTTTTTTTTTTTTTTATTATAAAAAGTATTCAAACATATCCACACAATATTGAATATCACAATGACCTATTTAAAATATAGGTAAAAGAAAATCTCTCAATTTAATGAAAATCACATTGGCCTTGTGGATCCAATATATATTGACATCATTTTTTCTCGCACCTCTGTCTCCCACAATTTTCTTCTAAAGGTGAAGTAACTATGGGAAAATACGCCAAACAGATTGAATGGCCTGGGTGCCAGTGGTGCACGTTAATTGAACAAATTAAACACCTTTTTTAATACTTATATCTTGAATTACTTTTTTTAACATGGTTTATGGTTTTTACCGGCACCGGAAGTTGAAAATGGTTTGTAATTATGTTGTTTGATCAAGTTTTGTATTAATATAATTAGGTGCTGGCGCGTATTGTGTGCCAATTTGTAAGTATCTTAGTAGAGGGGGTTGGGAAAGACGTTGCATGCACTTTTGCACGCGAAGCGCGCGCCGCCGAAGCCGGAAAAAGGGCACAGGGGGGTGAAACCAGGTTTTTCGTTCCAAATGCTGCCATTTGTAGTCAAATGTCGCCAACAGTTGCCCTCATCCAATGAAATCACTGCATTTTGTAAGTCAGTATGCAAAATTGTATTCCCATATATTCATATGCGGAGCTTGGCTTACATATGCAGCACGATTTCATTGGCGGAGAGCAACCTGTTGGCGAAGTTTGGACTACACATGGGCATGGCAGGTTTGATCGGAAAAAAATCCTGGTTTTCTGCTCCCCTGTAGATGGGGCTTATAAATTGAAGAAATCGGACTTTTTCGAGGGACGATATTTTGTGGTCCCTATTATTCTATTTGACCAAATTATGGGGAGTATTGACTGAGATCGCGCGAGCGTGCCACCAAAAAACGTTAAATGCATTCATGTTTTTAAAACCAAATTGCCATTATTGGAGTTTACTTGATTTTTGAACTATTTTTATTTTTAAATATATCTATGATATTTGGGATACGTGGACATGTATCAAAAGGGGGGGGGCAAAGTCTGTATACGTATTGCTTATCCGAGCCCTTGCGCTTGCAGTAGCGCGCGCCCGCTATGTAAAACAAGGCATCCCCGCGCCCGCATCGGCGACGATGAGCACATGGTTAGTTAGTATACTTCACTAACCATGTGCTTTCGCGCACTTCGAGCGCGCTTGTTTCACAGTCAAGAAAAGCACTATCACGAACCCCGATAAGAAGGTTTCGTGCGCGCGTTGCGCCTGTGACTGAAACTCGTCTATGTAGCGCAGGTAGTCTTGGCACTTCTCCCTCCAGTATGTGCAGTAACCACTTTTCAGGTTTCTATAGTGAATAGTGACAGTGTATAGGGGTTAATTAGGTATAAACCTAAAGTCCAGCTGTACTTACCACCTACATTCTCCATAAAAGTATGCAAGCTCACCAGGTCTTGTAGCGGCGGATGCACTACTGGGTCGCGAGGCGCGCATCCCAATAATGGCTTCTGTCGCAACCACAAATGCAGATCGGCGAGATGCGACGGATGACATCGTGAATCAAACACTGGTCCAAATGAGCGGGAATACGGAGGACAAGGTCGGGTGACGTCATTGTCACGTGGACTCATAGGCTCATAATCACATGACCTCAGGACCAATCAAGGATCAATTAGTTTCGGCATGGTCGCCCCTGTCCACCGATCATGAGGTGACGTACGGACACCTCGTTTACGCAATCAATGTCTGAAAGGCTACACACGTCGCATATGAGGACAAAAAGCGCGGGTAATATTGGCAACACGTAGAGTGGTGCAAAATCTTGGGTGGGTTCATGCTAGAGACCTTTTTACGCGTGAGGCGGGCGCGCGCTACTGCAAGCGCCAAGGCTCTGGATAGAGCAAAAAAGTTATACCTTTGTTGGGTTGTAACCACTGCGGTTGCCGTGTTTCATATTTGAGACATGTTGCTTTGCAAATGTCATACCCTTAATTGGCGATTTACCTAACCATGTGGCTTTCGCGCGCTGCGGGCGCGCTTGTTACCGCCGTTGAGGCGGGCGCGCGTCCACTGCAAGCGGCAAGGGCTCTGGGTAGAGAAATTGACGATGTCAATTCATGGCAGGTCGGGCGGCACAGTAGCGTTCTCGCCGATCTGCTGTGAGATGCCTTATTAAGTGCGCGCGAGGCACAGTAACGCATCGCTACAAAGTCATACCGTACTTACTTTACCAAATCATTTGGAGATTTCTGTCGCAAAACTTGAAAATCTGTGTTCACGGCCACAACTCATCAATATTGAATTTGTATACACTTATTTTTTGTTTGTATCCACGTCGTGATCCCCCACTGTCGTTTTGCTATAGTAAATTTACGAGGCCCCTATGAGTTTCAACGATACAGGGGAGGCCGCGCACGTATCCGGTGGTTCATACATACGTTGAAAAAACTTTTATAAAATTTTGTACCAGATCTTTATTTTTTAAGGAAAAAAGGGAGACCCCCAACCCTTGTAGCTGAGACACCTCACTGCGAGTAGACCAAAGTGGCTTCGCTTGTGAAAGATGTATCAACTACCCGCCGTGGCGGTGAATTGGATGTTTTCCCTGTTGATCATTCCGTCCGCAAAAATTTTACTTACTATAAAATTAGCTACATTGAAATTATTTATAAAATGTACATAAACAAACTAAACGACCTCATAGCTCGTCTTTTGAGGTATGAGATTGAAAAATATGTCATTCAGTTGACCATTGTTAATGGTTTGGCCCTGCGCGCGCTTCTTCGTAGCCTTTGCAGCATCCGAGGAGAAAGCGGCGCGCGCTACTTCGAAGAAAATTTAGCGAGTATCATCCGTCAAGTCATCAGTCCAAGGTGTGGCTTTTTGTTTCCTCTGATGCCCTTAAGTGCTATAAGTGGGCTCGTAGCAGATCGAACCTGAATCGTATTCTGATGTATTTTGCTGGCTCTTAGCTTCTTATTGTTAGGCTATCCTTTCAGATATAGTAGACGATCTACAAACAAAGGGCAGAGTGGGCCCATACCTCGGATGTTGTTAAGACTATTGGGAACAAAGGGACTCTTTCTCTGACTGAAGTACTTTTTTTTATAGAGATCTTTCTTTCTTTCTCATGCGCAATGTAAATAATTACAAATATTTATTTTGTTTTAGTTTAGTTGAGGTTTTAAATCATAGTTTAAAATTTGTCATGTTTCATGGCAGAGAGATATCATGTGTATATAGTAGTAAGATGTGTTAGGGTTCATCTCGATTTTGGCGGGTAGCAAGTGCTTTTTAGACTTTTATCCAGTGGCTTAAATGAATTTGAGTCGCAATTAGGATGAGTGCTCGATTTTTATCGAATTTTTTTCCTGCTTTGCGAGCAAAAGATCGTAGGGAAATAAAGTAAATCGGGTTTGGATATATGAGTGCAAAATTCGGTCGTTTGATGTGAGAACACTTTTGTTAAAACTTCAATGAAGCTGAGATATAGCAAAGCTGCACGTTTTTTTATCTGCAAACACACTTTTTTAGAAATTTTACGCGTATCCTCTAAATCACCGAATTTGTCAATTTGAGGTATCCCCATCAAAACAAAGGCAATTAGAACTCCTTAGTTGAAAAAGAGCATCCATTTGGTTATCCTCACTCCCTCTAAATAGCATGTTGGGTTTTGTCCTTACAAACAAGCATTCTTTGATTGCCCTCACACTCAGATAGAATCGTAACTGTCTACATGCTAACAGAAGTCCCCCCGGTGTATGTGGAAATCAAAATCATATCAACCATACTCTAACCTGCAACTCGAGGCTAGTTTCTCTTTGCCACAATTCACTAAGAAATAAAATAGCTGCAAACTTCCTAATCCACTGTTTGCAAAGACGTTTGAAACAGAACCCCAGCTTCTATCCGTTCCTCACACACTTGGAACTATCTACTGGAACAAATAGGACAGGTTGTAGCAAGACCAGTCATCAGTGCGAGATCGTTTGGTCGCCGCTGGACAGGCATTCACAGATGTAAAGGGCGTACTTCACCCTCAAGCCCGGTCCAACAGTGACAAGAGCATCACACAGATGTACCAATCTCACGAGAAAGCAAAAAAAAGTGAGTTACAATGACAGAGTCCTCAATGTTGAAATATGGCTACCTTCAAGCCACTGGTGTTCAGTACTAAGGAGGATTGGCAACTGTTCGGCTTCACCAGGTTCTAAAACATCTCGCTGAAAAGATCAGCCTAAAGAAAGGCCAACGTATTGTGATGTGATGTCATTTGTCGACGCAGACTCGCGTTTTGATCTACTCAGAACTGTAATAATCTCTATCAGGGGGTACAAGAGTAACCAGAACCCTTCCACCCTTCGGCCAATAAAGTGATTTGGACCTTAACCTGATCAAACCACTCTTAAAACCCTAAAAGGTCATGGCGTGCTCTAGTTGGTTGGGTCTAAACTGCTTTTTGTTGTGATTGTGATTAGTGGATTTTTATATTTATTATTACAAAGGGTTTTATTTTTATTTTTTTACTCAGTTTTAATTTGTACCATTTTTACAGAATTTTATATGGCGTCATTGTATATTATGTGTATACTTGTTTGATATTTTTAATATATAGTTAGATTAAAAAAAAAAAAATTTGAGGGGAGGGGTGCCCAAAGGGGAGGGGTCGCCTAGCAACAGGGGAGGGCACATTTTTTGGCTGGGCCCCCAACAGGGCAAACGTTACGGCCACTGTTCCACGTATATGCGAAATAGTAATAATATATGGAATGCGCTGCTGCGCCAGAGAAGTACAAGTGAAGAAAATGCATCAAAATGCATCAAAACAGGTTAACCTCAAAACTTTGGTGCTCAATTTCTCAGGAGTGCAGGGTCAGGTTTTGATGCGGTTTTTTTTTCTACTTATTCCTCTCCTCGGGGATGTTGCCCCGGTTGCCTGTCGGGTCAATAAAGCAGTCAAAGCATCAGGATGTTATGTTGTGCATTCTCAACCACCAAATGTGGGAAAACTCCACGAAAGAACAATAACAGATCTAAAGAGACAACTTAACAACATTGGAAATTAGACTTCTATTTGTTTATATATTTATAAAGCGTATCTTATTGCCACACGTATGGGGCCTGTTAAATATTTATTTAAATTATTAAGCTATTTTAGATTTAATAATAAAATCCTCGCCAGTAGCATTTTCCATGTGTGATAATGAAATAGTATATGTTTCCCCTCTGGCCTTAGTATTGGCTGCTGGACCTACGTTGCAGGAGGACATTTCCGTTCTTTGGCTGTGGCGTAAACGTTTGCATATAGTGCGCCCCTCCCATCTCAAAGTTGAAAGGTAACATTGGACAAATAAGGTGACTTTAATGGATCTGTGTTTAAAATCAAAAAAATCGTGTTTCTAGAGCAATTTTTCCATAAGTTAAGTTTTCAATTGTCCCACCATCTTAAGGTGGTGTGGCGGCCTTTGGTGCACTTATATATGTTTCAGGGAAAATTACAGACCAAATATTAATATTAGGAATATAATCAAAAGCTAGGCGAAGTAAAATGTTTTGGAGGATTTTTATAATCATTTACAGTTCACTGAGTAGGGTTGTTTCATTCCAGGATTTTTGATTCGCTAAAAAGAATAATGCAGCATCTGTTCTGTCTTGAATGTTGTACAGACGGAAACTGGTTTAAAAATCATTAACTAATTTCGACAGTAGCATCTTTTTTGTGATAAACTATATCTAGAATACCAGTTGGTCAAGGTACATTACAATTGAGCTATCGAAGGGAATTCTGTCTAAATTCCCCGCAACGGCTCTTGTCCTACTGATAAATGTTTCAATTGTTAAACTTATTAAGAGGAATGATAGTCTTCGTCGGCAAATTTCTTTTCTCTATAAACAATTATCAGAAGTGACAGTGCACTCAAAGTTCCCCTCAGCGATGGTTCCACTTATCCTGTGTTGCCCCAGGAACCTGTCCACTGTGATCTGTCTAACAATGTTCCCTCAGTATATGTCTCTCGCATCTTGTTTGAGTTAACCCAAGAGCTATCCAAATTAGCAGAAGAAGTGAAACATTCAGCAGAAATTTTCCAATTTGGAAAATTCCCAAACTCTGTAAATGTGACAAGATGTGACCATCTCTATCAATCCATACCAAGATTTGAGTTCGAGGAGTTTTCAGTTTGTTGTCACTCGCCAAGTTAGATATAGAAACCCACTATACTCATAAGTGTGTGAGAATAGGCAGTTGCATAATCGGGGGCTTTCCCTACGCTTACAATGGAGGCTTTCATAACACAAGGCCAGTAGCAGACAACCATACCTAAAGTCTAGTTTAGGACGCTTACGCTCACAGTTCCCAAAATGGAAGTCAATAGTGCTATGATTACCAAGTATAGAAAATGGTCAGCAAGGAATTCCCTTTCACTCGGATGGTCGAGATGGTCAATTTCACCAGGCTTTGAATCCCACCATTCTCTTTGGGTAACTAGTTCCTAAGCTTCAGATCCCAAAACTTAGAGCTCATATTGGCTGACCTCACCTTCCCATGGTGGAATAATGAATATGACCAGACAATCCCAGGACAGCTTTGAACACAGCCTCTTCCTGGACAGTCTGATACCATGCGAAGAATAAGCTACTCTGCGCCTAATGATGGCAGCGCAACCTTATCTACTCTGTCTGATAGTTTCCAGTCAAGTTAAGAACACTGTTAACTCGGCCCCTAAGACTAGATCAATAGAACATTCTGGAACAATCTTGTGTGTTTACTGAGCTCTGTATGTTCTCCAAATTAGATGGGAGGGAAATAAGCTTCGTCCAAACATATGAGGCGCATGTATTCAGCTTTACCTGGTGCCAGCCAATGCATTTCAATGATCGGTTTCAATCAGGATGCAAGAAAAGGACACTCTACGACCAATCATGGACAAAGCATTGTACTTAGTGTGGTACAAATGGGACCGTGGACCTATACTGAACAGCCTCGCAAACATGAGGACTAAACTTCTGTGCCCTGATAGTTTTCTGTGATGCTCTTTAGAGCTCTTGGACGTTACAAAAACCAATTGTATTGAAAAACTTGTTACTTTTCCTTCACAAGTGGGCCACCTGGAGCTGTTATTAAAATTGTCAACTTATTACTGGGAGAGGTTTCTCAGAAACAAGGTCTATACAACAACTGATATCATTGAGTGTATTTCAAATCTGCAAAGAAAATACCCTATGTAAATAGCTCTCAACCGAGACAATTCGTTTCTTGTTTAGTGATAAGAAAGGCTTTAGAATTTCGTAATTTAGTAGTTATGGAGAGGATAATGTCCATCTCATGATGATGGCATAGTTATATTAGCAAGCCATCTTGACGTATCATGCACACATTAGCATACTGCTGAATACTGACATAACACTCCTACATCAGTTTGATTTTTTACGTACGACATCCAGACAAAATACAACCTGCTTTTATTCTGTTTTTTAGTTTAAAACACAACTTTACAACTTTTATTCATTCCATTGTGAATTAATAAGATTACAAGGACAAATATTATTAATGCTGCTGATAGGTTCACATCCTCTGCATTTGGTCATTGAATTCAAGGAGGGATTCTCAATTTAGCCTATTAGTAATGAACTTCCCAACTTAGTAGTGTCATAAATTAGACATACTTTCCCTAAATGAGCTGAATCTTAATGTTACTTATTGACACTGGACACCATAAAATATTCCTTCTCTTAACCTTATGCGATGCGGAAAGGGCCATAACAGTTCTAGGGGTGGTGTAGCTTTAATGATAAACAAAAACTAGCTTTACACAGAATTTAGTTATGGATAGAATTGCTTGATAACCATTGAAGGCATGATGGGTGAAGCTTTAGAATTGCAAGCTCAATGTTTGCTGCTTCTATCGCTCTGGATATTATTGCAGTGTTGATAACTTTATTGAATACATTCATTTTTGCATGAAAAAATTGTATGGGAAAAAGGTTATCTGGGATTGGGGATATAAACATGACACAAGACTATATCTCATCAACCAGTTACAGAAAATTAGATATGACTTGTGATGTTACAATCTAGTTCAAAACAATTCAAGGGTTAACTAGTGTTGCTAAAGTGGAGACAAATGTTACCCCAGATACTATTGAGGTAAATATTCACTAACTGTTATGCAGATTTTTGTCCAATCTTCTGTTCTTGTTGACGTATGAGCTCATCAAGCTATTATGTGTGAGATAGATTGTAAAAGTAACCTATAGTCCTAAATTTGAGAAGGTTGAAAATTAGAAATCTTGTAAACGTAAGGTTAAACAATTCTTAGACTATCTAGACACCGTTTCTGATTCAGTCCATATTGGAAAGTACAGTTGTTGAAGCTTATCACAGCTGGCCTTTGTAATCATATTTGAACAGGCATATGCAGCCTTCTTCCCTTGCAAGACCAAAGAAGGCATTGAAAAGTTATACATAAAACTTTATGAACTTTTATCTTGCCATTAATTCATACTCATTTTCTTCTAAAAGACATTCCGTAAAGAAGGTTAAGAGTGACAATGGAATGCAATATAATGTGGTTACATGTAGCAAAGTATAAAGTGGTAATGAGGCTGGGCTTGTACAAGATTCAGAGAAATATTAGAAATAAATTTAGCTAAACCTGCAAAAAGGCTAATGTAAATCGATGATCTACAAGTTAAAAAGTGCCAAGATGATCTTAAAGGATAGGAAAACTATCAATGGCATCAAATAGGACCCTGGTACAACTAATTGTCAAACTATCAATGAGAATGATCTGAGCTATTTAACTTTCAATTTTGCAAATGTTGGATCAAGATTACAAAATCAGGCCCCCACTATTGAAAGGAGTTAGTTTTGACTGATTTTTTACTCTAGAACTTCTCATATCTCATTTGATTGATTCCAAGAAATAAATGAAACTGTATCCTAATGTATGTCGAAATCGCTCAGCATGACAAGGCCTCATGTGACAATGTGCCCTCTATTTTTCACGTAAGCAAGGCTGTACCACACATAGTAGAGCACGGCACCACATTGTCAATCTGATCCTTAATACAGGTGTTGTACCAACCCTTTGTAAAAAAGCTAGAGTACTCCATCCTTAGTCATGGAATGAAAAGTGATCCTAATATTTACAGGCCAATATCCATCCTTCACTTGTTTTTTTTTTAGGAAAACTTATAGAATACTTTGCGGCAAGCAAACTCACTGATTAAGGGAAGAGAACAAACCTTTTCATCAGGCATCAATATGGCTTTCGGAAAAATCTCTCACAAAATTATTGATGTACGATCTGGATGGACGAAATTTATATGAGTAACTCTAAGTATTATAAACCAGGAATCACCCTTTCTTGATCTTAGAAGGCTTTTGACACAGTGAAATCATGAAATATGCTCAAAATTGGCATATTATGGAATTGGAGGCATTGCTTTAACCTGGTTGTTTAGAATTCTTATCTTGTAGATATCAATGCACTAAGGTAATCAATGGCAATCTAAGCTCATTTTAGAAGTTCTGAGTGGTGTACACAAGGAAGCATCATTGGGCCTATATATTTAGTATCTTCATAAAATGACCTCATTATGCCTGTAACCTATCTAAGCCTTTCTATTTGCAGATGTTGGTGCACTATTCTTTGATTCAAACCTGCTGAAGCACATTTTAAACATGAAAATGAACTTATGACAATCTTTAAATAATGGCTCAGTGTATAAAGATCTTCATGAAAGAAGATGAAAATTCCTATTGTTTTGATTCTGTTGACCATCATGATGAAATAACCATTGATTGTAAGGAGGTAACTTTACAAATCAAGGGGTGCAAAGAGGACAATATCTTGGGCCTCATTCTTGATAGTAATTAAACTTCCAAAAGCCATGTAGATTATTTTATTGGAGGTCATGAAGACGAATTGGAGCCAGGTAAGAAGTATAGCCACTGCTACCCATTTAAATATAGGAAAATGTTGCCCAATCGCAACTAATGTTGCCACAAATTCGATTATTTAGACACGATATGATTGTAGAGTGAGCAAGACGAAACTTGCTGAACTGTCATCTGTACTAAAAGGTAGCCAAAATAGTCTCATCGTTCCAAAAACAGAGAGCAGCTTAATGGTTTATAGAGACAATGAAATGGTTACCACTCCATCTTAGACGACAACTCCTTCTGTCAAATTATGTTTAGAATCATCCATGACAATGTCCTCAAACTTTATGAACACATTTAGTTACATATCAGGAGGTAGAGGAGCGGCGAAAGCTGCATCCTTTATGTCAATAGCTCAACATCACATAATAATCTTTCAATTCTTGGGGCAAATGTTGGGAATATGTTCCAAAAACAGATCTACGGAATCTGCCCGTTGGTAAAAGCTGTAGTTGTTTCGTATAGATAACAGCTTACTATTCATCTAGAACATAGACCTAATTATACGTCGACAATTTCATATGACAATTTTTTACACTGCATCTTAGTCGCCGATAACTAGTAACTTCAAAAATTCTTTTATTGAGGCATATAGAATTGATGTATCAGAAAAAGATATTCCTTTTTTTACCTTACCACTTCTGATTGATTTTGCACTTGGACTGAATGTTTTAACTGGAGAAAGGGTTCCCAACAGTTGGGAGTTTGATAAACACTTTATATTTATTGAACCTATTATACTTAGTGGTAGTTTTATAGACCCAACATTTACAATTTTATTTAAACTTACATACTTTGTTTTTTTTTGGTGACTGTATCACCCAGTTTTTAACATTTGATATGGTACAGTTTATTGACGGTCACATTGACAGAATGGTTTGTTATATTCTAATATAATATTCTAGTTATTTTATTTATTTACAACAGACGACAACTTCATGTTTTTTCTTCTTATATTAGATACTCTATCTCTTGTACAGACTTTTTTTACAAGGTACATGGAACAAATGATACTCAAATTTAGGCATTATTATGCCTAAATATTTCACTTGCATTAGGCTTAGTAATTTATTCTTGGTCTACAGATGTTCAAATGTTTATTAATTGTTGTATGAAGTAAGGTTATAACGAGGTTATTTTAATTTGCTTGGGTATTATATTGGACTAGGTATTGAGGTTTAATGATGATAATGATTTGATTTCTATTTAAAATTACACTATGTGGTTGGGGCATTTTGCCATAGTAAAATATGGTTTACTACTCATATTATCATATTATTGATTGGTATTCGATTTCTGATTATTTCTCTAGGGATATGATTATTTTATCTCATTTGGCTTTAGGTAGGGTGCCGCTAAAAGAACGGATTTTCAGGAAGCATCCCGTGCACAGTGCTTGGTCTACCTATATATTTAAATTATTAAACCATTCATTTCTGTATGTGCGCGAAAATTTATTTCAATCAAACTCTTCAGCCAAATAAATAATTATTCATCTAGTCTGGACTTTGTCCTTCATATTATATATCTCTTAGATTGATGGGTCCTTGTAAGTACTATTTATCAAAAAATTATACCTGTCACTTTCCCGCATATTTGCAACCATTTCAAGGCCACTCAAGGTTAAGGAAATAGCCACAAGGACCTTATATGTTTTGTAAGCTCTCAATCTTACAAAAGCAAGCTCTAAACGCTTTTGCTATGAACGTTTACTTTAGGGACCCATTTCCAAATGGAATCATATTCCTCTGCTATACTTGAGATAGAGATTAATTTCTGAGTTCAAAAGCCAAATTGACCTCTACATGTGGGATAAAAATTCTGCCGGAGGGACTCTGATTATGATATAGATTATTCTCTCGAGGGAGATAGAGATCGCATGTGAGGGCTGTCTACCTAATGCTAACAATATGTTCATAGAGCTTAAATCCCTGTTGTCTGTTATTTCTCTTCTCATTTAGTGCATAATCCCTTCATGGATTTCGCTTTATTATATGATTGATTGCTTTTGATATTTTTGTGTGATTCTTTTGATATCTATTTGAAATTCACGATTCGTGGGCCCATACTTGTGCAGGGGTGCATTTTGCTCTCACATCTGTGTTTTGGTGGACCTCAGGTCCTTTGAATTTCATACATTTTGTACTAGAAAATTCTGATTTTATCGGAGTTACTTTTGAGAGATTTATTGTTATTCATTCATTGTGTAATTTGGTTATGTTTTTGATTGACATAAATTTTCGTGGCACATACAGAATGAAATGGTTAATAATTTAATATTTATGTAGACCAAGGTTGTGCACGGGATGCTTCCTGGAAGAATTCATTTCTTTTAGCGGGGCACCCTACCTAAAGCAAAATTGAGTTTAATAATTATATTCCTAGAGAAATATCAAACTCGAATACCAATCAAATCAATTATGATATATAGGAGTTAGTAACCATATTTACCTATGCAACATGCCCACCCCCATATAGTGTAAATTATATAGAATCAACTTCCATCTTCCATCATTAAACTCTCGTCAATATAATAGAATGCAACATTAAATCACTTCTTTATACCTTCTGTCATACACCACCAACAAACCCATTCTCAACATAACACCTATACAACATACAAATCCTACATCATATCCCACCAAAATCTTCACCATCATTCACCATATATAAACAAATACACATTCAATAACAAATTATACCCCTCTCAATATAACAAACACAATAATAAAAACCCACACACAAAGCGCACAGCTCTCTACTAATCCTTATTTAACAAATTAAATATCAACTATCTATACACCTCCACCATATCTAAACAAACCAATTCAATGATTTCGACAATAACACTTCTCCACATAAATCACAAATGATAAAAACAGTGACTGATCACACACGTCAACCACCCCCATACCACCACTACCTCACTCCGCAATAAATAAGTACATAAAATTAAAAGTGGTGACTATACAACTACCCAAGCTTAAAACTAGGTCATCTCTCTTCTCTTCTCGCCTCGCCTCTAGTCTCTCACCTACACTGTGCGACCCTTCTCCAGTTAAAACATGTCAGTACATTGTGCAACATCCAATCAAAATGTAAAGGTGGTAAAAAAGGGGCAAATCTTTCGATACATCAATTATATATGCCTCAGATTTATAAGAAATAGGTCCAGATACCTTAGTAATCGTCGACTATGGATTGCAGTGTAAAATTTGTCATATGAATTGTCGCGGTATAAAATATGAGTCTGTTGTCATAGTTGAGAGTAAGCTGTTTACTTATAAGAATCATAACAGCCTTTTAACATTCGGGCAGATTTCGAAGAATCTGTTGGAATCATTTTCAAACATTTTGCCCCCAAGTATTGAATGTTTTTATGTGTGATTATTGATCTATTAAAAATATTCATGGGACGTCCAAATGAAAATACCCTGGACAACAGATCGTATGGGGCTTGCCACCCCCCATTGACACATTAACAATATATCGACTCGATACTCGTTCTTCCCTGTTAATATTAAACACGTTAAAAATGAACTGGGATCTGGCACTACTAAACCTTAGTCGATAAAATATGTACAGTAATTGTATAACTAGGACTTAAGTAAAGTCTGGAAAGAATATCGAAAACAAAATATATACGTGCTAGAAAGCTAATAATAAAACTGACCAAAGAATCGTTAATCGTGATATAAAAGTTGTTCCAAAACGATCAAAGGGGAAAGTGAATAAGATCACGGGGACGAGGTAACATGCATAAGGAATTACAAGGTTGGCCTCACACACAATTTAATTACATGAAGTCAATTCTTACCTGTGAAATTGTGCCAGTGTTTAAGATGCACGCTGGTGACTGTTAATAATAAATTAGATGTCTATGTAAGTTTTTCTGTTCAAAATTCTGGTTGTATCAGTTTATCGATTTAATTTAATGTAACATCAGATAAATTCATTCACTACGGAGGAGGATTTGCATATCCTATATAGTTCACCTACAAATATTCATATGAAGGTTTCCACAGGTACGTTGGTGGACGGTAGGAAAAGTGGACGACCTTTAAAAACTGAAATCACGTCGTTTTGTCAAATAATTTAGTGTAGAAAAGGACTGTTCGTAATATAAAATGTCTAACTCAAGAAAAGTCGTAGATAAAATGCTAGAGTTTGTTGACTTTACAAATCTTCAACTCTACTGAGTAAAATAATCTTTGCAAATTATCTCGACAGTCTATGACTGATTTTAGGGGTAGTTAAATCATCCTCCTATCGACTAGCATGTTTCAAGTGGGAACCACAGGGTCTTGTTTTTTTAAACTTGCAATGTAATGGTAATCTGCTCGTACCAGTATCGGAAATAGGTCAGCGACCTGAGAGGCATCAATCACTCCCATTGGGATACCAATTACCTGTCTGTAGATCACACTCGAAAACTTAAATAAACTATTATCCATTAACGAATTTAAACATATCTATCGGTACTACATGTAAAAGACCACTTAGTCTTATTCAAACTCCGGCCATCTTGCCGAACTGGTCGTTGATTTTGATAAAATCAAGGGTTTCTTTCTAAAACATAATTTAATCAAGATGAAAATTCTCAATAGTTTATCATGGGGAGGTTGGTGTAAAAGTTTCTTAAAATCAAAACGATATACTGATTAGCGATCAGGTATTATTAGATAATATAAGTTTTGTAAAAAACAGGGGGGGGGAATATGTCACTTTGTCTTTATTGTTGGACAATTCCAATAACCAGAAGCGTCTAAGAACTTAAAGTTAAAATTTTCTTGGTATTTTAAAGTAGGTACCAAGCAGTTTAAATACCCCATCAGATCTTAGAAAGAACTTTTGTGGATGATTTAAACCCCAGCTGCAATTACCTGAAATCCAGGTCGGTTTATGAATTTCGGCAACATATAGGTTGCAGCTTTCGGCCGGATCCTACTACCTCCTGATATGTAACTAAATTTGTTCATAAGTTTGTAGGAACAATTGTCATTTGGATGATTCTAAACATTTATTTGACAGATGGAGTTGTAGTCTAAGATGGAGTGGTACCCATTTCAGGTCTCTATAAACATTAAGCTGCTTCTCTGTTTGTGGAAACGTTGAGAGCTATTTGGCTACTTTTTGTACAGAGTGTCAGTTCAGCAAGGTTTCTTGTCGTGCCAGTCTACAATATGATCTGTCTAAATATGAATTGTGGCAACATGAGTGATTGGCAAACTCATTTCTCCTATATTTATGGGTAGCAGTGCTTTACTTCTATACATGGCACCAATCTCCTTCATGACTTCCTAATAATATAATCTACATGGCTTTTGTAAGTTAATTTACTATCTGAATGAGGCCACGATATTTTGTTCTCTTGCATCCTTGATTGTGAAAGTTACCTCATTACATTCAATGGTTTAATTCCATCATGTTGATCAACAGAATCAAAACACATAGGAATTCAGTCTTCTTTTCATTGAGTGATAAATTTATTTAACACTGAGCCATTTAAAGATTGTTCATAGTTCTATTTTCATGTTTATAAATGTGATTCTGCAGGTTTGATCAAGGAATAGTGCACCATAATCTGCAAATACGAAAGGGTAGATAGGTTATCAGGATAAATGATGTCATTTATGAAGTACAAAATATATAGCCCAATGATGCTTCCTTGTGGTTACACACTCAGAACTTCTAAAACTGACTTATTTAGCCATTGATCTAGGGCATTGATATCTACAAGATAAGAAGTTCTTAAACCAGGTTAAAGCATTGCCACCAATTCCATAATATGCAGTTTTGAAGCAATATTTCATGATCACTGTGGCAAAGGCCTCTTAAGATCAAGAAAGAGGATTCCTGGTTTATAAGGACTTAGATTTACTATTTATATTTCGTCATCAGATCGTACATTCACTAAGTGTGGAGGTGATTTTTCAGAAAGCCAATGATGTCCGGATTGAAAAAGTTTGTTCTTTCCATGCTAATCAGTGTGTTGCTTGGCCGACAAAGTATTCTATAAGTTTTCCTACAAGTGGAAGGGATGGCTTATTGGCCTGTTAATTATTAGGATCATCTTTCATCCTGCCTTATGGATGGGAGTTACTCTTGACTTTTTTACAAAGGGGTTGGTACCAACACCTTGGTATTAAGGCTCAAATTGACAATATGGGTCAGTGGCTCAACTATGTGTGTTTACAGCTTGCTTAGTAAAAATAGAGGCACTAGTCATATGAGGCCTTGTCATTCTGTGAGCGTTCGAATTACATTAGATATCGTTTCATTTATTTCTTGGAATCTATCAAATGAGATGTTAGAAGTTCCTAGGAGGGTAAAAATCAGGTAAAATTAACTCTTTCATATTGGGTGGCCTGATTTTGTAAATCTTGATCCAACATTTGCCAAAATGAAGTTAAATAGCTCAGGATCATTCTATTGATAGTTGACAATTAGTTGTACCAGGGGTCATTATTGATGCCGTTTGATAGTTTTCCATACCCTTTTAAGATCATTCTTGGGCACTTTTACCTGGAAGATCATCCGAGTACATTAGCCTTTTTGCAGGTTTTAGCTAAATTTATTTTCTAAATTTCTCTGATCTTGTTAGCAAATCCAGGCCTCATTTACACGTTATACATTTGCTACATAGACCCACATTTATTGCAATTTCCATTGTTCTCTCTTATCCTTCTTTTTACGAATTCTTTAAGAAGAAAATGTGTATGAGTAATGCTATTTAAAAAGTTCAGTAGAGGTTATGTATGTACTTGTAATGCCTTTCTATGGTCTTGCAGGGAAGCAGGTTGCTTTTGCCTGTTCATTATGATTGACAAAGGCCTGGCAGTGATGCTTAAACATGGTACTTTCCAATAGTGGACTGTAAATCAGAACCAGGTGTCTAGATAGTCTAAGAATTGTTTAACATTACGTTACCAATGATTTCTGAATTTCTACACCTTTTCAATTTAGGAGCGTTATAGGACTTTACAAAGCTATCTCACCACATAATAGCTTGATGATCCAATACGTTCATCAAGAACAGGGTAGATTGAACAAAATCTGCATAACAGTTAGAGAATAAATTACATTCAATAGTAGTCTGGGTAAAAATTGTCTCCACGTTTAGCAACTCTAGTTATCCCTTGAATGGTTTGAACTAGATTGTAAACATCTCAGGTTCTATCTAATTTTTTGTATGGGTGGATTGAGGATATTATTCTGGTCAATGTTTATTCCAATCCAGATAAACCTTTTTCCCGTTCAATTTTTTTCATGCAAAAATGAATAATGATTAACTCATAAAAGTGATCAACATGCAATAATTTCCAGAGGAGATAGAAGCAGCAAACATTGATCTGCTATTCTTAGCTTCACCATAATGCTTCAATGTTATCAGCTTATCTCCCATAACCTAATTTCTGTGTAAGCTAGTTGTTTTGTTTATCATTTAAGCACACCACCCCTAGAACTGTTTGGCCTGTCGCCTCGCATGATGTAGAAGAGAGGAAAGAATAGTTATGTTGTCTGTGTCAATATGTATCATTAAAGATTCATTCTCATTAGAAGTATGTCTAGCGTATGATCTCGAATGGAGTTGATTAAGTCATTACTTTTAGCTTAATTTAGGAGACCCCTTGAATGTTACAGTGACCATGCAAAGGTTATGAAATTTGTCAGCTGAGTTGTGAATATTTGTCAATTTCACAAATCGTGTTAGTCGTTGTGTTGATTAAACTAAATTCAGTGAAACATTATCCGCCTGTAAATATTCTTCAATAAGAAAAGTTTTAAACTTGAAATCAAATTAAATATTCAGGTGGAAATGTCATGTCGATTCAAATGGTGAGGCATGGTACTTGATGTTGCTTAGCTTGTTTAAATATGACCATCCGCTGTTTAGTTGCACACTTGGTCTTCCCCCAATCTATAAATACAAGATGATTCCTAAAATCCAGATCTTTCACTAAACAAAAATTCGATTGTTCTCTTGTGGGTATAAAGCTAACAACCGAGTATTTCGGGAAGGAATCTTAGATTTAAAAAGATATTGATGTCATTTATCACTTTTATTTCTAGCATACTTTCTCTCTGCGTGAAAAATGTTTATGTCTGAATTTTTGCAGCTGGAGCCCGAGTGAGGACTGGTCAGATTATCAATAGAGCGATTGGTGTTATCAAGGGCCTTTGCTTTTCCATGTGACACTATCGGGTGACAATAAATCTATTTCCTCATGTGTCGAGGACTCTCTGGATTAAGTACAATATTAGTTCCACAATGAGTCGATGGTCTTCACATTATTTGCATCATGACCTCTTTCTTTCATCTGAGTGGAAGCGTTCATTGATACCGTTTTGCAAATGCCACCCCGGATAGTGAAATACATGTGCTTCTTTGATTGAGCAGAGGCATTGTTTTGTGCATCTAACTTGGAGAACATGCTGTGAGATAACATACACAGCAGGGGATTTGCTTTTGACCTGAAGCAGGGGGTATGGTGCTTTATGAGTGATTGTTGGTGATGATTTCCCTTTGATTGAGGTTCAGTTTCTTCTTACAGAATAACGAAAGGCTACTTGAGGTTTCGGGTGGAGGCAGACAAGGTTGCAGCCATCATTCTGCGCAGAGTAATGCTAAGTCTCATGTCATCAGTATGGTCCTGAATAGGCTGGTCAAAGCTTGTCCTGAGATTTTCTGGTTTCATAATCATTATGTCGCCATGGGAGAGAGTAAGATGGCAATGTGGGGCTTTTGCTTTTGATATCAATGAGACTCTTGTTGCTCCTACAACGATTTGTGGAAAAATCATGGCGCCTGGTGAGATGGACTCTCATCATCTGGATGGAATGGTATTCCTTGCTGCCATTTTAATCGTAGTGATCATGGCGCTGTTAAATTTCAGAACTGGGAGCTGGGAGCGTTAAACGTTCTAAAATAAGACTTTAATAAGGGTTTGTCAATTTACGGCTTTGTTGTTATGGAAGCTCCTTGTAGGCAATAAGGGAAATTCCCCAAGTATTGCGAAGTCCGATTGTTAAACGTTGTGTGATTGGGTTTCCATATCCAACTTGAGTGTCTCAATACAAAACCGGATACACCTCGGACTCAAATCATGATATGGATTATGGACTTACCACAACGTTAACAATGTTGAAGATTGTTGTTAACATCTGTAGAATTCACAAGAGATGGTTGCTATTAAGTTCAGTCACACTGCTAACTTCACAGTTTTGAGTTTTGCTTATGTTCAGAGTTAAGACACTGTCCCCGCAGAGAATGGAACCGCATTTTGTCATGGCTGAGCCTTGGGTACGTTTGTTAGAACGAGCAATTTGTCTCTCAAATTGGTCGTTTTTCTAGATCTTAGTGATACACTGGTAGAACATTTTGCTTTTGCACTGTTAGGTCTGTCACGAAGGCTGTAATTTCTGATATGGATACCGACATAGTTCAAATAAAACACAATATGCAAGAATTCAGGATAGAGTCTAAAACCGATGCTACGGTTTTTAGTTATTTTGTGGTGATTTCAGTACCTTTGCAGCAATTCAGAAGTTGGGATGAGTGGTGTCTGATATTCTTTATGTGATAGATGGCGTGATAGGTGATAGATGGGAGTTAACAGCTTTAATACGATGTCTGTAGTCTTTAGATGTCTTTATAAATAAATTATCATGCAACAACCATTTTGACATCGGACATACAAACTGTAATGGTTGCTACATTTGATTGAGGTGTTTATTTCCCACTAGGTGTCCTATTATATGTAATAGATTTGTAGTGTTGTAATTAGTTTAAAACTGTAATTGATTGATTTGAAAGATTTCATAAAAAAAAGTGAGGAATTTGATATTCAAGCTGTTTTAGTTGAGATTAAATTTATAAGCTGGATAATATTGTTTTCTTTCCAGGCCTTAAATGAGTATTTTTTAATGTCGAGCATGTATTTAAATATTAGAATTGTTTAATTATTTATAATCTTATGAGGAAATTCCAATAATACATCCTTTGTCATCTCTGATGGTAATATAATATTTTCCGTGCAATTTCATGATCTTTTGTGCTCATAAATGTCCCATACTAGGTAGTGGATTATGATACAACTGCTGTTTCTTCTAAACAATAATCCAATTATTTATCAGTGTTTATGGGATTGTCTGGTAATATTAACAAGCAAGAATGTCAGAAGGACGGACTTGCCAGTCTGAAGATCTGGATTCTGCCAGGCTCAAAAAACCTCTCGTGGAAACGTACCTAAGCTCGCTGAGTCTCTCCAAAATGTGTAATAACATTATTAATTATTCTTCATTCTTTAAACATATAGATCTATGAATTTATTATTTAGTTTAGTTGTCTCTATTCACCTAAAACTGTCAATTATTAACGAAAGAAAAAAGAAGGCTCACAACGAAGCTAAGTGAAATAGGTAAGTACTAAGTACTGCAAATACGTCGTTATTAAATTTTATTTTCGATGGCACTTCTCAATAATGGTAATAATCGCGTCAAAGATTGTACCTTCAAAATATGCTATGAGACTAAACACTGAACAGTCTGCAGTTTTATTCTATTTCTCATATATTTTAACACTATGTGACAAATAATGCATTGAAAATAAACCAGAGTTAGATGCGATGAATCACTCTTTCTTTTCCACGCTGTAGCGCTAAAGAGGTCTACATTAACTTGAATAAGGAAGGCGCATCAGAATTTGTGTCCCAGATAAGACGCGCACGTACGAATTTTAGCTAGTTTTAGCCAAATTTAACTGCATCATGCATAGCTCACGCGCTGTTACCATAGCAACCGCCCTTAGTTGTCACTCACTTTACACTTACATGAGTTTAAGAAGGTTCCGGTTAATTTCCTCCTATTACTCAAGTAATCTTTAAATCACATGTCCCCCACCGTGTAATAAATTATAAGCTCAAAGTGCTGAGAAATTAGAAATGTTTTCATTGGCTTATACCTTACCTTTAAATCTTACAACAATGAACAATCTCCATTCATCAATCATCGCGTCAACAGGTTTTCGTTAGATTAAGTGTTAGCCCGTCGAAAAATCGTGATTGGTCGTAATCGACTCGTGATATAATGCAATGTGGCTCGTATGACAATTGACATGGAACATTCTGAGAAATTGAATGAGCGCCATCAAATTCTCACGTCGAATCTGACCACATCTTGCCATATTGAGCCGGAGAACGAAAGGCAATTTTAATAATACAACTTATTTCAACTGCAGTTATTGACAAGCAGAACAAAATTTCCTCGCGGACTACTCGCTCACAGTTTTTTTTGTATAGCTACTCTACGGCCGTCATTGCTTCTTTTAAACTTTCAGTTCATAGTTGTTTTAATGCATTTAAGATTCCGCTTTTAATGATTTTCACATTAAAGTTGACATAATTCAATCTCATTTGATACCAATTGATATGTATCAAATCTGTCGTAAGTCTTCCATGATTTTAAAGCAGCAATTTTTCTGTTCCCCTGCGAGCTAAAAGTAAACAAATTTTATCAGTTGATGGTAATTTCTAAACAGTCTAAGCTGTTCAATAAGCTACACAATCGCCTAGTTACATCCCATGTTCCAAAACACGAGCTAGGTTTGTACTTCCAATGAACATTTAAAATCTTAGTGTTCAGATACTTCAGGTGAATCTGTGATCCGATATAGATAACATTAACAACCCAAGTTAATAAAATTTGGACAGGTTGAACATCTCAATAATAAGTGCTTACCCATCGGATAATTGAATAATTAAGTAACTTACTCAGTACTCACTGTTACTATGTTCACATATTACGTAATCATCTGAGGGGGGGGGGGGGGGGGGTGGGGTTTCCGAATGATTACGCTAGTGTAATTTTGACACAATAGCCATGTGTAAAACTTATTACGGAGGTGGGGGGGGGGGTAAAAATGTTCCAAAAAATGATTACGTAATATGTGAAGCCCAATATTGTTATTAAGAAGAGAATGATGGGATGGGAACCTCAGGATAAGAATACAAGGTGTTTCTGCTTACCTTATCGGACCTTATTTGGACGGACATTACTTGAACGCTGGAGGCCCTAGCGTTCATCTTAATGTCCGTTCAAATAAAGTCCGTTCAATTAATGTCCGTCCAAGTTAAAGTCCGTTGAATTTTTTTCAAAACTTTTTTCATTTCGAACTTTTTGTCCAGAATATAATGACAATTTTTTAATTTCAGTCAATTTCAATAGCTATCATTAGACTAAACTATATTGTTGAATTAATAAAAACAAGGTATTATAAAATTTTAACAATCTGAATTGTAAATATCACATTATTGCATGATCACTATCTTGAAGTTGATCTTCGGCTTCTTCTACCTCCACATTTTCTCTTACAACTGGTTGTCTGTCCAACTCGTAGTCGTACCGGGCAATGCTCGATCCCAACTGCTCTACTAGAGAGATACTTGAATGCCTAAAGTACAGCTTAAGCTGTATCTCTAGCCCCCCACTTGGTATAGGCGACCTTCGGTGGCTTATGTCAGCTACGATGCCTTCTACCATACCACCCATCTCGATAAAATAGAAGACAAACTGGGATATCTCCCTAGGTATGTGACCAACGGTATCTAATCTAGTCCTATAGGTACCTTCGTACCTTATCTGCACAGCGCAGATAAGCTTACTGTATAAAAAATGGATTTAAAAATCATTTGCTAAAATTAAAAAAACTCCAAAAAAAGATGAATAAAATTCGGATTTTTGATGGTTTTGATTGCCTTCTAGCGTTCATATTAATGTCCGTTCATAATTATGTCCGTTCAAGTAACGTCCGTCCAAATAAGGTCCGATAAGGTAATTGATGGTTCCTGGTCATTGTTAGTTTTATCATCCCACCCTTTAATTTAGATACAGGACGCTCGCCGCTCGCGGTATTAACCGGATACCCCTGGCCCTCCCACTAAATCGCTCGCCCAAATTCTAAGAAAGTTCTTGTGAAAAGGCCCTGAAGGTATACAAGTAATCTTGTTCGGTGTATTTTTGGACGCTGATTCCGAATCACCCCCCATGACGTCGGATAAAAATGCTTCCCTGGAAAGTTATGGGAAAAAAACTGTTTTGGTCACGTGACATGCTAGTAAAACACGAATTTGATTGTTTAGGGCTCGGGTTATAGGGTTAGGGTTTATATAAACCGTTTTGTTCCGCTGCAAAACCATAAAAACCATAGTCACGTGATAATTTTTGGGCGAGCGAATTAGTAAAAGCCACCGAATACAGCACAACTCGATCATGTGAAATACCGAGGACGTTATTGTTTCAGTTAAGTTTCGGGACGAGCAGAGGAAGAAGGATGAGCTCGAAAAGAGGAAAGGGCGAGCAATAGCTGAAAGAAGAGAACAAGAGTTGCTCAAAATCACCCAGAGAAACGAGGTGGGTTATAACCGTTTGGCTGTAGGCCTGGGAATATTTTGCCAGGGTTGACTGAAAAGCCGTTAATTTGAGCACTGTTTTGTCGTTTTGACTATTGTATACCTTTTCAGGGTCGTTCACATAATGTTACGTAATCATTGAGGAGGGAAGGGTTACTTCTCTGGATACTTTCATTAAACTGGTGTAATCTTTTAGAAAGCCCTCTCCCTCTCAGTGATAAGGGGTCGTTCACATACCCCCTACCCCCCCCCCCCCTCGGTAACCAGGTTTACACATAGCATTGTGTAAAAATTACACTAGCGTAATCATTTGGAAACCCCCCTTCCCCCTCGGCTGATTACGTAATATGTGAACCCCTAACGTAGTACCAGTATGTTACTATAAAATTCCCTGTTATATTTACTAATGAATGTTTCAGATTTACGCCCTCAACGAAACAATGAAACGACTCGAAGGCGCTAACTTCAAAGAATACGCTGCCAAAAGGAGTTCATGTTGCCATGGAAACGATAACAAAGTTGGAAATCGTTTGGGGGCTGTATGATGTAGATATTTAATTAGAAATGTAATTAACCAATTAAATAATCATTAATCAAGAGTATTTAAGTTCAAAGGTTTTAGTGATTTTATTATTTGTTATTTTAGACAGCCTCGTCAGCATCTCTTTTATATTCGATAAGTATGCCAATGTAAATTTCTTTTTAGCTGAATTGTACAAACGGAGGACTTGCAAAAATTTTCAGAGATTTTAGAATTGTTGCAAACGTGATCACATGTCCATTGTCCAGCTCCAAGCACAGCATATTGATTAATGCGATGATATTATACATGATATAATTACGATTGTGATCGATACTTGTGGGCGAGTAGTCTACCTTTTGTTTTGAATGGGTTCCAAAAGTATTATGATTGTACAACTAACTGTATAATAATTGTAAATATTTCGACTTTTACGATATTTAAAGAGATTGGATGTTTATTTTTTAGCGATTCTAGTTGACGGATGATACGAGTATAAATTCCAAGTTCACAATTTCTATAAATGATGAAAGCATTACTGGGGTACGCACCATCGGTTTTGTTTTTTTTGGATTGAAATAAATCTCGTCAGTTTTGTCATGAATGATGGAGGTAACGAAAATTTTCCAAATACATAATCACTAGAATATTATATTATAATCATTCGCGACGAATAACCCCCCAAAACTAGGGGGGAGCCAAGTGGATATTTGTAGATATTTGTAGATTAATGTAGAATGGATAATCCACGAAAAAAGTGGATGTCATTCTACAAATTTATACATTTATGTCCAAAAATTCAGTAGAATTTCTAGGCACATATTTGAGATTACATTTTTTGTAGATAAATGTAGATATTTGTAGATTATTGTCAATGGATAATTCACGAAAATTCTACAAATTCTACAAATTTATACATTTATCTCCAAAAATTCAGTAGAATTTCTGGGCACATATTTGAGATATACATTTTTTGTAGATAAAATTGTAGATATTTGTAGATTATTGTAATGGATAATTCACGAAAAAAGTGGATGACATTATCCAAATATCTACAAATATCCACTTGCCCCCCCCCCCCCCCCCCCCAAACTACCTATGGGGTCGTTCACATATTACGTGATCAGCCGAGGGGGGATTCAAAATGCTTATGGTTGATTATGAGGGGGTTTGGTCGTTGATTACGTAATCAAAATTTTCTTTTTTAACCCCTAGAATAATAACAATTTGACAATATTTTAATTCAAATTCCACTCAATTTCACTCTGATAGTGATAAAATTTAGAAATTTATCGGATACCCGACTATATAGTAAGTAGTTTGAAAGGTGCTTGGCCGGAAAGGTGCTTGGCCGGATGTTTCGGCTCAACATGATCAGGCCGGTAGCATGAAACGTTAAAAAAATTATTTCCAGGGAAAAAGTCAAAGGGGGGGGGGGGGGGGGGGGGGTCAGGCCATGATTACGTAATATTGCTGTCAGGAGGGGGGGGGGGGTTGGGTCTTGATTACGGTTGATTACGGAGAGGGGGGTAGAAATTGCTAAAATATTGATTACGTAATACGTGAACGACCCCAATTCAATGTACCGCAAATTTCCGACAGGAATACAAAGGAAATCTTCATCAACTTGCAACATTCTGCCGGAAAAGGTATAAATCATAAGAAAATTACAATCTTATCTTCAATATCATCAGCATTAAACACGCCTACCTGTTGTTTTGACTAGACAGGTGAATATATGTCACGTGTCAAGACAAAAATTTACGAGATTTGCACCTTCTATATTGGGGTCTTAAGTAAACCGTTCAAGATACAAAATCAGAAAAATGTGATGAGTTAAAAGACGTTGAGAGATGATGCAAATTTGTTTTAATGTGTCTTGTGACGTTACAGCGATGCCGATACTGCCCCCCCCCCCCCCCCCCCCATTCCCCCCGATACTGGGGTTCCCCGCTAAACCCTATTGTTTAGTACCTAAAAGTAAACATATCAAATGTAGCGATTCATTTCAAATAACATCAGAATAATTGTCACGACCGCAATGTTTTGATCATCTCATTGGTATGGAAGGGAAATGAATATAATGCCATGCGGCTGCATTCTTCTCATGACATACTAGTCAACAACCACTTTTTGTCTTTCTGACGTCGTCATCAATCAGATGTGACGAAATGAATCAGAACTGCATGGGCTTGTTGTCATATGGAACATACCAGTCCCACCAATCTGAACTTTGAACCCGCTTTTTCTCCGTTTTGAAATTGTCCTCTCTGAGTTTTATTATAGCTTTCTGTCTTTCTTTTTCTTTTGTGTCCCATAATTTCTGGAGTCTTCTTCTCTTTCTCCTGCAATATAAACACTAGGTAGGTTACCATGGTAACACAAATCTTAATAACCTTATGTTTATAAGTAGTTTGAAACCCTTTAGAAATAAATAAATACCAAATATATATATATATAATATATAATTATATATATATTGTTAGTCAGCCACAACTGTCATTAAAACAACGCCTTGACTTCAAATGTCGGTAAAATATACCTTTACAGTCATCCTCAATAAATGAAATAGATTTGTAGTGTTGTAATTAGTTTAAAAATTAGTATATATATATTATACAAAATGAATAACACAACAAAATTAACCACAGACTTACCTGATTCGCTGGGTAACCTGCGGTTTTGGCCTGCCGCGGATAACTCTGAGTCTGTGCGTACCTTTCTGTCGGGTTTTATAAGTTTCTCTGGTAACTACAGGATCTTCAATCAGCACCTCTGGATCCTGGAGGAAGAAATAGTTTTTATGGACACGTTCATTGAAGTTTGAGGATATTGGTAAATATTAGTGACCCTATTAAATAGCACGATGAGGTAAAATTTGTCGCACTATGAAACTATATAAACCCTCAATATTGGCTAGGATAATCGTCTCATCCTCTAGCAAACTTTGTCACATAACGATATCTTTATCAGATGATAAGATATCGTTTAAATTTGGCCGGCAGTGAGTTGTAAACTTTGTCACACTATAAAAACGTGACAGAGTTAACATGGCCCCTTGCTGCCGTGTTTGACCAAATTTTCGAATTACCAGTTCATAGGATAGTTGCATATGACTATTATCTACATATTTAGCGACTTTTTTAGTTAAATGGTATCACCAAGTAAATTCCGTCACACATTTAAGAAATTTATATGAGGGATGTTTATGACATCCTGACAAGAAATGCCGAATAGTCTAGCATTATTTTGCGAGCTGAATGTGTTAGAAATTGTTAACATATCTCATTGTTATAAGCAAATAAATTATTATACGGCAGTGATATGTTAAAATTGGCGAAATTCGAACACCTGAACATGGTAAAAATATGTAAATTTCGTCACAAAAAATATTATAACTTTATTTGCTTTTTGTTGGAAAAATAACTAGTTTATCGACATATATATGGTGATAAAGTAACATTATATTCTAATATGAGGTATGATTCTTCAAAATAGGGGCAACAAATGTAAATTTCGTCACATCAGTCATTGCATATTAGTTACTTAGTTAGATAGATTTTCTTTCACATCAACAGTCCTTATTATAGTTGGAATGGATTTACACAGGAAATTTAGAAACCCATGCTAATTTTTCATCACATTGAAATTACACTGTTAGGAAAAGTGAATTTCGTCACATTTCGGTAACTTAGTAAAATTAAACTCAGCATTGTTAAACTTGAGTTCTGATTTGCTGAACAATAACCAACCAATAATTCCTGGAAGAATATTGAATTCTAATCGAGGTATGGTTCTTCAAAATAGGGTCAAGAAATATAAATTTCGTCACATACGTTATTAATTAGCTATTTATTTTGTGGTGAATCGACAATTCACCACACTTTTTATAATTATTAAACGATCACCAAACATTTCTTTTGATTACGGAGGGGAGGGGGGGGGGGGGCGGAGGGGGTAACAATTTCCAAAAGTGATTACGTAATTTGTGAACGACCGCTTAATGCTTTTAAAGTGATGACTCAGAACAGTTCTACGATTAACAATGATAAATATAGACTTTCGCAAACCTGATAGCTCTAACCTAAATTATAATTAATCCGTTGCCATAACAACAGAATAAGAATTGCTACCTCTTCACAAACCTGTTCCGGTGCTGATATATTTCCCCAAGACGCTACCCCGTTCGGTGTTATTATACTAGGTGTAATCAGGCTTATAGAAGTCTGCATACGTAACAAATTTGATACTTCTGAAAAAGTGATTCGTGAAATCGAAAGCACATGACGTTACATGTTGGCAAGTCGCCAGCGTTGAGAGTAGAATAGAGTCGCTATTTCAGAGTCAAACGATCTATCGAGTGAGACAAAATAATATCATAAATAATATTAGTGTAACCCGTGCCTACAGCCGGGATTTCACTATCGAAGTTGAAATGCAAAAGTATAAACCCGCCCATAATATTCGAAAACACGCATTGCTTTGTCGAGTGAATGTATGAACTCTCTCTATAATAGTCCAAACAGACTGCAATGAGCCCCCCCCCCCCCCCCAATAACAGTAAATCTTGCGGCTGATACACTGCCAAATAACCTAATTATGATTCATGTACCAACGCTGCATATGGCAGAGAGAGCGAGGAGGGAGAAAAAGTGAGCCATTCAGTGGCGTAACGACCGCCCCTGCTAACCCTGCTAGCAGGGGGGCGGCACCTTAGGGGGGCGGCATTTTTCCGCCCCATTACACAATTTTGCCGCCCCCTGTAGCCGGTGATGACCCGTGACTCTTCATACCGAAGTAAAAAAAAGTAAAGAAATTAGTTGAACGTGTCTACTACTCCAAAATTCTACACGAATTTATAGCGCAACTTAACCACGCGCTGAGAGTTGCGCAAAAAGTGATAACGATACCACACTTTCATTGTTTTAACTTTAGCGCGGAGGCCAGTTTCTAATGATGCGCGTTGTGACTAAAGTTTATACGACGGTAATTGTGTGAACTCTAACCTTCGAGGTTTGCAGTTTGCGACTTTTCAATAATTTTAAATCCGGCTCCTGAGCTCTGGCCATGTTAGTTATCGTAGTAGAACAAATAGAAACATACTTATAAATTATGTTAAGTAAAATAAACATCATGATCACAGATCAAGTCAACCCAATTACAACAATTTACAAAATACAAAAAATAAATAAATGTTCAGTGGAAACGCTTGATGCGCCCTGCTTTTGCACTGGCAAATTTTTGTACCAGCTTCGAGCGATCAAGTTTGTCAACCTCACTGTTCTCAATTGAGATGAGAGCTAAATCCTTAAGTCTAGATTGTGACATAGTCGACCTTAGATAGGTTTTTATCAACTTTAACTTCGAGAAGGACCGTTCCGCCGATGCAACAGTGACTGGTATAGCTATGAAAAGCATCAAGGCTGCTACCAACTGCGGACACAACAGCGGAAGGTCTCTCTCGAAGATAAAGTTGACCAACTGGAGAGGACTTGTCACATCTTCGGTCCTTAGCTCACTCCCGTAATCTTCCTTCAGGTCAATTAACTCGTCTGCCAATGATGGCTGCAAGTCCTTGTGGTAGATCTTTACCAACTCATTCGCAGCAGTTCGGAGGTCCGTGCAACTCTTCGTCAGTATGTGTTTGGGCTGCAAACACGCGAACTTGCTCACTATCGAGTTGTGTCCCTCAAATCGAAGAAGGATTTGTTCCCGACATGTCTTCAGTGTGGGAAGAAATATCTGTACCTTAAACAAATCCTTCTTCGATGGTTCTGGTAAGTTCTGGCCACGAAGTTGACCAGAATATCTGTAGAGGTTCCGGGCCATGGTGAGCTGGAATGACTGCTCGGCCCCAGCATAGATGGCTTGCTGCTGAGCTTCTACTATGAGAGTATCCCAATTTCCCTCTAGATTTCGGAGAAATCTTGTAAAGCTGCTGAGAGCAGCTGGCACAACTCCAATGTCCAGGTTTTTAGCCTGAAGCATGTTAGTAATAGTCTGTGCCTTGGAGAGCAGCTTCTCGCAAAACACCAGAGTAATGGTGAACTCGAAAGTTCTAACTCGACTCAAAAGTCCCGCAGATGTTCGGCAGTTGGTGAGTGATAGCTTCGTCAGAAGTCTGATGATATCTGGCTGCCGATTCTTGATGGCCCGAACGCTTTCATGACGAGACGACCACCTCGTTGGGCAAAGTTTTTTTAGGTCTAAGCCCGGAGAGTTCATCTTCAGCTCCTCCCAGCGTAATGAGCTCGATCCAACAAACGTAAAAACCTGGCCCAGACAGTCGAAGAAATCACTGGTGTGGTTGGTAGCAGCCACAACATCTTTTATCACCAAACACAGATTGTGGGTCGAACAGTGCACGAAGGGAACAGGGTTCGTGGTTCTGTTCTTCAGTATCGTCTGTACTCCCCCATAAACTCCCGACATAACACTGGCTCCGTCAAATCCCTGTCCTCTAAGTTTGTCCAGCGTGATTCCCAGCTTCTGGAGTTCTTCAATAGCGAGATTAGCAATAGCCTCTGCTTTTCCAGATGACATTGCGATGAATCCGAGGAAGGTCTCATGCACCTGTACTTGAGAGTCTCGAACGGAAACCCAGCGCACCACCAAACTTAATTGGTCTACCTGTGAGGGAAATATGTCAATAAAATAGCTTCTAGATTCTAATACACATCCGATGGAAGAAATAAATGTACAACATAGTGAAAAGGGAAGGTGCAACGGTATTTTTCTTTACCATTGTCCACTGTACAGACATAATCATATTACATAAACAAATTTGAAATCAAAATGTATTTGACCAAAAGATGGAACGAACCTTTCCCAGATCAACTGTCGAATCAAGGATAATCGAAAAGTAGGGGCTCTTTAGGATATCCGATACCAAGGAGATCCGCATTTCCTCGGCGATAAGGGAGATCAGCTCGTTTTGGATCGCAGGGCTCAGATATTTAGTCTTCCCCTTGGGCGTGGCGATCACTTGCTTCAGGAGACCGTCAAACTGGGCAAGCAGTTTGACCAACTCTAGGAAGTTGGCTGTTGGATCCCTCACAAACTCCATCCCCCACAACCTCTCTGTGTCCACGTAATCCAATGTTCATAGAGGCAGCAGCTATTATGATGGCAATAACCCGCTCGACGACCAGAGTCCACTTTTTTTCGTTCTCCTCGATGATCTTCAGCTCTTGAAGATCGACTGGGCTTTTGATGAAGTGCAGTCGATTTTTATGCGCCTCTGCGTGGCTCTCGGACGTCTCATGTGTCTTCATCTTCTTGGAGATGCCATACTTCTTACTGGGAAGAATCTTGTCTGCCCACGGTGATTTGGCTTTATCCCCGAACAGCCAGCATGTCTCGCAGTAGGCATATTTGCCTAGTGGTGAATAGCAGAGCCATTTTCTTCGCAGTTCGAGTCCATTCTGTTGCTTACTAACATAGTAGTTCGACAACGTTGAGGGTTGACAAGGTCCGTGTTGCAGTATCGCCCGCTTGTCAGCGATGCTGAGACATTGTCTGTCTTTGAACAGCTCCTTGTCGCTCGGCCAGTTCACCTCCAGTGATAGAGCAGCTGCAGCTTCCACTACAGCATCGACTTCGTTGCTTCCTTCACCTGGCGCAGATTTCATGATCAACTGTAAAAAGCAAGCCAAAAATGAAGATGTTTCTGTGAAAAGAAATTTAAGGATGTGGCAGTCAATCTATGATGTAGGTAATATCTAAGATCACACCATTCACGACGAGATAATAGACTGATTATCGTATCATACTCCGTATTACTATTTGTTAGTAATTAGTTATGAGTTATGATAACAAGTCAATTATATGTACTATCTTGCACTAACAGGAGTTTTAGAGAATCATGTCACTATTTCAGTAAATTAGTAAAGACCTATTATTTTGGGGTTCCTCCAGTAATTTTCTTACCTGTTTCGTCGTCCGATTCAAATAGGAGAGAGTCCAACTCTTCATCTGGTTCCTCGACTGGATCGGGACGGCTCTCCTCCCGCCAATACACGTCTTGTGCTGCTACTCGGGCTTCTGCGGCAGTAGGGAACGCTGGTCCTGCAGTTGCAGTGAAGCTTGTTATCTTGGGATAGGACTTCATAAACTCCTCCTTCTTCTTCTTCTTGTTTCTGTACGCTGCCCCAGATTCTTTAGTACGCTTCATGTTAACTGTTGTGAAAAAATAATCAATCAAGAGGTTGGTCGTCGTCAATTACAAATTGCAATGCGATTGATTGTCGAATTAGATATATTGTATACATGATGATGAGTAGTGAGCAGCCTGCAGCTTATTATCATGTTAATAATAATAATAATAACAAATTATTATATAACCAAGAATGGTACTAGCTACTAATGTCAGAGCGGCTCTCCTAACAAAGAGAAAACTATAATAATTTATAATAATAGTATTGCTAATTTTCAAACCTAAAAAAAGTGGCTCTCGGGCGGTAGGACAATGGACATATCACATGAGTGATGAGTGACGGAATGTTGGCTATCGCGGAAAATCACAGACTATAACAAAAATGTACGCATATGACACATGTAGATTAAATTGGTGGACAACAGTCATGCAACATGCTTTAAAAATCTATGTCAAGTGATGAGTCAACTACATTAAAGCTAATTTTAACACATGCTTCAGTAGGGGTACGAGGGTAGGATATTGCACATCAGTACAGGAATAAACGTTATTACTAATATTAATTAACTTACGAAGTTCACGTTGGAAGACGAAAGTCGGGTGGCCCAAGTGGGTACGTGACCAAGAATACAGTAGCGCTTGCAGTCCTTCCAGTTTCCCATTTGACCGGACGGCGGACTCTGAAAATATCCATGCGACAGTAAGATTCTATGCAAAATGCAAATCAGCCCTCAGGGATTAAATCCTAAGGGCTAAGACCTAACTTATCAACAAACGTCATACAAAAACATCATTAATACTGTGACTCGTGAACCGGCCAGCGCAAAGCTGAAAGGCGAAAGCACCGCTGACCTTAGGCAATTCCGATCAATGATCAATGATCAATCAACAAAATTGAACGTCGACGGTCGAGTTCACAATATTGCAACTCATTACTAAAAACTAGTCATAGCAGTTAGTCGTGGCAATCTGCACACTGCAGGCAGCAGGTTAACAATGGAGTCAATTGAATTGATTATTGATCTATAAGATTAACAACCGTTTACACTTTACTATACCGTTAATAATACGAGATCTAAATGAGCTGTTGAAATACTTAATATAGAATTGATCAACAATTTACTTAAATTAAAACTTAAGATTCAAGATTAAGATTGATAACTTTTAAGTGATAGCAGATAACGATAAATGATAACTGTTTACTGTCAACTGATAGCTCATAGGCATGGAACTTATCAGATAACGGCTTAGTTTCTGCACTCAGCAGTCAGCAGTGAGCAGTCAGAACTCAGATTTCAGAAGTCACAAGTGACAACAAGTCTACAGTTTACACAATTACAATCAACAATCAATTATCAACAATCAACAATCAACAATGTACACGTATGACGTAGACGCCACTCGCCAGAGCCCAGACGGTAGACGCAAGACGTAGTAAAGTACATTCTAGGGCACACGCCATACGGTAAAACCAAGATAACAAACGATTAGCATTCTGATAACTACACGTGCGTCGTGTATCGGTGTCTCGCATTGATATCATCGACCGACATGCAATTTCCCACAGTGGAAAATGTTGGGATTTTAATTTCGCAGAAAACGATTAAAAAATAATCGTACGATAATCGACGATAATCGTCGCGCGCGCGTTAAACGCACAATAATCGTCTAATCTGACGATAATCGTCATATTTGGCGAATAACGCTATTTCGCGACGTTTATTAGGCGATAATGAGCGATATCACGATAATCACACAATAAATCATGGAAATAAAATGTATTTGTTATTTCATGTAACGAAGGAAGTATTTCGGTTATGCTTCAATATGGAAATCAGAAATCGGATTCATATTTACAGTCTACTGGTAATGTTCCGCAAGCTTCGTAATCGTAGTGAACGCAAAACGAATAAAATTGAAAATGTCATGTTTCACAATGAAATTTGATACTTTAATTTATTGTTATTGATAAGATTAGTTACATATATGATATAAGACAGCGGTAGTAAATATTAAATATTTATCATCTATCTAAGTTTGGCACGCAGCGCGCGGGCCGGTATCTTTTGTATAATGTATAATATGTAGTTTCCTAGTGTAATGTTTAACCCGAGAAGTAATTGCCACAGTTTAAAACTTTAAACCACATTTAAACTTCTGTTCAATTGTATGGGGGTTTGCAGCAAAAAATCACATTGAATCACTCTTCTCACGACAAAAACAGGGTATCAGGGCAGTAATGCCAGGTCACATTAATTACTTTTACAAAGACGGTCGACTGCCAGAACACACAAAACAATTTTTCAATAACAATGGTATACTCACGGTGCACAGTGTTGTTGTAAAAAACACACTAATTCTCATGCACCGAATCAAACATTTCCGCAGCTCAGTCCCTCAACAAATCTGTATGACTATCCCAGAAAATGCACCCACTGCAAACTCAGATCACGTGACTGCAGCATCCTGGTTAGCCGAGTACAACACCACACATTTCAGATCTTCGATGTTCTTCAAAGGACCTTTACTCTCAATTTATGCTGTAAATGCAAATGTGAGCACCCTACCCACACTTTTTTCCATAAACCTTTTTAAATCGGCTACAAAACGCATGCTCTTGAACCTGCAGAGTGAAAATGACGATGACACGTGGCCCAGTTTCTTATTACATAATATTCCAGGTCTAAGAAGGTCACAACGTGTCTGAAAGTTACTGGACACAACGGTCATTATATCAGTTTAGTGAATTAGTTAATTAGTTAATTAGTAAATCAGTTATTAGTCATATGGTTATTATTAAGTACTATATATTATATGATATTACAAAAATAAACTATGAATATATATTTGCACACAAAAAAAACCAGAACAAACTGATCACAGACTAGCGGCAACTAATATTAATGGATAAGCCACACATCCTAAATTCCAGGTCCATATTTACACTGCCACATTCCCCACTATCACTATTTTCCTATCAGCACAAACCGTAATTAATTGATTTCAACAATCACAAACACTACATATCCAAACTAATGACATGGCATAGCAATATCTACGATATCCTAAATCAGTCCCTAACAAACTTAGCGCGAGTCTGAAAGGCTGTTGGAAGCACAGAGTGCTCCATATTTTGTTTTATCAATAAACCTTTTTTTTTCATTTTCATTTTCTTTTTTTTATAAATTTATTAACTGCGTGCAAATTTGTGTTTCAGATTTGATCTATTTATGATATATATTTATGATTATGTAATAAAGTTATTAATATTATATTCGTAAACATTGGCTGGCTTACAAACCAGTCCCCAAACAGTGAAAAATTAGATTTTATAAAATTATATTATTTATTTTAACTATTGTGTTTAGTGAACAAATTTTAGCGATCATTGAAAACATTTGTCAAATTGAATTTAAATTAATGTCTAAGCGGCGCGCCAGCGCGTTATTCTGAGCCGCGCACCAAAACAGATTTTAATGGACTTAGAATTCATAATACGAATCGAGCGCCTGTAATGTCGTTCGAGACAGATACGCTCTCCTTGGTAACGAGCCAAGTCTATTGTTTACATTTTGTACGTGATAAATCTGATCGGGCCTTGTGATAGGAATTTAGTAGTCGGCAGTCAGAACTTTAATGACGATTATTTAGATACATGAAATTGTGTAATTTGCAATCATAACTGTTTTGACTTTTGAACCACGCAACTAAATTACTCTTGGTAATCAGTAAAAGTAATAACACATTCACAATAGAACTCAAATGGATAATTCGAGACTGGTAATGTTCGCCGGGCTTACTGAGACGAATCAGCTGAAGCCCCTGGGCTCAAATGAGCTCAGGGGGAAATGCTGGCAGTGAGTTATCTTACCTCAATTATGAATATTCAAACATAGCATCAAAAAATTTCATTTTGAACAACACTTTAATAAAAAGATTTTATCCGTTGAGAAACTAATAATCACCAATTCAATCCGATTTTATTGAATCATAATTTCAGACACTTTCGAGCACGGTACCCCGGGCTGAAGGAGACATCCTATGGTGAGTTACATGAGTGCAATGGTGTCTCTGTCGCACAAAGCGGCGGCTCATGACAAGAACGAGACCAAAAGCGGCGATATTCTGGCACGGAGAACACCAGTGGCCTACTGCGATGGCCAAGAATTGCTGACAAAAACACTTGTAACGTTGAAGAATACAGGTGGTTAAGTTTTCTCTATTTCTGTTCGTCATAGTATTAACATTAGGATAGAGGCTGTCTTGTTTATTATTATTATCAATATCAATTTGGAAAATCCCAAACACTCTGTAAATGGTGACAATGATGTGACCAACTCTATCAATCCATACCAAGATTTGAGTCGAGGAGTTTTTCAGTTTGTTGACACTGCCAAGTTAGATATAGAAACCCACTATACTCATAAGTTTGAGAATAGGGCAGTTGCATATTACGGGGACTTTCCCTACGCTTACAATGGAGGCTTTCATAACACAAGGCCAGTAGCAGACAATCCATACCTAAAGTCTATTTTAGAACGCTTACGCTCACAGTTCCCAAAATTGAAATTCAATAGTGCTATGATTACAAAGTATAGAAATGGTCAGCAAGGAATTCCCTTTCACTCGGATGACGAGAGGTCAATTTCACCAGGCTCCATGATCTCCACCATCTCTTTAGGGGCTACTAGAGTCCTAAGCTTCAGATCCAAACTTAGAGCTCATATTGCTGACCTCACCCTCTCCCATGGTGACATAATGAATATGACCAGACAATCCCAGACCAGCTTTGAACACAGCCTCATCCAGGACAAGTCTGAAACCATGAGAATAAGCATTACTCTGCGCCTAATTGATGGCAGCGCAACCTTATCTACTCTGTCTGATGTTTCCAGTCAAGTTAAGAACACTGAACCCTCGGCCCCTAAGACTAGATCAATAGAACATTCTGGTAAATCTTTGTGTGTCTACATTAGCTCTAGTATGTTCTCCAAATTAGAGGGAGAAAAGCTATCGTCCAAACATCATGAGGCACATGTATTCAGCTACCCTGGTGCCACAGCCAATGCAATCAATGAACGGTTTCAATCAGATGTAAGAAAAGACACTCTTAATACCAATAATGTGAAAAGCATTGTACTTATGTGTGGTACAAATGACGTGGACTCTATCCTGAACAGCCCTCGCAACATGAGGACTAAACTTCTGTGCCCTGATAGTTTTTCTGGTGATGCTAGAGCTCTTGACTTTACAAACAATTGTATTGAAAAACTTGTACTTTTCCTTCACAAGTGGGCACCTGGAGCTGATATTAAAATTGTTAACTTATTACCTCGGGAGAGTTTCTCCAGAAACAAGGTTATAACTGATATCAATGAGTGTATATCAAATCTGCAAAGAAAATACACCTATGTAAAACTGCTCTCAACCGAGACAAATCGTTTCTTGTTTAGTGATAAGAAAGGCTTTAGAAAATCGTCATTTTTTAGTAGTTATGGAGAGGATAATGTCCATCTCAATGATTATGGCATAGTTAAATTAGCAAGGCACTTGAAGTATCATGCACACCATTAGAATACTGCTGAATACTGACATAACACTCCTACCATCAGTTTTATTTTTACAGTACGACATCCAGACAAATACAACCTGCTTTTATTCTGTTTTTTAGTTTAAACACAACTTTACAACTTTTATTCATTCCATTGTGAATTAATAAGATTCACAAGATGACAAATTTTAATAATGCAGCTGATAGGTTTCACAACCTCTGCATTGGTCATTGTAACATTCAAGGAGGGCTTCTCAATTTAGCTAAAAGTAATGAACTTTCCCAACTTATTAGAGATCATAAATTAGACATACTTTCCCTAAATGAGATGAATCTTAATGATACTATTGACACAGACACCATAAATATTCCTTCCTCCTTCAACCTTATGCGATGTGACAGGCCAAACAGTTCTAGGGGTGGTTGTGGCTTAATGATAAACAAAAAACTAGCTTACACAGAATTAGTTATGGATAGTAAGCTTGATAACATTGAAGCATTATGGGTGAAGCTTAAGAATAGCAAGATCAATGTTTGCTGCTTCTATCGCTCTGGAAATTATTGCAGTGTTGATAACTTTATTGAATACATTCATTTTTGCATGAAAAAATTGAATGGGAAAAAGGTTATCTGGATTGGGGATATAAACATTGACCAGAATAATATCTCATCCACCCAGTACAAAAAATTAGATATGACCTTGAGATGTTACAATCTAGTTCAAACCATTCAAGGGATAACTAGAGTTGCTAAACGTGGAGACAATGTTACCCAGACTACTATTGATGTAATATTCACTAACTGTTATGCAGATTTTGTCCAATCTTCTGTTCTTGATGAACGTATTGGAGATCATCAAGCTATTATGTGTGAGATAGATTGTAAAGTACCTATAGCTCCTAAATTTGAGAAGGTTGAAATTAGAAATCATTGTAAACGTAATGTTAAACAATTCTTAAACTATCTAGATACCTGTTCTGATTACAGTCCACTATTGGAAAGTACAGATGTTGAAGCTATCACAGCTGGCCTTTGTCATCATATTGAACAGGCATATGCAACCTTCTTCCCTTGCAAGACCATAGAAAGGCATGAAAAGTTCATACATAAACCTTCTACTGAACTTTTATATGCCATTAATCATACACATTTTCTTCTAAAGAAATTCCGTAAAAAGAAGGATAAGAGAGACAATGGAAATTGCAATAAATGTGGTACATGTAGCAAATGTATAAAGTGTAATGAGGCCTGGGATTGCTACAAGATTCAGAGAAATATTAGAAATAAATTAGCTAAAACCTGCAAAAAGGCTAATGTAATCGATGATCTACAAGTTAAAAGTGCCAAGAATGATCTTAAAGGGATATGGAAAACTATCAAACTGGCATCAAATATGACCCCTGGTACAACTAATTGTCAAACTATCAATGAGAATGATCCTGAGCTATTTAACTTTCATTTTGCAAATGTTGGATCAAGATTACAAAATCAGGCCCCCAATATTGAAAGAGTTAGTTTTACTGATTTTTTACCTCCTAGAACTTCTAATATCTCATTTGATAGATTCCAAGAAATAAATGAAACTGATATCCTAATGTATGTCGAAACGCTCAAGAATGACAAGGCCTCATATGACAATGTGCCTCTATTTTTACTTAAGCAAGCTGTACCACACATAGTTGAGCCACTGACCCACATTGTCAATCTGAGCCTTAATACAGGTGTTGTACCAACCCTTTGTAAAAAAGCTAGAGTAACTCCCATCCATAAGGCAGGAATGAAAGATGATCCTAATAATTACAGGCCAATATCCATCCTTCCACTTGTAGGAAAACTTATAGAATACTTTGTCGGCAAGCAACTCACTGATTACATGGAAGAGAACAAACTTTTCATCCGGCATCAATATGGCTTTCGGAAAAATCACTCCACAACTTATCTGATGTACGATCTGATGGACGAAAAATATATGAGTAAATCTAAGTCTTATAAACCAGGAATCATCTTTCTTGATCTTAAGAAGGCCTTTGACACAGTGAATCATGAAATATTGCTTCAAAAATTGGCATATTATGGAATTGGTGGCATTGCTTTAACCTGGTTTAAGAACTTCTTATCTTGTAGATATCAATGCACTAGGATCAATGGCAATCTAAGCTCATTTTTAGAAGTTCTGAGTGGTGTACCACAAGGAAGCATCATTGGGCCTATATTATTTAGTATCTTCATAAATGACATCATTTATGCCTGTAACCTATCTAAGCCCTTTCTATTTGCAGATGATGGTGCACTATTCTTTGATCAAACCTGCAGAAGCACATTTATAAACATGAAAATAGAACTTATGACAATCTTTAAATGGCTCAGTGTTAATAAATTATCACTCAATGAAAAGAAGACTGAATTCCTATTGTTTGATTCTGTTGACCAACATGATGAAATAACCATTGATTGTAATGAGGTAACTTTCACAATCAAGGAGTGCAAAGAGACAAAATATCTTGGCCTCATTCTAGATAGTAAATTAAACTTCAAAAGCCATGTAGATTATATTATTAGGAAGGTCATGAAGAGAATTGGTGCCATGTATAGAAGTAAAGCACTGCTACCCATTAAATATAGGAAAATGTTTGCCAATGCACTCATGTTGCCACAATTCGATTATTTAGACACGATCTATTGTAGAGCTGGCAAGACAAAACTTGCTGAACTTGACACTCTGTACAAAAAGGTAGCCAAAATAGCTCTCAACGTTCCAAAAACAGAGAGCAGCCTTAATGTTTATAGAGACATGAAATGGTTACCACTCCATCTTAGACGACAACTCCATCTGTCAAATTATATGTTTAGAATCATCCATGACAATTGTCCTACAAACTTTATGAACAAATTTAGTTACATATCAGGAGGTAGTAGGAGCGGCGAAAGCTGCAACCTTTATGTCAATAGATCAACATCACATAAAAACTTTCAATACTTGGGGGCAAAATGTTGGAATAATGTTCCAACAGATCTACGAAATCTGCCCGATGTTAAAAGCTTTAGTGATTCGTATAAGAAACAGCTACTATCATCTATAACAACAGACCCTAATTATACCGTCGACAATTCATATGACAAATTTTACACTGCAATCATAGTCGCCGATAACTAAGTAACTTCTAATTCTTTTAAATCTGAGGCATATATAATTGATGTATCGAAAAGATATTCCCTTTTTTACCACCTTACCATTCTGATTGATTTTGCACATGACTGACATGTTTTAACTGGAGAAGGGGTTCCCACAGTGGTAGTTTTATAAACCACTTTTAATTTATTGACCTATTATACTTAGTGGTAGTTTTATAGACCACATTTAATTTATTAACTTATCATACTTAGTATTTTTTTTTTGGTGACTGTATCACCCAGTTTTAACATTTGATAATTGTACAGTTTATTGACGACACATTGACTGAATGTTATTTTATATTCTAATTTATATTCTAGATATTTTATTTATTTTACAACAGACGACGACTTCCTGTTTTTTCTTCTATATTAGTTACTCATATCTCTTGTACAGACTTTTTTACAAGGACATTGACAAATGATACTCACATTAGGCATTCATTATTGCATCTAAATTATTTCACTTGCATTAGGCTTAGAAATTTATTCTCTGGTCAACAGATTTCAAATGTTTAATTAATTTGTAGTATGACAGTAAGGTATATAAGAAGTTATTTAATTTTGCTTGGGCTATTATATTGACTAGGTATTGAGGTTTAATGATGATATGGAATTTGAATTCTATATAAATTTACACTATGTGGTTGGGGCATTTTGCATAGTAAATATGGTTACTACTCATATATATCATATTATTTGATTGGTATTCGATTTCTGATTATTTCTCTAGGAATATGATTATTATATCTCAATTTGGCTTTAGGTAGGGTGCCCCGCTAAAAGAACTGGATTCTTCCAGGAAGCATCCCGTGCACAGAGCTTGGTCTACATATATATTAAATTATTAACCATTCATTCTGTATGTGCACGAAAATTTATTTCAATCAATTATGAATTAAGTTTTTATCAGCTGACTAAAATCGGCAATTAATGTTGCAGGACAGTTACAAATCGGGAGCGATAAAAAGATTTACACAAAAATTTTTATCGATGCAGACATAAAGTCGACAAAAGTTGCGATCAATGTCCTAAATCAACCTAATTGCAACAGCTCCTATGCCCACGCTATGTTTGTGTACACAGAGGCTCCTGACCATCAGCGAAACATGGATGTGATTTTCAAGGTATATTTCTTTATAAAATGTAAAATTTGATCTGCCTTTCGTGAAATTATAAACCCAACATCATATAAGTATAGACCTGATGACACACAAATGTAAGGTTGACACCACAGGTGGTAAATCGGGAGTTAATACAGCTAAAAACACTGTCATTCTGTGGAGCTGATGTTAAGCTGATGTTGTGTGCAGACACCAAAGCACTGTGGGCTGTGTTAGGAATGGGCAGCAACGGGACTTATCCATGCCCAATGTGTGAGATACACAAAGACCTCATGAAAGTTCCACGAGCACAGAGATCAGCTGCCAAACCCCGGACCTTTGCTGGAATCAAGCGAAACTTCGAAGACAACATGAGGTAATGTAGTTTCAAAATTGAACAACTTAATCCACTCTCTGCTTGCATCGTAAGGAATTGAGTAAACCCTGTTAGGTACTCTGTTATGAAGGACTTGACCCTGAATTTCGTTTTCCAGGATGACCCAGTGTAACCCGAGATCCCAAGCGAAATTCCTGAATGTTGCATCGCGACCTCTCACAGACTGTTTCGGGAATGATAATGATGATCTGATTAACTGGGTCGCTGTTCCGTTCTTGCACATAGTATGTGACACGAATTGAAAAACTGTTGATGTTCATTCCTGTTTCAGTCGTGCTTTATTTATTTGAATTAGCTAATTTTCATCGTGGAAAACAGTCACGAAACCTTGAGCTTTCTCAGACCATCAAAGTGGGGACTGTCCTGTGGACTGAGTACGGTAAATTGTGCGAGGACATTGACTTTGTGCTAGCTTGCAACGTCACGGACGGATTTCTCCCCAACTGTTATAGCAGCACAACTGACTTCGGTGCCATGATCCTCCGCATACAGCAAGGTACTTGATAAATGTCTTGTTCCAAAACAATACGAGGGTTTTCGAGTAACAATTAAAATTAGAAAGTATTTTCGTTAGATGGTTACAATAAACAAATTCTCTTCTTAAGGTAATCGTGTAGCCACGAAATGTAACAGTGGCCCGCTCTCCTCTCAATATGAGAAGTTTCTGAGGGGAATTAATGTAATACCTGAGGCTTATCATGGTGTGTCGCTGACGGGTGTTAGAGCTGGATACCTGCTGAAAAGTGACGACTCCCAATTCTGGAGGGAACAGTTTTACCAAAATGAGTGAGTTGCGTTTAATCAGAACAGTTAATCTCATGAACAAATAACGAATGAGTTGATAAATCTCCTTTGCAATTGAAAAGTTACCACGTGAATGACAGGGTCTGTATTCAGGAATTTGAGACCACAGGACAAGGTGCATTTTCAGCATCGACTCTTAGCCCTCGACAGGATTAAGACCGCCTACAAAGATCTCTTGGTTGTTGGAGGCAAGAGCGGGAAGGCAGAACCTCAGGATATAAAGACTCTGATACAGTCGAGAGATATCTTTTTAGAGGAGTACAGGAAATTTGGACAGTCATCGTCTATCAAGGTATTGTTGTAGCTTGTAGCGAAACTGGCATTCTTCCAACTCCCAAGATAGCCTGCAACAATTTAGGATTCGTGCTTAAGTCTGATATTGGAAAATTCTAGTCTGATTAATTGTAGTAATTCTCCAGCATCGTTTTCTTAACAACCTTTCAATTTAACTAGATCCACATGCTCGAGGATCACTTTGTCGACCAGATCATACTGTGGGGGATGTTATCGGGCTCATTTAACGAGCAAGGAGGAGAGAGCTGTCATTCCCTTTTCAAGCGACATGAACACCTGACTAGTACGAAAATCAGCTAATTTAAGACAGTTTGATCAACTCATTTGGAGACAGAAGTTTAAGTCAACTCGTTATTAGCATTAATCACGTTTAAAGTGTACAAATAATCTCTTTCCCCCTTTCAATTTTCATGCTAGACAGTCACTATACAGTAGAATCTTAACAGCGACAATTTTCAGATCACATTCGCAACGAAGAGGAAAGAGTGACTAAGAAATGTGAAATAGCCACCAGGAAATATCTCCTTAAACTTAAATCACGGCAAAAGTCATGAGCGGACACTATTATGATATTTGAAACACATCTTTCGGAAAACGCTGCCTATTCATTATTCTACTAAAAAGTTTTTGTAAGCAGCGACTGCAACAAGATTCGCGCACGCGCGTTTTTATCGCCGCGCGAAGCTTTTAAAATTTTGATTACGTGTCAAGAGTGTGCGATTAACACAATGCTAGACCTGTACGAAACCTTATTGAAGCTCTTAAAACCGATTAACGTGCAGTTTTCAAGCATAATTCCGAGTTTTCCGGTCAAAAATGGATTCAAAACGACTGAATAGTGAAAATAGTTTCAATGAAACTCGTTTATTCAGCAAACATGGAGAATAACGCTCCTTACAGCTCGATGCATTGTTTTAAGTGACTTTCAGGTATTCGAAACTGAGATGCAAGCAAGTCAGCTTAATTCTGACCCATTGATGAGGCATCAAATATTAAATAATGGTAAAGAGACCGGTTCCTCCCAAAACCTAGTTTTAGAACCTACTTAGATGTCAGACTTGGGTGAACCATGTAGCTGTTAAGATATATCAACTTATTTGATATGTGCACGCATTCTACATGAGTTACTGATCATACTCAAATCACAACCACCATGCAAATAAGCAGATAGCATACTAGGAGTTTTATCCTCGATGGGCGAGCAATAATTGGACGTTTCTCGTCATTCTGACGTTTATCGTACGATAGAGAGGCGAGAAACGATTATCGTGCGAATATCGACGATAATCGTCGGGATGTATAATAATTGCGCGCAGCAGACGATTATCGTCGATTATCGTCAAACTGCACGATTAACGTACGATTATTGTGCGCGACTAAAATCTGCGAAATGGCCCATATTTTCCACTGTGTTCCTCCAATCACAAGGCAAGCAGCAGACCACGTGAATAAATTTTATCCAACGCGAACGCGCACAAAATTAATAGAGGTCGATATAATGGTATATTTTTGCTGCCTATGCGCGGCTCGATTTTAATATTTCGTGGGTTTAACACGCGCGCGTCTTGGTCAAAATTTAATTTGCTTTGTTTTCTTAGACGTCGTGTTGGTAAACATTACTGATTACACAATATACACACTACACTGTAACCTCACGCGACGGACAAATCTCGGCGAGCGAAGCGAGCCGGCTCCGGATAGGGGCGGCAAATTTCAATTAGCAGGGGGGCGGCACAAAGTAACGTTACGCCACTGGAGCCATTTCATGTCACATTTGTGGTACAAAACCATCAATTAAACCACTTATAAACTCATATGTTTTACCGTTTTCTTGATCAAGCCGCTCGGAAATTACACGCGCACAGACAAACAGACAGACACGCATTTTGAGATTATTAGTATAGATATATACATCATATATATGCTGCGCGCGTCTCTCGCGCGAACTGATCAACCATTTATACACTAGTAATAGAGTCGTAGACCCTTTTATGTTACTTCTAGCAACTTGAAATTAGTCTAGTTCTGATGCCCAATTGCAACAAGACTGTTAAATATCACGTACTGTGTAATGTGAACGAACACTGAAAATAAGCATTTTATAACAAACATAAAACAAAATAGCCTACCCGGTGAGATTGTTCTACTATGGCGTTGGGAGGGAGGATGTTTGGGTATTTTATATCTGACAGTCATTGGGATTTGAGATTTCCAGGGTAAGAGGGCGCTGCTCTCCGTGTTAGTTTCCAGTTGAGGTATAGTTAATACCCAGGGTCCTCGACCTGCACAAAATTTCATAGTAAATTATATCGAATAATCTTTTGTTCTAACGTCTGATAAAATTAATTCTACTGGAAACCTGAGATCTCTAAATAGCTCTCTAAATAGCTCTCTAAATAGCTCTCTAAATAGCTCTCTATTTTTAAACCATGTTACTTTATAAGGTCCCTACAATTGTAAACTAAAACCCATAAACATTAGAATTGTGAAGATTAGAAAACACCAAGTTGTGATCTGTACGTATCAGAATGACAGTACAGATGGCATCTTGCACGTGAGATAAACTGAATTCAATCAGCCCAAGTGCCTGGAATGTTTCAAATAACTCGTGTTTTGCCTGGCCTATGTCCAGGAAACTGACATTTTGCAAATTGTTTAATTTTTTCAGCAGTTTTATTTTTAAATAGCGTCACTCTATTTAACCATGTCACTTTATGAGATCAGAACTTCAACACACTATGAACTCCAAAGGTTGTATAGTGTGTTACCATGGACACCAGATTAAAGAGTTTAAATACCTGATTCTAAAGAATTCTAACTTTAGTCTACTTTATTCTACTTTATTCTACTTTACTCTACTTTACTCTACTTTCTCTACTTTACTCTACTTTACTCTACTTTACTCTACTTTACTCTACTTTCTCTACTTTCTCTACTTTACTCTACTTTACTCTACTTTACTCTACTTTACTCTACTTTAGTCTACTTTACTCTACTTTACTCTACTTTCTCTACTTTACTCTACTTTACTCTACTTTACTTTCTCTACTTTACTCTACTTTACTCTACTTTACTCTACTTTAGTCTACTTTACTCTACTTTCTCTACTTTCTCTACTTTACTCTACTTTACTCTACTTTACTCTACTTTACTCTACTTTAGTCTACTTTCTCTACTTTCTCTACTTTACTCTACTTTACTCTACTTTACTCTACTTTACTCTACTTTACTCTACTTTACTCTACTTTACTCTGCTTTACTCTACTTTACTCTACTTGATTCTACTTCAAAGTATTTTTGTAATATACGAGATTGATCCGTAACACAGTACAATATATCAAATTCTTGGCAATGAAATATTATGAAAATACGTTCCTTTGACATCTGATCACAAAAAATACTATAAATCAATCTTCTAAATTATTTACTGAATTATTAAGTTATTTGATTTTTTCTAATAATAATGCTAATATTTATATTATTCAGACCGCCAAGACAAAAGCAGCAAAGTATCTGGAAGCTGGCAACATTATGGGCTACAAAGATGTCAAGTAAACTACTTCAGGAACTAACTAAGATGCACGGCCTTGCTAAACCTCCAGAACCACCAAAATAATAAAAAAATTATAGAATAAATAATACGATAACACACTTAAATTTTTTTCAGGAATATGTCTCTTTAATTAACGTAGAAAATGTAGTTAAATTATCCTCATTTTATTTTGTATAATTACCCAATAAAGCGAATGTAACAGTAATATAAGATTTTCAATTTGCAACCTTAGAGACAATTCAAAGTAGCAGCTAAACAAGTATAGTAGTTTTTAAATTAATTATAAGATTAATTACATTGATTAATTGAATTCTCACCTTTGTACGGGACACCAGGGCCTGTTATAGAGTCAAATGTAGAGAGTTTTGATACAGTCCTCAACAGCGGACTTGGAACTAATATTCTTGATAGCATACTAATAGGTTATTTAAGTGAACACTTGTAAGATAAACTTAAACCGGATGTCTATACTTCTTAATAATTTGTCTTTATTCGTAAGATAATATTTGATAAATTAAGTTATTTCAGTAGTATATAGATTATAGATAAGCTTGGAACACGAAAAGAAAACAAACTGACAGTAGAACATTTTTGAAATATAGTCTAGAAATAAAGAGCTGATCCTTGATTCCTGATAAAAAGGAAATATTCTACTGTAATCTGAACAACTCCAACGCACACTTATCTGAAATTTTCTTTAGCATTAATTTACATCATATCCATGATATCTATGTACACCATTTACACAAGTCAAACCAAAAGTAATATGATAATATGACTTCACATTGATTTATAATTGTGCGATTATAATTAGCATGCACATTATAATCGCACATTTGTTACCTACGCCAGATTTTGATCTTTTCAGACCCCTCCCCTCCGTTGTATGTTATCGCACGATTGTGGATGATTCCCGAATATTTCTCAGCAACGCGGCACTAATATATAAGTTTCAATATCGAATTTTAGATATGGCCAACGATTCGTTTAACACCATATAAAAAGTTACAAAAGAATACTTAATGTTGGTTGTTGGTATATATCGATATTAATCCATTATTATAAAAATAGTATTTGGTTGGTTTATAAATTAACTATTGATTACGTTCGATTTTAAAATATTAAAACAACTACGTACAAATACATTTCACAAAACAAAAACGACGGGGACACAGAAAGGAAGAAGGACAACACATCACACGGACGGAAACTGCTGCTGTTTATGAGTATCAGAATTATATTAATTATGGTCTCTTGATCAATACAATAGGTGTGATCATACTTCTAGAGTAATATAGGGGGCTGCACAGTATGCGCAAGGTGTTAACAATGGGTCCAAAACCGGGAGTGTGATACAACTTATTTTCGCGATTAACGTAGTAGAATACAAAATATAAAATATAAGATATAAATGACTGCAAGTTTACGATATAGCGCGGCGCCATCTTCATTATTCTGGCGCGGTAAATCACGCTGGGTAATGAAAGATAAAGTTAAAACAATGTTTAAGGTTTTTGCGCGCTATACCTTGATTGACAATGTCAACCTTCCAGAATCGTTGCACTCTGCGAACCATAGCAACGATCGACGACGACGACTGACGACGACGATGACGCGCAACGAAGATGCGACGCAAGAATGCCTCGTTCGCGCGCGCGTCCGAATCGGCGAAGACCTCCAACACACTAACCAACAATTCAGTCCCATATCTACTTCATTAAGCCTTCCGAAAAACAAGTGCGAATATAATAATTTAATATAAAATACCAAATGCACGGTCTACCTCGCATAAAGTGTTTTTCCGTGATTTCTTTTTAGTTTTCTTAATTTTTACCTTGGCACGCCAGTCCCACTAGCGCTTCACGGCGCTTTTTCAGCTTCATGAACGATCGCGAAACAGGAAGAAAAATACGTGAGAGGAGCAAACAAGGACTATCACTAGGTAATGTCAAAGCACAATCCCAAACTTTTCAATTGTTAAGAAATGCGACCCAGCCGCTTTGCCTCTTTAGTAAAACAAAGTATTTTTAGTAAAACAAAGTAGTTTATATATTAGCAGTGCAATCGATTATCATATGATATAATTATAAAATATAATAGTATGTCACACAATTTAACTGTTACGTTCGAGTAGTCGTGCCATGGCTAAATTTACTAGACCAGTGGTTCCGATTAACATTTTAAAAGGTGATTCCTAGTGACAACAAATGGAAAATTTTAAGAAAGACGGATCAAAACTCAGATCCCCAGGACAAGGAGACCCCACCTGCAGTCCCATACTTCTATTGGCTTGTGCATGGCCCATAATGTTCCAGTTGTCCGAAACGAAACGTAAGCTGGTCAACTAGTTTGGAATTCAGCCTAGCTTGATGAGTTCTGGGTTTCTAGATTGCGGATTTGATGGTGCCCGGTTTGTTCAGGCGGACAAGGAAATTATGCGAGGAATAATCGGAATAGAAAATCATATCAATATAAAAAAAGATCCAAAAAATAGATCCAAAAGATTCACACGGCAGTCAGGTGAACTACCATCAGGATGCTTTTGAAACAGGATAATAGCGCTATGTGTAATTAGTATATTATGCAAGGGATGGGATGCTGATGACTAAGCTGTCAATGCCCCACCTATTTAGGGATCCACTCAATTTCACGCCCTAGGTGTTGTCAATTGCTGGATTCACAAGTAAGAGCTTTTGATACGGCTCATGAAAATTGAGATGGGAAGAAAGGTCGGAAAAGAAAATTTTACTATAGCCAGGGACCCATGACATTGTTTGTACTGGTGGAGAAACAAAAGGAAGCAGCGTGCGCTACTTCGAAGAAATTCGACGAAGTATAAATTTGCAAATTCCATGACTGAATGCATAGCAATTTTTGTAGGTTTATAACCTACAAAAAAAAACGCGTGGCTGACTTCGTCGACGGTCTTGGGAACAAATACTTTACCAGTATCACCCGTCAAGTGACGTTGTCGCCTCGTACGCTGACGCTGAAGGCGCACATTCATGTTGCAACTTAGGAAACACTTTGATTGTCGATTTATAAGCATTATAACATGCATTGAATCTGTAACACAATGGACCATCGCGTATTTGCACAAACAATTTTTAAATCGAGCGCTAACGATCGTACAATTTTATGAAAAAATTCACACAAAACGGTTGTTAATGTTCATAGTATAGTAACCTGGTACTCAGGGTCGCTCAACATAATACGTAATCACCGATGGGAGGAAGGTTTTCCCAATGATAAACTGATAGGTAATTTTTGACACAATAGCATAGTTAAAACTGATTACGAGGGGAAGGGGTTTAAAAATTGTCCAAAAACTGAAACGTATTTATGTGAACGACCCCTAATAGCTCGATTTTTGAGTCGCTTGTACCTAACAGGAACTCCTTTTTCGGCGTGTGGTAACCCGGCAATGTGCTTTGACTGTTTCATTTCCTCTGTATTATATAAAAAAGATGTTGATTGACACTGTACTTGACCTCACAAATCGACAATCTATGCACACGTACTACTACAAGATGCTTCCCCAGGAGCTATTTAAGATTTACATTGAATTGTGTCCAGTCAAACATTGTTATATTGAATTGCATGAAATTAAGTCACCTAGTAAACGCTGTTATCTCAAATTATTGTCTTCAATACTTAAATTAATCATTATTTGTTTTTCACAATAATAAATCTTAATGAAGTTGTTTATATATAATTACCAGTTTTTAGCATTACTCTTATTTAAGATAAGAGGTGGATGTTTTGGGTTTAACTACATAAACAAGTTATAATACTGTAATATTATAAAAGTTAACTTGTTGTTCTGAAAACCCCAATCTCTCAGAATAAGAGTTTAAATCATGAAATTGGGACACAATGCCAAGTTAACTACTATGTTTATAGGTAATAAAATTGTGATATATTTTAAATTCAATCGACCAATACTTAGGTTAAAATATGTCAGATTAAATCATAACTGTGTCCATGTTAAGGTTCCATCTATCTATAACCAATGAGCGCTTTAATGGCATACTCAAACAGAGACATTACTTCATAACAAAAAAACCCTGAAATTAGATAGTTTCAGTTTAAAACTTACTTTTCAGTGAATATATCTTGCTACTTCTACTACGGCATTAGTCCAAGAGAAAATAACAAGAGGAACATATGGGGCTGAAAATGAGAGTATATTTCTACACCATGTATCTTTTCTTTTGCCAGTTGCTCATCAATGCTAATGTTCGCCAAAGTATTGGTACTACTTAATCATGTCTAAAATACCATGTAGCAACAAACCATGTGACTATTAATAATTGGCTATTATTTTAGAAAGCCTAGAATAGTGATCAATGTACCTGAAAGTGCTGAACATTGGTGTCTGATAAATACACATAAATTACAGGAATACTTCTGTGACAGACTCGCCTCCGGACAAGACACAGCATACCGAGTTTTATCTGCGAGTTACTTACGTTGGAGCCATGTTGGCTTCCAATGCCTCCCTTAAATGGGTCAACGTATCCGACTCAAAGTGTTGGAAAGAGTTGTAAAACCCATCCCGTGATGCTGCTTGGGAGTGATATTAGCTGAGTACGTTAAAACAAAGCAGATGTCTGGGGGGGGGTTTATTTTATGATGTTAAATTTGAACAGGAGAAGCTTGCTCCTTGTATCACAATTGTGAGATAATTGAAAATAACATGACAATAATTGTTAAGTGACGATAACTATAGGTTTATTTTCCAAATTAACTCAGAGAAAAAAGGTATAATATTGTCAAGTACCTGTCGGTGATGTTGATCAGTAGTTGGAGTTGCTCTGTTCATGTATAAATACGGTCAATCTGACGGCCCCGGGCCGATCGCTCATGGATTACGATTGTTTCTGGTGAAATGTTACTCTCACATCCTGACACTTGGTGAACACGAACACATAAACTAACTACTTATCGTATCAGAAAGCTTTTTGATTTTATGTGAATTGACTTAACATTTTGATCAATCGTATAATCTGCACAGATGCCGTCAGTTTACTTATAATTAAACCGATTTGATTAAAATGTTTAAATACTTTAGACCAATTAAAAAACATGCCAAGTATTACAGACTTCTCATCGCTGACAAATATAAGCCCTGCTCCTTGCAGCTATTTTCCATGTCGACATCCACGATTTCACTAAATACTATTCACTACATACGGTCTAACTGTGGGCCAAGAAAAAAGAGAGGACACGGAATGAAAGCTCCTACATTGATGTTAATGATGAACCTGTACAGCATTGTGTAAGATATTTCAAACATTATATAAATTCCTATCAGATGAGTGTATATCTCTGAACATTTGCAATTGGTTGGTTAAATGCTGTCACGTGTCCATAAATTAACTTCCGTGGCTTCTTCTTAAGTTATAATAAGAGAGATGTAATGTGCCTACATCAATGAATTGACAATATATTTCAGGATGCATACGATATCTCTGTGGCCATGGAGAGACGGGAAGCCCCACATTCTGCACAAAAACACCCCGAAGTCGTTCCCGGAAATCATCACTTTCGTGATTATGCCAAAGTGCACTCGTCAAAACTTCATCTCATCACCGTTGTCTGAATGTTCGGCCCCTGAGTGCTCCATCATACCACTACCCGTAAGTTTTTTAACACTCCTGGGATCTTGTCGTTTGTTTGGTAATTCCACGGGCCCACCCGTCAGTGGATAGGTACTGCTGTTGTCTTTGCGGACTCGTCCTGAACGATAGTTGGTAAAACTGGTCAGGTTGAGAAACTCTGAAACATTTAATTTAGGTGTTATATGGGTTTAAAATTTTCTGTCTCCACAGCTGATAAAATTCACGTTTATTCATAAAAAAATTGCAACCAGATAGCTGTATTTTACGTTAAATCCCTTGAAATTTCATCTTAACATAACAATAGATTTTTTGCTGACAGTTTTCTGATAACATATATTATCTATTCATACCGTTATTTGATTATAATTATATTGAAGTTTAGTTTAAATAACATTTAAGTTAGTTTCAGATGTCTCATGTTGTACCTTTAGCTCAATGTCTGTTTAGAGGATTAATATTTAACTTGCAAAATTTCACCTTTGACCCCTAGACTTTTTTAGTTATATTCTCTGACGGGATCAAAATATTTATATAGAGGTTGATGATAATACAATTATTATCAGAACATTCTACATAACCGACTACGTAAAAATGATGATTTGGTTACCCGATATAGTAAGTAATTTGTGGATGTTAGTATACGTAATGACCAACAAAGCCTTAATTTTTATTTCAATGTTTTTATTTCGCTGATTAATGATACAGAATCAGTTTTACTGACTTACATAAAGTTGGCAATATTCTAGATTAATCAAAGCTTTGGTTTATTTGCTCGATTCATTCTATTATGTGAAAGCTCTAATTTTTGCGTTCCTGAATTGTTTAATACATCTTCCTACAGACTCTAAACATCTAAAATATCCATAGTTTATACAAATCCCACCCTGTAGCAGAAATGTCGTAAGGGTTCAGTATCCCCCAAGCTCGAGATCGCCTGGCCTCCAAAACTCGAGAAAAGAGCAACAAGTATAAAACACCTGACTTGTTCTACAAAGACCATAAGACGATGGCACACGGAGGCAGATCTGAGCAACACCCGAGACTGTGTGCCCGACCTGCCGGAGAACAGCGAGGTGAAGAACGTGTACAAGTTGTTAATAAACATACAATGTACAAGTGTTATAAACGTTTAAAAACGTCTTTTGATTAATTATATATCGTGGCTATGCGGGTACTATTAATTCGAGTAAAATGTATCGAGGGAATAAGTTATGGGGCACATAATGGTATGTTTTTTCTTGCAGAGTGCGAGAAATTCTGAAGTCTGCCCCAACCAAAGGCTTGGATGGATGCCACTAGGGGAAGAGGTAAAAGTGATGCAATTGTTGCGGAGCAAAAGTATGGTCACCGAACAGGAGATAAAGAGTGTACTTAGCCTCTAAATGGAACCATCAGAACGAATCAATTCGTAAGATCACGAGGACCAATGTAACACATGATACGGCAGAAGGTATGAAATTGCTTGAAGCTAGAGATCCATCGTTGAGGTCTACGTGAAATTGCTAGTTTAGAAGTGTCTTATACAATTTATCTGACCCGATTTGCCCATCAGTAATGAACCGATCAGAATTCCTTTGATTCAGCTTACACATTTATTTTTGAAAATCCAATCAAGCAATAAAAATTGATGTTATTACAATTATCAATTAATAATTGATGAATGAATGAAAGAAAGCTTCTTGAAATCGGGTAGCCTGTGCAGACACGCCCGATTCAAAGCTATCTACAGACCTACACAATTGCAAGTAAGTAGGTAAATATTCATGCTAGGCAAGTGGCAATTTAATTAATAATTAAATAATTAAAATAATTCTCAACACGAAGACCAGGATGTAGGAGGCACACCAAAAAGAGTTAGTGAGGATAGCTCAATTGAAAGCAATGATGTAGAGAAGATACTAGTGGTTGGCAGTGATGAAGACTCCGAAAAAAAAAAAGAAGAAGAAAGAAGAAGATCACGAAGAAGAAAAGGAAAAAAGGGGTCAGATCAATCCACGGAGGAGAAAGATACAGATCATGGAAAAAAAGAGGAGTTCAGAAAAGAAAAATAAAAAGAAGAAAAAAGGAGACTACATCCGACGGACAGTGAGGATTCAAAAGAATGATCATGAGTTTTCGAGTTTTCTGAGTTTTCTGAACTACGATTTAATCTATAAAATACTGACAAAAAGTTATTTCAATAAAGTACAGTCAACCTAGAATGTTCACGGGATAACAAGAAAACAACTATGATATGGATATAAAGGTATAAACTCTTGAATTAAACAGTTTATTTTGTCTACAAAGATCTCAAACAGGCTACGTTTTTTTGACCAACTACGACGGAATTACAGTTTTGACAAATATTAATTGACTTAACGTCTACCACAGCCCTATTTACATTTTATATGTGATTGTTAAAGTACGAACATGATTTTATAATGTTAAGAAGATACGAACAGAAGTAATTTCTTGTGTTTTAAATTGAAGGCAAAAATTAGAGTCATATCATTACAACTGTATTGCAATGTTTGCTTTTGGAGTGCCATAATCACGAAACCCTGCTTTAATATCCCGGACCGTTATTATAAATGATCTACAGATAACGCATGCTGTAGAGTGTAGACAACAATTATTAAGAAACACAAGCACAACTGAAAAGCCAAAAGATCCTCAAACTAAACGATATCCTTCCCCTTCACATCATCTCCCGATCCGACCCAGGACCTCACAGCATCAGCTACCATCGAGTGAGATCGTCTTCCTGTCCCGCAAATGATATCTCCTAAATAGATACTGTTCTAACTACAGCACGCCGACTCTTGTCGGCGTATTTGTTTTCAGGCACTTCAAACACTCCTTCCATTTCAAGTGACAAATCATTATTGAGTGTAGTTGATATTGAGACTAGGAAAGTACAGCATATGTATCAAAATCTCACGATAATCCGCTGTATGCACGTGTGAAGTCAGGGATGGGAAGGTATTCGCTACTGGGAATAGAACGAAGGTTAAGTTTTGAATTTTACTTTCTTTAGTTAATAAAGCTCAGTTATTATTATTGAATGTTTTCAGTGAGGTTGAGTAATAATTCTGAATATCTTGCTGATTCTCCTCAAAAAGTCCAAAATATCATTCAATCTTTCCAAATTATAGCCTTGTGCATTTAACACACTTTAACCTAATGCTTTTTTCCCAATTTACAGTTATAAAATTTGGGATCCTGAGAAAAGAAGAACCCATCGTGATGAAAAAACCAAGCACGACAACTTCATCTCCTCCTCTCAGTCGATTCCACAGGATCCACCCGGTAGCTGCATCTGGAGAAGGTCGCCTCTCTGTCTGGAACTCTCACGACAACGCAAACTCATAGCACTATCTGACAATTGACAGTGAGCTGTATTAACAATGACGTGGTGCGTACCAACAGTAAAGTTGTGAGCGGGACGGATATGGGGTGTGTTGAACATTTTATCGTGGACAACGGGGGGAAAAATCTAGACAGGATACCCGTTCAGGAGAAGTGAGCGTGGATACTGTGTTTGTTATTCTGAGGATATTCCAAGTTTTATGGATGTATGGACGGTGTTATCCGAGCTACCTCCCTCTTTCCTCACAAACCCTGACCCACATTTGGGATCACTCTGATAACTCTATATAGGACTTGTGTTTTCGCATGATGAATGAGGAGATCTTGTCAATAGGACAGTGATTATTTTGATCCGGGCGTGGTCCGTCGAGGAAACTGATGAGGATATTAAGAACTTTCTAGTTGAGGACATGATAAGGATAGTGGTGATTCAGAAGGATATGATGATGTATGAGTCAATTCGTCCAGAAGATGAGCAACCAAGAAAAAGAAATTAAAACTTAGTAGTTTCGAAGGAATTAAGTCGAACGAACCTGCTTGATTTTTTCTCAGCGGACTTAGCTAGCTTACTTTTGTGAACGTTTATCAGAGATATTGACTACCGTTTACTCTTTTATTTAACATATTTCTTTTACGCGTATCATATGACTATAGTAAATGGTATTTAACTGCCTAATTGACTGTTCTCAATTCAATTTTGATTTTATAAACTGTAATTAATTGAACGAATAGTTAAATGCAACATTCACCACATTAATTTCCATACTTTATAGTTAGCTGAAACAATGGTTTATCTCAATCGGTTTGGGAAGGAAGTGCAAACGACGATATGAGTAGGGATTGTGCGGGATGGTGAAGTATTGTCCAACCCCCCGACGCCACCTACTGTCTCCCACGGGTCACGGTTTCTTACCACGTCACAACCGCGCAACATCACCGAACAATATCCTCAAACTAGTCAAACAGGCTAACGAAGTAAGTGCGTTTAAAACTTAACATACCAATCTCTGGACTTTCACCGAGCCATACTGAAACTGTTTGTAGTTATGTATGGAAAAACGTGCAGCTTAACAACGTATCCTCTCTTTCCGGCAGCAGGTGTACAATATCCGATAATAGACTGTGTGAGTTATACTAAAAGGACCGGTCATGAGCGCCGCTAGGCAGCACTGCAGTTGTAGCGCGCACCTGGCCGCAACTCTGGCACATTCCTCTCATGCCTGTTAACATTGTACGCACCAGGTTTGATATGGGAGACAGGTCTGTATTACATGTTTGATTGTGATTAATCTTGTAGTTTCTTCAGAATGATAGTTCTCCGTGTTTTGTGCAAACAGATTTTCAATCCATTTCTCAGTTGATTGAGGACAGCCCTTGAATTTATTTGTTTAAAATCTACAAAGGAAAGATATTTTACATACTCTGCACATGGATAAGGAAATCTATGACAGTGTAAATTATTTCCGATATCAAAATAAGAAATGTTTAGAATTGATTATAATGCAGATTATGTTAATAAGAAGGGTAATCAATACAATAAAAACGTCTGAGGTATACTGAATACAAAATAATCATGTGTAATGTATACTGACCAGGTAACAGGTTCAAGATAACCCCACAGTAACTCTACGTGTCGGGAGGCAATACACAGGTATCAGTTACATGAATCAGAGATACATGATATTCGGTGAAACCCTGGATATAGCTGTCGGCAATGTCTCTGGACAGGTTTTAGTTTTAAACGTTTAATCAAATTTAAAGATTAAATCTCCGCTTTGTTATTTCGGAAAACTAGTTTTTTGTTAGCCAAAACTTTGTATCTTTTTATTTCACATTGAATCTGGCCGGACTTAATCCAAATAATACGCTTTCATGCAGGTTTGCCAGAGTGTTGAAGTTAAGTAACGACCCCGTACTGATACAACATTGACAGCTAGCTAAACAGGGAAAAAAGATTATTGAGCTACCTTACTGTGTCAAAAAGGAATGGTATGTCAACTTTTTTCTGGTTATTCGCAATAGTTTATTCTAGCAGGAACCCGTCTAACCCTAAAGTGTTTTAAATGACTCGAGAGACTAAAATGATTATTACTATTTAAATTCGCGTTTTTGACACCACGTTTGGGAGTCCATATTGTTTTATTTTGGGCACTAAAATTAATTAATCCTTGGCCAATTTTTTATTTTTTCATGCTGATATTGAAGCCATTAAAGCATTTGACCCAGTCAAAAAGATTCATGTTGTATATCTTTATACGTTTTTGCGGAAAGTTGCGTAAAGTTGATGCCGTGTTGTCAGTAAAATGCACGGATATATACATACAAATATATCGTACTCGCTTTATATATAGTAATAACTCGGATATTGTTGCATGTAATATCTTCTTCCATAACAATCAACATCCCAATCCTCCGACATTCAATTTGCGTCACCCTGCTAATTTTCCAGGACTTGTTATCGCACATTGAAGGGACTGCTGTACAGATCTTGCGGCAGGAGACTGCACTAAGCGATCTTTGTTATTCTTTTACAGGTTTAGCCATAACCAATCATCTGTGCGTAAAATTAACAGGTTCACGTTATTAAACGTCAACCAGTTCAAACTTTGCAGTTTTGTTGAAACTTGCCGATAATGCATTTATATCTGTTGAATTTAAACAAATAATACTTTTATTTCCATGAAACATGTTCGGCGAAGCTGTGGAGATAAACGAACGAGCATCATCTTCCCAACAACGACAATTCCTCATGCTCCACCATCATCTGGTTCTGCATTAAATGATAAGCACCTCTATCAAGACCACCTTTAAACCACTATTAATTTATTGACCTATTATACTTATGGTAGTTTATAGACCACATTAATTTATTAACTTATCAAAATTAGTATTTGTCTTTTGTGACTGTATCACCCAGTTTTAACATTGAAAATTGTACAGTTTATTGACGACACCATTGACTGAAGTTATTTATATTCTAAATTAATATTCTAGATATTTTATTTTCTTTTACAACAGACGACAACTTCCTGTAATTTTTCTCTATATTAGTTACTCCTATCTTCTTGAACAGCTTTTTTACGAAGACATTGACAAATGATACCCACATTAGGCATTCATTAATGCATCTAAATTTTTCACTGCATAGCTTAGAAATTATTCTCTGGTCAACAGATTTCAAATGTTAATTAATTGAAGTATGACAGTAAGTAATAAAGACGTATTTAATTTTGCTTGGGCTATTATATGGACTAGGTATGGAGGTTTAATGATGAATATGGCATTTGAATCTATATAAATTTACAGCTATGTGGTTGGGGCATTTTGCATAGTAAATATGGTTATCAACTCATATATATCAATTATTATGATGTGGTATTCGATTTCTGATTAATTTCTCTAGGATAAGAGTATTATATCTCAATTTGGCTTTAGGTAGTGCCCCGCTAAAAGAACTGTGATTCTTCCAGGAAGCATCCCGTGCACAGAGCTTGGTCTACATATATATTAAATTATTAAACCACCATTTCTGTATGTGCACAAAAATTTATTTTCATCAAAACATGAGGAAAAACCTGTGTAGACAACGTAGGAAGAATTCATGAAACAGTGATGCTGAATCGACCTGTCACCAATTACTGCGAATCTCTTCAGTTCAGTCAGAGATGGGCATTCATATGTTCATTTGAGAGATACAAGTATAGCGGATCCCGAGATAGAATAAGAAAACCGTGGAGATCCCTGATAAAATTGCTACACTTGCCTGAAAATCATGAGAGTTCGTGGCCGACGGAAACTCCAGAATGAAACAGCGATGTTTTATCAACCGTATAAGAAGGCGAAGGGTTATCTGCCTGAACATTCAGACAATGAACCGGTGATACATCCAGAGTCTAGCATATTGACTCTTTTCCATTGGAGGTGAATGCAAATCCTCTTCACTGAAATGAACAACCCATTCACACGCACAAGTGTACTCCAAGATCCAGTTTTACAGGATACCAGACAGAGTCGGCTCACTACAAGCACTCTATTCCATAAGGGTCAGTCACTGTGCAGTACGATATATAGTTTCACCATCAGATCAATAATGGAAAGACGTGCCAGTAATTATCTTCTCTTGATTCAATGGAGCAGTTATGAAATTTGGAAAGGATCACAAAAGAGCTTGGTAAGTGGCTGCCTGTCGGAATTTTGGACTCTACAATAGGATGGACCATTAACCCATATCTTGGCATGTGGATACAAGAACCTGTTTTATTTGGGTAATAAATGATGTTATAAGACCATCTGTTAAATCTCAGCGTGAACTTTTTGCCAATTTAGTCCATCTAGAATTCAAGATTGAGCAAATTCAAGAGGCCAATCAACTGCCCAAGTATTTTCTTGTCCTCTTTTACAACTCGAAATGCTGATTTAAATAGGAAATGTACTCTTTATAGAACTTAGTCCGTCGTGAAGCTACGCCCCAAAAACATTGGTGTCCAGTCGTTGTTGGCTTTGATGACTTTCCATGACAAAAACACTGCTTACTTTGCCTAACCTAGTCCCAGGCTTTGACAGATATGGCGAACGGATTTACCTGCACCTCAATGGAAGGGAGTGGCCAAACTTGCTACTTAATTCCGTAATACTGTCCTTGTTAGATGCATGAGGGACTGATAGGAGGAAGAGGTGGGGAGGAGGACGGTAAGGTAGGTTCAACACTTTATTCTCATCCCGCCGGAGGACAGCCTCCATGTTGAAGGCATCAGCCTCCACATGAATGTTCATTAAAAGAGGTCTGTAGCCCACAGTTTAAAAAGTATTTACTTAGTCAATCTATCAATTGAAATCTACCACTGTAATTGTCCCAGTTCACTCCCTAGATGTTTTAACACCAGTGACAAACAAATAAAAAAGTTGACTTGTACTGCAATAATTGTATCCACCTAGCAGTAAACCGTTTTATAACCCCTTTAAGCTATCTGAATGAGACAATGATGACAGCACAGATGCAGATGAGTAATACGTAAAATCTCTGAGGTACTTGAAAGGCTGTGACTCTTATTCTTGTAAAAGACATAAACCGCACCTTTGCTAACGAATTACAAGTCAAAACTCACTAATAATTTAAAATCTTGATGCAACAAATCAAACTTTGAACCGCTTGCAATTGAAATAGCTAGGTTTAACTAACAAATTCTCCTGTAATATGGACTTGCTGAAAACGAATGAAGGCCCTGAATGAAAAACTTGTACAACTCACAGGCTATGAAGCAGTCTATCAAGAACCTTCGACTCGAAAGTAAAAGGCTCAGGATTAGCTCTATAATTCCTGACTCTTCAATGCTGTCAAAAATAACACCCTTCACAAGTAACAGAAAATCTAGAAACCCTCTTTGTAACTATAAGGTAGTCTAGGAAATTCTACTTCTATATAGTACTATAACCGCCCTGCCAAGTGGCAAGCTGACAAGCTCACCAAGAACTGTCGTCATACTTATAAAGCACCAAAACATACACACATTGCGTGATTTAACTATAATCTCCATAGTAACCAACAGTAGCATTAATGCACAGATATGAAGAATGTTCCTATTTAAGTAGAGGCTTCTTTCCATTGAATATCATTATCAACTCATAAAAGCCTGGATGTAATGCCTCGTGCATCGACACACATACAGTACAAATGACCTAGACTCTGGTTACTGCATCTGGAGTCATAACTGATCACATATCTCATCACCTCCCAATTATTTAACAATATAAGACTGGGAGAAATTAGCAAGACCCAAAAATATTCACAAGCACACTCAAAATTATGACTATTGTAAATCAAACAACATGATAATTTTTCGGAAGTCTTGGGTAACAAACTAGAACAAGACAATGAACCAAATATAGAATTTTAACTAACTTTCAATGATATATTTAAAAACACATTGACGAAAAACTTGCAAACTAGCTGTACCCAAAACCACTAAGCGCACTATCCAGAACACCCCATTGATACTGCGGGATAAAGCCCTCAAGTAAACCACTGGCCATGGGCTGTACGATGACTGGTGCGAAAGTCCGGAACGTTAAGTGTAAACAAAGCGAAACTGACACAAAAGGGGCACATCACTGTGTTCTATCTGCTGTAATAAAAGAAAAACCGTTATGTGATGACAAACAAAAATATAGAAAGGCTCTAAAAAAGGTTCGTAAAAAAGCTGTATCTGAATATTTATTCAGACGAAGTTACCTGAAAACTCAGGAAATTTCCAGAAAACCTGGAACTGATAAATAAAATTCGTGCAAAACAGAAACGTGATTATCAGACCTATAGTTTCCATAGAACAATGCAAGATAACTGCTCGCAGATTTATAGCTAATGAATTCAATAAGTATTTTGTATCCCTAGCATCTAAACTTAATGCAGCCTACACAAACTAGGAGAGATACAAATAAATCAGCTTCCAAGTTTCTGTGACTTCTTACCTAAAAAATTTCCCGAAATACAGCTAATTATAAACTACAGACTAGCTCACCTGAGGAGTGGCTAAGATCAACGGAACTTAAAGAATGGCAAGGCTAGCGACATACCAGTACATATAGTAAAGGCATATCATGCATAATTAGCCCACCTACTATCGGGTATTGTAAACGAATGTATGCAACACGTGACTTTTCCAGAAACGACCTAAATGTAGTAAATAAGTCAAATATATAAGAAAGAAAATGTCTGAGCTTCTTTGAAAATACAGGCCTAACTCATCTCGCAATATTTCTGTAAAAATACTTGAAAAAATCATATTTCTCCAGGCTTTAACAGTTTTCTTTCAGTCGCAAGGATTATTATATGAAAAATCAATAAGGCTTAGAAAAAATCACTCGACAAGCCATGCACTCAACTTCACTGTCGACTACATTGAAAAAATCATTTAAGAGAATAAAAATCACGTACTAGGCATCTTCATTGATAAAGTAAAGCTTTTGACAATCTGTCATGAAACCTGCTTAAAAAACTGAATGATTTATGGAATTTCGGGGGACGGCCAAATAAATTGATAGCACAGTTACCATTTCTAATAGACACAATATTATCAGTAACTTGGAGAAGACTCCGAAAAAAAACCTGTCTGTAAATATTTGGTGTCCTCAGGGGTCAGTATTAGGTCCCTTGCTTTTCAATATCTACATCAAAGAAATAACAGAGTAACAGACCTAGGTAAGCTTATACTTTTTGCCGATGACACCAACATATTGTTGTAGATAAATGTATAAAAACACTTTACTGCAAAGCTAATAAAATTCTTAAACTTGTTCAATCAGTATATGAAGAGTAACTTGCTGCATAACAACATAAAGAAATGTTGATATATCCACTTTAAGCCGACTGTTAGAAATGATCAGATTCAAACACCAATGAAATAGACTGACACTAAATTAAATATTAGAAATTAAAAATGTGGAGGAAACTAAGATTTCTTGGAAGTCATTATTGACCAAACTGAACTGGGATGCTCACCTTAAGAGCGGTAAACCGTAAATTGAATGTGAGATAGGTAGACATGTGGAATTAGACCTGTGTACCTAAAAAACTATATAGGACCTGTACCACACCCTTTTTGAACACCAACCTCTGTTATGGAATATCTTTTGGGGAGTGTGTATCAATAATAAACTAGAAGCCATATTTATTAAAACACAAAAGAAATGCAATAAGAATTTCACTTTGGTGAGAATGATTCATACTTCAAAAAGTTCAAAACATGTGCCAGGAGTAAGGCCTATCACTAGGGAAAAGACCGTAAAAGTTATCAAGCAGATGTTAGGCAAAAGATTTCTTGAACTAGAAACACAGTAAACCAAACTGTAAGATATACCTTCCTGCCCTGTCCACAATCTTCATAAGTTGCACTGTTTACTGAAAGATGTTTAAATTAATAAATTTCAATCACCAGTCTCAATGTTTCCCTCTTTATTCAACAGGTCACAAGACGGACAACTACTTCATCCTCCCACTCCATCCTCACTTATTCCATCTATCAATCAACTCGTATTTGGACTCACTTGCCGTAAGTCAACAAGTGAAATAGACTACTCCACTCCCATCGAGTATATTCAAGAATAATCTTAAGAAATCATTGTTAGAACTACAATCTAAATAATGACCGACAAGCATTTGTGCAGTTACAACTTTGATGCAATTTGAATTATCATGAAATAGTGATTTAGTAAACATAATCATATGAGTAAACCCACGGAGTTTTAGCGAATAAACCATGACAAGATATCAGACCTATATTAATACAAAGAGACGACAAAATACGAATCATCATACAACAAATTTTTAAAATCCTGCGCACAGGATCCTGTGTTTCCTACTCTAACTCTCCCAAACCCCTCTCTCCTTCTCCTCTCATCAGGTTTATTCTTCAATTTTTTTAAAATTAGATAGCAATATATTTGTCATTTACTGAAGTAATGGCATTATACATTGTTTGTTATTCGTAGTATGTGTGTATAGTGTTTGCTGACTGGTATATGCTATATATTTTGAGGCTCACGACGTCTCGTCCCATGGGTGAGTTTGTAGGTGCTAGTATGTTTCAAAATCTCTACATCGTAAAGGTGAAACACTGAAAACGGTTTGCCTTAGCCTATTGGGTCGAAGTGTTTGCCCACCGGGGATCACACATATATGATTATCATGCCATTACTTTGACACATAAAAACTAATCAAAACGACTTAGATGATTCCAAAAATTTTTACTAACTGCAATTAGCTAGTTTAAAGTAAATAAACACGATCGCAGAATAGAGTGCGAGCACAATTGGTTTCCTTGTTCTGCGACTGTGTTGACCTCGGTGGCCACAGGTTTTTTGTTGTGTAGTAGTGCTGGTGAAAAAAACGCTTTAACTATCCAATGAGTCAATGAGAGTACAAAATTTTTAATTCTTGCCTTAGTGCCACAGATTTCAGTGGTAAAACAAATTTATTAGTTAAACGTGATATAATGTAGAAGGGCATGATTTACTCCACACACTAAGCACTGGATGAAAATTGCACACAAAGATAAACTGACCTTTAAACATGACCACCAGCTATACCACGTAACCATACTCCGAAATAAATAAATTGCTCTACATATAACATCTGGCCTGATCCCATCACATTGTGGGTCCCAGGGTTCGTAAAGCCCTTACAGGCAACTGGGTCCTTTACCACCACAAAAAAATTGATCAAGCCAGTACTGCCCAAAACTTAACCCAACTAGTTTTTAAAAATATAGAAATCTTTTGCTAATTTGAAATTTAATCAAAGAGCAATCTTCTCAATTTTTAAAATTTTTAAGAATTATAATTTAACCCTAACTATGATGTGGAGCATTTCATACTTAACTAAATTTCAACTTGAAAGTAAATAGATTATTATGCCAACAAATATAGTTTAAGACATCCATTCTGCATTGTTTTTCCATATTAGAAATTATGATATGTATGATTGAATAATGGTAATAAATTTTAACTTTTGTTTTATTAACTTTTGTTTTATTATTTGGCAAAAGGAGCCAGTTGCCTGCAAGAGCGTTAACTAGCACCCGATTACCACTTTTGGGCACAAACTCAAACCTAAAACCGCCAACACAAAGTATGTTATCGCACGATTGGTGGGATTGATTCCCAAAATAAGTTATCAGCACGCGGCACAATAATATAGAAGTTCATTATTCAATTTAGATATGCCATCGAGCGTTAACACATATATAAAAGGTTATTAAAGAATAATTAATGTTGTTGTTGGTATATATCCGATATTAATCCATTAATTTAAAATAGTAATTGGATTTTGTGTTATTATTAACAATTGAGTACGATCGATTTAAATATTAACACACTACTACAATACATTTCATCAAAAACAAAACGACGTGGAACACAGATAGGAGAAGGACAACACATCACACGGACCGGAAACTCTGCTGTTGATGAGTATCTGATTATATTAAATTATGGATCCTTGTTCATTTCAAATAGGTGTGATCATACTTCTAGAGTATATTGGGCTGGCACAGTGCTGCAGTTAACATTGAGGTTCCAAAACCGGGAGTGTGATACAACTTATTTTCGCGTTACGTTCGTAAGAGATACCAAATAATAAAATATAAAGAACTAAAAGACTGCAAGTTACGGATAAGCGCGTGCGCCATTTCATTATATCGGCGACGGTAAATCACGCAGTGGAAATGAAAAGATAAAGTTTATACAATGTTTAAGTTTGCTGCGCTTATCCCATGATTGACAATGTCACTCCGACCAGATCGTTTGCTCTCGAAGCAAGCAACGACGACGACTGACGACGACGACGACAGAAGACGCGCATCTGAAGAATGCGAAGCAAGAACTGCAATTACGCGCGGCGTGCGTCGACGGCGGCTAAGTCCTCCACACAATACCAAAAATCAGATCCCAATATCACTTCATTAAGCCGTTCGAAAACAAGTGTCGACATATAAATAATTAAATATAAAAATCAAAATGCACGTCCTACCTCGAATAAACGTGTTTTTCCGAGATTTCTTATTTAGTTTAACTTATTTACATGGCACGCCAGTCACTAGCGCTTTCACGGTCGCTTTTTTCAAGCTTCATGAACGTCCTGCTTCCAGGATGAAAAATCCTTGAGAGGAGCAAACAAGGAACAATCAAGCTAGGTAATGTCAAAGCACAATCCCAAACTTATTCAATGGTTAATGAAATGCAGACCCAGCCGCTGCCTCTTCGTAAAACAAAGTATTTTTAGTAAAACAAAGTTTTATTTATTAGCATGCACTCGATTCATATGAATATAAAAATAAGAATATAATAGTATGTCACAACCTATAATAACTGTTACGTTCGAGAAGTCGCGCCATGGCTAATTTAACTAGGACCAGTGGTGTCGATTAACATTTTAAAAGGTGTATTCTAGTGACACAAATGGAAAATTTAAGAAAAGACGGATCAAAACACAGATCCAAGACAAGAGACCCCACTGCAGGACCCATACATGCTATTGGCTTGTGCATGGCCCAAAAGGTTCCAGTTGACCATGAAACTGGAACTTATCTGTTCAACTAGTTATGAATTCAACTAGGCTTGATGAGTACTGGGTTTCTAGAGTAGATTTGATTGTGGCCATTGTTTCAGGCGACAATGGAAATTAAGCGATGAATATATAGTATATAAAAATCATATCAATATTCAAAATAGATCCAAAAATAGATCCAAAGATTCACCCAAAGGCAGTCAGGGAACTTCCAGACAGGATGCTTTTGAACAGAATAATTAAGCGCATTTGTAATTAGGTTGTATGCAAGGATGGGAATGCTGATTGACTAGCTGATCATGCCCCAGCTATTTATGGGAGCCACTCAATTCACGCCCGCAGGTGTTGTCATCGATCTGGGATTCAAGTAAGAGCTTTTTGATACGGCTCTTGATAATTGAGATGGGGGAAGAAAGTCGGAAATTTACTAGAGGCCAGGGACCATGACATTGTTTTCTGGTGGAGATCAAAGGAAGCAGCGAGCTCTACTTCGAATGAATTAGACGAGTATAATTGCAAATCCCCAAACTGAATGCATTGCAATTATGTAGGTTCATAACCTACAAAAAAGCCCCGCGTGGCTGACACTCGCGACCGTTCTTGGAAACAAATTATTTTACCAGTATCACCCTCAAGGACTTGTCCGCCTCGTACGCTGCGCACATTCATGATGCAAATAGGAAACACTTTATTGTCGTTTATAAGCATTGATAAACAAGCATTGAATATTACAAATGGACCATGCGTAATTTGTGCCAAAAATTTTTAAATCGAGCCGCATATCGATCGTACAATTTTTATGAAAATATTCACACAACGGTTTGTTTATATGTATCATAGTATATAACAGGTACCTCAGGGGTCGCACACTATATTACTAAACAGCCGAGGGAGTAAGGTTTCCCAATGATAACGATAGTGTAATTATGACACAATCGCTTTGTGTAAAACAGATTAACGGAGGAAGTGGGTAAAATTGTCCAAAAACTGATACGTATTTATTGAACGACCCCAAATACTTGATTTGGAGTCGCATGTACCTAACAGGAACTCCATTTTCGGCGTGGTGGTATAACCCTGTCAATGTGCTTTGTCTTTTTCATTTCCCGTCTGAGTATATATAAAAGATGTTAGTTGACACTGTAACTTGACCTCACAAAATCGACAATCTTTGCACAAGTACTACTACAAATTGCTTCCCCAGAGCTATTTAATACTATGAAATTGTGTCCCAGTCAAACAGTTGTATTTGAGATTGCATGAAAATTAAGCACATAGTATAAACCTGTATATCTCAAATTATAGTCTTTCATTACTTAATTTCTCATTATTTGTATTTCCACCAATATATAAAACTAAAAATGAGTTGTTTATATAATTTACACAGATTAATTAGCATTACTCTTAATTTAAGATATAGAGGTGTTGTTTTGGTAAGCTACATAAACCAAGTTATAATTCTTGTACTATTATAAAGATAACTGTTGTTCTGATAACACCATACTCACGATTTAGAGTTTTTTTATATCATGAAATTGGGACACAATGCAATTACTACAAATGTTTTAAATGTAAGAATGGTGATATATTTAATCATTCGACCATTACTTATGTGTTCAAATAAGTTCAGTAAAATCCAGTATCTGTGACCCATGTATAAGATTCCATCTATCTAACTAATAGAGCGCTTTAATGGCTTTTACTCAAACAGATGACATTACATCATAACAAAAATTCCCTGAAATTAGAATATTCATTTATTTAAAACTAACTTTTCAGGAATATTCAGTTTCTACATCAACTACGGCATAGAGTCCAAGAGAAAATAAACAAGATGAACATATGGGGTCTGAAAATGAGAATATATACTACTCCATGTTTCTTGACTTTTGCCAGTGCATCATCAATGCTATGTTTCGCCAAAGGTATGGTTACTACATAATCATGTCCTAAAAAACCATTTTACTAACAAACCTTGATATGAACTATTATACTTGGCTATTATTTTAGAAGCCAAATAGTGATTCATGTACCTGAAAGAGTGGTCTAACATTGTGTGCTGTAAAAAACACTTTAATTACAGGAATACTTCTGGTGACAGACTCGCCTCCAGGACAAACACCACATACCTAGTTTAACTGCGAGTTACTTACGCTGGAGCCATTTTGGCTTCCAAATGCCCGTCCCCTTAAATGTTCAACTAATCCGACTCAAGCGTTGGGAAAGAGTTGTAACCCCAGTCCCGTGATGCTGCTTGGAGTATATTAGCTGGTACTTTAAAACAAAGCAGATGACTGGTTTTTATGATGTAAATTTGAACAGGAGAAGCTTAGCTCCTTGTAACACAATTGTGAGTTATTGAAAATAACATGACATTAATGTTAAGTGACGATAACTTTGGTTTATTTTCAAATTAACTCAGAGAAAAAGGTATAAATATTGTCAATACCTGTCGGTGATGTAGATAGTAGTTGAGTTGCTCTTTGTTCATGTATAAAGACGGATAAATCGGGACGTCTCCTGGATTTACATGATTCTGGTGAAATTTACTTCTCACATCCTAGACACTTGGTGGGTACACGACAAAAATAACTACCTTCTTAACCGAATCAGTTACTTTTTGATTTATGTAATGGACTTAACATTTTGATCAAATCTGTATAATCAGCACAATGCCGTCGTTTACTATAATTAAACCGATTTGATTAAAATGTTAAATACTTTGACCATATAATACTTGGCCAAGTAGTAAGACTTCTCATCGCTGACAATATAGCCTGCTCTTGCATGGCTATAGGTATCCATGACCGTAACTCACGAATTTCCACAATTAAAAGGCACTTACAGACGGTCTTACTAACTGAGTGGCTCAAGGAAAGATAGACACGGAAATGAAATGCCACAACATGAAGTAGATGAACCTGTCAGCAATGGTAAGATATTTTCAAACTTTATAACATCCTAGCTGTGAGAGTTATCTCCTGAACATTGCAATTGGTTTGGTTAATTGCTGTCACGTGTCCATATATTAACTTCCGTGGCTTCTTAAGTTTATAAATAAGAAGATGTCTATTGCATAATCAATTATGACAATATATATCAGGTGTCATGACGAATTCTCTGTTGGCCACTGGAGAGATCTGGGAAGCCCTCACATTCTGCACAAAACACCCCGAAAGTCGTTCCCCCGAAATCATCAACTTTACGATATTGCCAGTGCTCTCTGGTCATAACTTCATCTTCATACCCCGTGTCATGAAGTGTCGGGCCCCTGATGTTCTCCTCATAGACACTAACCCAAGTATCTTTACAATCCTGGGATCTGTCGTTTTTGTTTGGTAATGCATATGCACTGGCCACCTCCGTCAGTGGATAGGTATGCTGTTGTCTATGCAGGGACTAGTCCAGAACGATAGGTTTTGGTAAAACATGTACACGGTTGAGACACTCAGAAACAATTAATTTGGTGTTAAATGGGTTAAAATTATCTGTCTCCACAGACTGATATCAATTCCGTTAATTCATAAAAAAATTGCAACCAGTATAGCTGTATTTTATTTTAAATTCCCTACTAAATTTCATCTAACATTAACAATAGTTTTGTCTGACAGTTTCTGATAATCATAATTTTATCTATTCATAACGAATATTATGTTTAATAATTATATGGGAAGTTAGATTAATAACATTTAAGTAGTTTCAGATGTCTTATGTTGCCTTTAGCTCAATTCGGTCTGTTTTAGGGATTTAATATTTAACTATCAGAAATTTCACCTAGACCCCTAGACTTTTTAGATATATTCTCGACGTGGATTCAAAAAAATTTATTCGAGTTGATGATAATACAATTATTTTTCAAGAACATGCTACTAACCTGACTACGTACAATGATGATTTGGGTAACCGTATAAGTAAGTATTTGTGGATGGTTAGTATAACGTATGACCAACTAAGCTCTTAATTTTTATTCATTTATTTATTTCGCTGATTTCAAGATCAGAATCGAGTTTAAAACTGACTACATAAAGTTGGCAAAAATCGAGATTAATCAAAGCTTGTTTATTTTGCACATTCATTCTATAAATGAAAGCTCTAAGTTTCGTTCACTGATTGTTTAAATCATCTTCCTACAGACTCTAACACCTTACTAAAATATCCATTTTATACAATATCCCAACCTGTAGCAGAAATGGTCGAAGGGTTCAGTATCCCCCCAACTCGAGATCGCCTGCTCCAAAACTTCCGAGAAAAGAGCAACAAGTAAAACAACTGGACTTAGTTCTAACAAAGGATCCAATTAGAAGATGGTCACGGAGGCAGATCTGAGCAGAACCCGAGGCTGATGTTCCGCCCTGCCGGAGAACAGCGAGGAAAGAACGTGTACAAGTTGTTTATATACATACAAGGTGTACAAGTTATTTAAAAACGTTTAAATACGTCCTCTTTTGTGATTAATTTATATTCGTGGCTATGCTGGTACTATTAATTTCGAGTAAAATGTTTTCGAGGGAAATAAGTTATGGGGCACATAATGTATGAATTTCGTGCAGGTGCGAGAATATCTGAAGTCTGCCCCAACAAAAGGGCTGTGATCCACTAGGAAGGAGGTAAAAGTATTCAATGTTGGCGAAGCCAAACATTATGGTCACCGAACAGGAGATAAAGAGTGAACTTTACTCTAAAGGAACCTTCGAACGAACAGTTTCGAAAAGCACGAGGATCCAATGTACCACAAGATGCGGCAAGAAGGTATGAAATTGCTTTGAGCCTAGAGATCCTTCGTGGTTCTACGTGTATTGCTAGTTTTTAGAAGAGTCGATTAAAATTGAACGACCTGATTGCCAATCATAAATGAACGATCAGTATTCTTTTTGATTCAGCATACACATTTATTATTGAAAAACCAATCAAGCATAAAAATTGTGATGTTATTTACAAATATCAAATTAATAATTGATAATGATGAAAGCAGCTTCTAAATTCGGATAGCCTGTGGCAAGACAACGCCCGATTCTAATGCTCTACAGACCTACACAATGCAAGTAAGTGGTAAATATTTCATGCTAGCATGAGGCCAATTTAAATTAATAATTAAATATTAAAATAATTCCTCAGCACGATGACCAGGAATGAGGAGGCACACCAAAAGAGTTGAGGATATGCTCAATGAAAGCCATTATGTAGTGAAGATAAAAGTGGGGTGGCAGTGATGAAGACTCCCAAAAGAAAAAGAAAAGGAAGAAGGAAGAAGTGCAAAAGAGAACGGAAAAATTCAGATCAATCCAGCGAGGAGAAAGAATAAGATCATGTAGAAAATGAGGAGTTTCAGAAAAGAAAAATAAAAAGAAGAAAAAAGAGGAGACTACATCCTCCGGACAGGATGAGGATTCAAAAGATTGATCATGAGTTTCTGAGTTTCTGAAGTTCGACTACGATTTAATCTTAAAATACTGAAAAAGTATTTCAATAAAGTACAGTCAACTAGAAATGTACGGGATTACAAGAATACACTATGATATGGGATATAAAGTATTATAACTCTTGAATTAAACAGATTTTATTTTGCTACAAATTCTCAAACAGCTACTGTTTTTTGACACAACTACTACGGACTTACAGTTGACAAATATTATTTGACTTAAAACGTCTACCAACAGCATATTTCTTATTTATTGTGAGTTTTAAATTACGAACTGATTTTCTAATGTTAAACGATACGAACAGATGTAATTTACCTGTGTTTTATTGAAGGCAAAAATAGAATCTTATCATTAACTTTTGGCAAATGTTTTGCTATTTGAGTGCATAACACGATACCAGTCTTATATCCCGGACCCGGACCGTTATTATAATGATGATCTACAGATAGCATGCTTAGAGTGTAGACAACAAAGTTATTAATAAACACAAAGCACAATAGAAGAAGCCCAAAAGATGTCGACAAACTATACAGCCTTCCCTTCGACATCATCTCCCCATCCGACCCATGACCTCACAGCAGTCAGCACCATCGGAGGTGAGAATCCGTCTTCCTCTGTCCCTGCAAGATGATATCTCCAAATAGATACTGTTCTACGCACGCGGAATCTGTCGGCGTATTTTGTTTTCAGAGCACTTCACACCTGTCCATTTCAAGTGACAAATCATTTTGTGTGTGTGATATTGAGACTAGGAAATTACAGCATAGGTATCAAATGCACACGATAATCCGCTGTATGAACTGTGTGAAGTCGGGATGGGAAGGATATTCGCTACTGGTGATGAACGAAGGGGAAGTTTGTTTTACTTCATTAGTTTTTTAAGCTACAGTTATTATTATGAAAGTTTTTTGTGAGGTTGATAATAATTCTGAATATCATGCTGAGCTCCTCAAAAAGTTCAAAATTCATTCAATCTTATCCTAATTATAGCCTTTTGGCATTTAACAAACTTTACCTAATGCTTTTCCAATTTACAGAGTATAAAATGTGGGGATCTGAGAAAAGAAGAACCCATCGTGATGCATAAACCAGAGCACGACAAACTCATCTCCCCTTCTTCAGTCGATCCACAGGATCCACCCTGGTAGTCTTACAAATCTGGAGAAGGTCGCACGTCTGTCTGAACCACGACAACGCATCTCATAGCACGTATCTGACCGAATGTGTACATGAGCTGTAACATGTTACGTGGTGCATAACCAACAGTAAAGTTGTGTGCGAGGGAGACGGAGAGGGGGTGTTGAACAAAATTTACGTGGACACTGGGGGTATAAATCAACAGGATACCCGTTCAGGAGAAGTGTAGCTTGATACTGTGTTGTGTATTCCTGAGGAAATTCTAGTTTTAGGATGTATGGACGGTGTTATCCAGCTACCTCCCTCTTTCACACAAACCCCTGACCCACAACTAGGGGATCACTCTGATAACTCATAGAGGCCTTTTGTTTTGTCGCATGATGAAGAGGAAACTTGTCAATAGACATGATTATTTTGTCGGGCGGGTCCGTTTGAGAAACTGGATAGGATATTTAAGAATCTTCTGTTGAGACAGTGATAAGGATAGTGGATTCAGAGATAATGATATGATGAGTCAGATCGTCAGAAATGAGCAACCTAAGAAAAAGAAATTAAAACATAATAGTTCGTAAGGAAATTAAGTCCTAACGAGACTGCTGATTTTTTCAGCGACTTAGCTTAGCTTACATTTGTGAACGTTTTAAGAGAATAATTGGACTACCGGATACTTTTTATTTACCTAATTTCTATTTACCGTATAATTGATCTAAGTATGGTATTTTACTGCCTAATTTACGGTTCTCATCAATTTGATTTTATATACTGTATAAATTGAACGATAGTGAAGCACATCATCACAATTATTTCCATCTTTATAGAATTAAGCTGAAACAATGTTATCACAATCTTTGAAGGAAGTGCATACAAGATAGGAGTATGGATTGTGCGGGATGGTGAAGTATTGTCCAACCCCGACGCACCTACTTGCTCCCACGGTTCCACGGTTTCTTACCACTCACACCGGCGCAACATCACCGAGACTCATATCCTCAAACTAGTCCAAACAGGCTATCGATTAAGTTGCTGTTATGAAAACTTAACCATACACAATCTCTGGACTTTCACCGAGCCATCACTGAACTTGTATTGTGTTGTTTTGTAAGGAAAAACTGCAGCTCTAACAACGTAATCCTCTTCTTTCGGAAGCAGTTGTATCAATATCCGATATGAACTTGTGTGAGTTATACTATCGGACCGGCATGGGAGCGACCGATAGTCAGCACTGCAGATTGTAGCGCGCACTCTGAGCGCAACTCTGGAACAATCCTCTCAGCTGTTAACCATTTGTATCGCTCGATGTTTGAGATTGGGAGAACAGGTCGATTACATGTTTGTTGTGAATTAAATCTTTATTTTACTTCAGAATGATAGTTCTCGTGATTTGATGAAAACAGATTTCTCAATCCATTTCCAGTTGAGATGAGTTACAGCCTTGATTATTTGTTTAAATCTACAAGAAAAAGATATTTTACATACTTTCTAGCACATGGATAAGGAAAATCCATGACAGAGTAAATTATTCCGATTATCAAAATAATAAATGATTACAAATTGATTATAATGCAGATATGATGTTTAATAAGAAGGTTAATCAATACAATATAATCATCTGAGAGGTTATACCTGAATAACAATATAATCATGTGTATGTATACTGACACAGGTAACAGTGGCAGATAACCCCACAGTACTCTACGTGTCGGGAGCAAAACACAAGGTTAACAGTTACAAGACTCAGAGATACAATGATACGGTGAAACCCTGATATAGCAGTCGGCAATGTCCTGGGACAGGATGTAGTTTAAAAACTTAACAAATTTTTAAAGATGTAAATCTCCGCTTTGTATTTCGTAAAACTAGTATTATGTTAGCCAAACTTTGTATCTTTGTATTTCAACATTGGATTCCTGGCCGTACTTAATCCAAATAAGACGCTTTCATGCCAGGTTTGCCAGAGTGTTGAAGTTTAAGTAACGACCCCTGTCCTGGATACAACATTGAGCAGCTTGCAAACAGGGAAAAAGTTTATTAGAGTCTACCTACCTGTGTCCAAAGAATTGATGTCAGTCTTTTTCTGGTTTGTCAAGATGTATATCTAGCAGGAACCCGTCCTAAACCCTAAAGTGGTTTTTAAGACTCGAGAGACTAAAATGATTAATTACCTATTTAATTCGCGTTTTTGACACCACTTGGGAGCCCAAATTGTGGCACTAAAATTATTTATTCCTAGGCCAATTATTAATTTTTTCATGCGATTATGAAGCCATAAAAAGCATTTGACCCAGTCAAAAAAGTTTCAGTTGTATATCTTTACGGTTTTTGCGGAAAGTTGCGTTAAAGTTGATGCCGTTGTGACAGTAAAATGCACGGAATATACATACATATTAACGTCTCGCATAATATATGTAAATAACTCGGATAGTTGCATGTAATATCTACTTTCATAAACAATAACATCCCATTTCTCGACATTCCATTGGCGTCACCCGGCTATTCTTCCCAGGACTGTCTATCGCACATTGAAGGGACAGCAGTAACGATGCCTTGCGGCAGGGAGAACTGCACTAAAGCGGATCTTTGTTTTTCTATACAGGTTAAAACCATCACAACATCCACTGATGCGTAAAATTATAACATGAGGTCCACCTTATAACACTCACCAAGTTCAAACTTACAGTTTTGTATGAGAACTTGCCTGAAATATGCATTTAAATCTTGATTAAACTAAATAATACTTTAAATCCAGAAACAGTGTTCGCGATGCTGGAGGAGATAACCGTAACGAGCGATCTACTATCTTTCCCCCACCGACGACAATTCCTCATGATCTAGCCATCTTCTGGTTCTGCATTAAATGATAAGCCCCTTCTATCAAAGACCACCTATTAAACCACTTCTAATTATATATGACCTATTATACTAGTGGTAGTTTTATAGACCACATTTAAATATTAAACTTATCAACTTATTTATATATTAATTTGGTGAACAGTATCACCCTAGTTTTAACATTTGATAATTGTACAGTATTATTTGACGACACATTGAACTGAATTTTATTTTATATTCTACTTTATATTCTAGATATTTTTTTTATTTTACCACAGACGACAACTGTCCTGTTTTTTCTTCAATATTAGTTACCATAACTCTTGATACCGACTTTATTACAAGACATTGCAAAGATACACACCATTAGGCAATCATATTTCATCTAAATTATTTCACATGCATTAGGCTTAGAAATTATATTCTCTGCGTCAACAGATATTCAAATGTTTAATTAATTATGTAGTATGAAAAACCAGTGTTAAAAAAAACAAAAAAAAAAGAGTATATAAGAAGTTAATTAATATTAGCTTGGGCTATTATATTGAACTATGTATTGAGGTTTAATGAAGATATGGAATTTGAAATCATAAAATTAACCTATGAGGTTGGGAATTTTGCATAGTAAATAGGATTACAACTCATATATATCATATTATTTGAGATTGGTAATTCGATTTCCTGAATATTACTCAAGGAATATGATTATTAATATCTCATTTAGGCTTTAGGTAGGTGCCCCGCAAAAAGAAACTTGATTCTTCCAGGAGCATCCGAGCAAGAGCTTGTCTACATATATATTAAATTAATAACCAACATTCTGTATGTGCACACGAAAAATTATTTCACTCAAACATAGGAAAAACCAGTGTAGACACCGTGGAAGAATTCATCGACAGTATGCTGAAATCAGACCTTCACCAATGACGGCGAATCTCTTCAGTTCAGTCAGGTAGAAAGCATTCAGTATGTTCTTTTGGAGAGAGGTACAAGTATAGCGATCCAGAGATGAGAACTAAGAAAACCGTGGAGATCCCTGATAAAATTGCTACACCTTGTCCTGAAAATCATGAGGATTATCTGTAGCATAAGAAACCCTGTAATGAACAGCGTGTTATACAACCGCAATGAGAAGTGCGAGGTTATCTGCCTGAACATTCAGACAATGAACCGGTGATACATCCAGAGACTAGCATATTGACTCTTCCATTGGGAGGTGAAAGCAAAAGTCCCTTTCTCTGAAAAGACAAACCAGTTCACACGCACAAGTGTACTCCAAGATTCAGTTACAGATGACCAGAAGGAGTCAGGCTCACTACAAGCACTCTATCCAAAGGGTCAGTCACTGTGCACAGTACGATATAGTTTCACCTCCGATCAAATAGATGGAAAGGAAATCGTGCCAGTACATGTATCTATCTCTGATTCAAATGGAGCAGGTATGAAATATGAGAGGATCACAAAGGAGCTTTGGGAGTGGCTGCCTGGTCGGAATGGTTTGGCTCCTACAATAGATACATAACCCATATCATGCTGAGGATACAAGAACATAGTTTTATATGGTGGTACTAAATGATGTATAGAAGACCATCTGTATAAATCTCAGCGTGAAATTATTTGCTATAATTAGTCATCTAGAATGCAAGTAATGAGCAAAATCAAGAGGCCAATCCAACATGCCCCAAGTATTTCTTCTTTGTCCCTTTTACAACCGAAATTGCTGTTTAAATAGAAAGTTCTATACTTTATAGAACTTATTCGTCGTCAGCTACTCCCCAAAAAACTTTTGGAGTCCAGATACGATGAGAGGCAATGAATGCTTCCTTGACAATAACACTGCTTACTTTGCCTAACCTTGTCCAGGGAGTTTGACAGAAATGGCCGAACGAATTACCTGTCACCTCAATTGGAAGGAGTGGCCAAACTTCTACTTAATCGTAATAACTGTCCTTGTTAGGATGCATGAGGACGATAGAGGAAGAGGGGGAGGAGGGACGGTAAGGAGGTTCAACACTATTTATACTCATGCGCCGGAGGACCGCCTCATGTTTGAAGGCTATCAACACTCCTCCAACATGAATGTTCATAAAAAAGAGGTCTGTGCCCACTGTTTAAAAAGTATTTTACTTAGGACAATCTATAATTAATGCAACCACTGCAATTGTCCAATCCCTCTAGATGATATTAACACCAGTGACAAACAAAATAAAAAGTTACGTTGTACTTGCCATAATAGTAATCCACCTAGCATTAAACCGTTATAACCGCAATTAAGCTACTGAATGATGGACAATGAAGACAACAGCTGATGCAGATGAAGTAATAACGTAAAAATCTCTATTACTTGAAAGCTGTGACCATATTCTGTTAAAAGACATAAAACCGCACCTTTGCTAACGAATAACAAGTGCAAAACTCACTAATATTTCAAATCTGATAGGCAACAAATCAACTATGACTCCTTGCAATGAAATAGCTAGGTTAACTAACAAATTCTCTGTAATTGGTCCTTGCAGAAACGAATGTAGCCCCTGAAATGAAAAACTTGTACAACTCACAGGCTAAAGAGAGCATCCATCAGATACCTTCGTGATCGAAAAGTAAAGGCTCAGGAGTACTCTATAAGTCCTGAACCCTTCAAGCAGTCAAAATAACAACCTTACACAAGTAACAGAAAACTATAAACCCACTTGTAACTATAGGGAAGTCTAAGGACATCAACACAATAGGAGTTAATATACCGCCTCCAAGTGGTGCAATTCTGAGCAACTCACCAAGAACAGTCGTCAATACTTGATAAAGCCCCAAACTTACACACATAGCAGGTGATATTAACATAATCACCATAGTAACAACAGTAGCATATAGCATACAAAAAAAAAACCAAAAGTATGAAGAAGTCTCCTATTTGTAGAGGCTTCTATCCATTGATATTCAAATAGCAACTCATGAAAAGCCTGGATGAAAATGCCTCGTGCATCGACAACCATCATTACAAATGACCTAAGACTCTGTTACTGCCTCTGGAGTCATAACTGATCACATAATCTCTCACCTCCCTATATTTACCATATTTGACTGGGAAATTAGCAAGACCAAACATATTTCACAACACACTCAATATTATGACAATTGTAAATCAACACTGATGAAATTTATGCTAGAAGTCTTTGGTGAACAAACTAGAACAATGAACCAATTTAATAGAATTTTACTAACTTTCATATATCTTAAAAAAACAGCATAGACGAAACCTGCAAACTAAGCTGTACCAACAACCACTAAGCGCACTATCCAGAACAACCATGGATTACTGGCGTATATAGCCTCATAAACCACTGCCAAGCGCTGTATGAAGACTGGGCGAAAGTCAGGAAAGTTTAAGTGTAAACAAGGCGAAACTGACACAAAAGGGGGCACAAGCCTGTGTTCCTATCTTCTGTAATAAAAGAAACCGTTATGGATACTACAAAGAATATAGAAATGCTCTAAAAAGTTCGTAAAAAAGCTGTATCTGAATATTATTCTGACAAGTTACTTGAATAACATCAGGGAAATTCTACCAAGAAAACTGGGAACTGATAAATATAATTCGTGGCCAAACATAAACGTGATATCAGAACCTATATTTATTACCATAGACGAAGAAAAGATAACAGAGCGCAAGTTTTAAATCAAATGATTCAATAAGTAATTGTGTAACCCTAGCATCAACATTAATGCAGCCTACACATGACCTAGGAGAGATACAAAATAAATCAGCTTCCAAGTTTCTTTACTTCTTACCTTAAATCGACTACAGCTAATATATATCTACCATACGCTCACCTGAGGAGGTGCTAATAACATATCGGAACATAAGAATGGCAAGGCTAGCGACAATATACCAGTAACAAATAGTAAAGGCAGTATCATGCAAAATTACCACAAAGTAACTACGGTATTGTACAACGAATGTATGCAACAGGGACGTATTTCACCAGCGACCTAAAAGTAGTAAAAATAAGTCCAAAAATAAGAAAGAAAAAGCTAGCTTCTTCAGAAAATACGGCCTATTTCTCCACCCCAACCTTAAGCAATAACGTAAAATACTTTGAAAAAATCATATTCTCCAGGCTTTACAGTTTCCTTTCAGATCGCAAGGATTAAATATATGAAACACTATGGCTTTAGAAAAATCACCGACAAGCCATTCACTCACCTTCTCTGTCGACTTACAATGAAAAATCTTTAGAGATAAAAATTCACGTACTAGTCCTCTTCAATGATTTAAGTAAAGCATTTTGACACAATCTGTCATGATAAACTGCTACAAAACTGAATGGATTATGGAATTCGGGGGGACTGCAAATAAATTGATAGCCATTACCTTTCTATAGACAGCAATATGTTCAGTACTTGGGAGAAGAATCCGAAAAACTGTCTGTATATTTGTTGTTTCCTCAGGGGAACATATTAGGTCCCCTTGCTTTTCATTATCTACATCAATGAATATACCGATAAATCAGACCTAGGTAAGTATATACTTTTAGGCCGATGAACACCAACGATAATTTTGTAGATAAATGTAATAAAAACACTTTACTGCCAAGAGCTAATAAAATTTCATAAACTTTGTTACATCATATATGAAGAGTAACTGGCAGCATATCAACATAAAGAAATTTTGTTAATCCACTTTAACCACTGTAAAAATGAACCAGATTCAAACACCCAATGAATTAGAACGGACACTAAAAAATATAGTAATTAAAAGGGTGAGGAAACTAAGTTTTCTTGGAGTCATTATTGACCAAAAAACTGAAACTGGGATGCTCACTTAAGAGCGTTTAAACGTAAATTGAAATGTGAGGATAGGTAGACCTATGTGGAATTAGACGCTGTGTACCTAAAAACTATATAAGGAACCTGTACCACACCTTTTTGAATCATCACCCTATGTTTTGAATATCAGTTGGGGAGTGTATCAAATAAAAATCTAGAAGCCATATTTAAAACACAAAAGCAATGCATAAGAATTCTCTTTGGTGATAATGGATGCTACTTCAATAAGTTCAAAACATGTGCCATAGTAAGGCCTATCACAGGGACGTAAGAACCGGTAAAGTTATCAAGCAGATGTAGGCAAAGATTTCTTTGAACTAGCACACATTAAAACCAATCTTAACGATATAACATTCCTGACTGTCACAATCTTCATAATTCACTGTATTACTGTAACTGTTTAAAATTAATAAGTTTCCAATCCACAGTCTCAAGTTCTCCTTTATTCAACATTTCACTCATGACGAACCACTACTTCATCCCACCCACTCCATCCTCACTATCCTCTATCAATCAACTTAGTATTATGGAATCACTGCCGTAAGTCAACAAGGAAATAGACTTCTCCACTCCCATAATATATTCACAAGAATACTCTTAAGAAATCTTTGTTAGAACTACAATCTAAATAATGACCGACAGCTTTGTGCATTACAACAACTTGAAGCAAATGAATTACATTGAAATAGGTTGGATTTAGTAAACATAATCATATGAGTAAACCATGGTGTTATTGCAAAAACCAATGACAAGTATCAGACCTATATTAATCTAAGAGACACAAAAAACGAATCATCAACAACAAATTTTGAAAATCCTGCGCACAGGATCCTGTTTGTTTTCCCTACACTACCTCACCAAACCCCACTCTCCTTCTCCTCTCTTCAGGTTTATTCTTCAATTTTTTGAAAAATAGATAGCAGTATATATTTTCTATTTTAAATGAATAATGGCATTATACATTGTTTTGTTTTATCGTATGTAATTGTGTATAGTGTATGCTATGACTGGGGATATGCTAGATATTTTGAGGCTCACGACGTCTCTTCCCATGGGTGGAGTTTTGGTAGGCTGAGTATGTGTTCAATCTCCTTACATCGTATGGTTGAAACACTGAAAGGTTGCCTTAGCCCTTTGGGATCAGTGTTTTTGGCCCCACCGGGGATCCAATTATATGATTACATGGACATTACATTGACACCCATACTAATCAAACGACTTTAATGATTCAGAAAATTTTTACAACCTGCATTAAGTCAATGTATATAGAAATACACACGATCGCAAAGAAAAGAGGACACAAATGGTTCCTCGTTCTGCGACGTGTTTCCCTCGAGGTGGGCCGACAGGTTTTTTTGTTGTGTATAGTGCTGGGGAAAAAAACGCTTTAACTATCAATGAGTCAATGAGAGTACAATTTATAAATTCTGACCTAGTGCCACAGTTTCTGTGGTAAAAACAAATTAATAATTAAACGTGATATATTGTAGAAGGGCATGATTTACTCAACATCACTAAGCTCAGGATGGATAATTAGCACACAAAGAATAAACTGACCTTTAAAACATGACCACCAGCTATACCAACGTAACCATAGCTTCCGAATAAAATAAATTGCTCTCACATAAAACAACTGCCTGGATCCCATGCACATTGTGGTCCCCAGGTGTTCGTAAAGAGCCCTTACAGGCAACTGGGTCCTTTTACCAGCCACAATAAAATTGAATCATGCCAGTACTGTCCATAGAACTGTAACCAACAATTTAAAAATAAGATATCTTTTCTAAATTTAAAATTTTAAGTCAAAGAGAAATCTTCTCAATTAAAATTTTTAAGAATTAATATATTACCCTACTATGAAGTGGTGGCATTTCAACTTAACTAAATTTCAACTTTGAAAGTAAATAGATAATTAGCGACCAACAAAATTATATTATTAAGACATCCATTCTGCATTGTGTATTCCAATATAGAATTTATGATATTGTTATTGAATGAATAAATGGTAATTAAATTTAACTTTGTTTTTATTAACTTTTGTTTTATTATTGCAAAGGACCAGTTGCCTGCAATAGCTTACTAGCACCCGAATTTACCACTTTTGGAGCACAAACTCAACTAAAACCGGCCATGCAGCAAAAGTATGTTAGCGCCACATGGGAGGATTGAATCCCAAAATATTTATCATCACGCGGCACTAATAATATGAAGTTCATTATCGAAATTAGATATGCCATCGATCGTTAAACACATATATAAAAGGTTATAAAGAATAATTAATATATTGGTTGTTGGTATATATCGATATTAATCAATTATTTAAAATAGATTTGTGTTTGTTATAATAAACTATTGAGTTACGTTTCGATTAAATAATAAAACACTACTACAATACAATACACAAACACAACTGACGGGACACAGAAATGAGAAGGACAACACATCACACGGACGGAAAACTGCTGCTGTTGATGAGTATCTGATTATATAATTATGGATCGCTTGTTCATAAAATAGGTGTGATCAATACTTCTAGAGTATATTGGGCTGGCACAGTTAGCTGCAAGGTTAACATTGGGGTCCAAAACCGGGAGTTGTGATACAACTTATTTCGCGTTACGTATAAGAGATACAAAAACTAAAATATAAGATATAAATGACTGCAAGTTTACGATATAGCGCGGCGCCATTCATTAATCTGGCGCGGTAAATCACTGCTGGTTAAAGAAAAATGATAAAGTTATACACTGTTTAAGATTTTGCGCGCTAAACCTAAGAATGACAATGTCAATCCGTCCAGAACGTTGCTCAGCGAAGCCGAGCAACGATCGACGACGAGACGATGACGACGACGACGATGACGCGCATCGAAGATGCGAAGCAAGAAGCTAGTACCGCATGCGCGACGAGGCGGCGAAGTCCTCCAACCCTATACCAAAATTGTCAGTCCCCATATCTCATCCATTAAGCGTTCGAAAAACAAGTGCGAAAATAATAATTTAATATAACATCAAAATGCACGGTCTACCTCGATAAAAAAAGTTGTTTTTCGTGATTTTCTTTTTATAGTTTTACTTAATATTTACATGGCACGCCAGTCACTAGCGCTTTGCACGGCGCTTTATTCAAGCTTCATGAACGTCGATACAGGAAGAAAAATACGTGAGAAGGAGCAAACAAGGAACTATCAAGCTAGGTAATGTCAAAGCACAATCCCAAACATTTCAAATGTTAATGAAATGCAGACCCACCGCTTGCCTCTTTTTAGTAAAACAAAGTATTTTTAGTTAAAAACAAAGTATTTTATTTATTATCAAGTGCATCGATTCATATGATATAATTATAAGAATATAATAGTAGGTCACACCTATTTAACTGTTACGTTCGATAGTCGTGCCATGAGCTAAATTTAACTAGGAGGACCCAGTGGTGTCGATTAAAATTTAAAAGGTGATTCTAAGTTGACCAAATGGAAAATTTTAAGAAAAGACGGATCAAAACACCGATCCAAGACAAGGAACCCCACTCTGCAGGACCAAACATGCTAATTGTCTTGTGCATGTCCCAAGGGTTCCAGTATGACCAGTGAAACAGTAACGTAGCCTGGTCAACTAGTTTTGAATTCAACAAGCATGATGAGTGCTGGGGTTGTCTAGAGTAGGATATTGATGGTGCCAGGTTTGTCAGGCGGACATGAAATTCTGCGAGGAATATAAAGGAAATAAAACTCATATCAATAATAAAAATAGATCAAAAAAATAGATCCAAAGATTTCACACGGCAGTCAGTGGAACTTCCATGACAGGATGCTTTGAAACAGGTAATAATTAGCGCTTATTGTAATTAGTTGTTGCAAGGGTGGGATGCTGAATGACTAAGTCTGGTTCAAGCCCAGCTATTTAGTGGGGAGCCACTCAATTTCACGTCCCAGGTGTATTGCAAATGCTGGGTATTCAGTACGAGCTTTTTTATACGTGCTCTTGATAATTGAATGTAGGAAGAAAGGTCGGAAATTTACTAGAGCCATGGACCAAGACATAGTTTTTCTGGTGAGATCAAAGGGAAGCAGCGTGCGCTACTTCAGCATAAATTAGACGAGTAAATTTGCAAATCCAAACTGTATCATTGCAATTTTGTAGGTTTATAACCTACAAAAACGCTGGGCGGACTCCGTCGACGGTCTTTGGAACAAATTTTTACCAGTATCACCCGTCAAGGACGTTGACGCCTCGTACGCTGCGCACATTCAATGTGCAAATAGGAAAAAACACTTTAATTGTCCGTTTTATATCAATGATAACAAGCATTGAATAATGTTACACAATGGACCATCGCGTATGTTTGCCAAAAATTTTAAATCGCGCGCTATCGAATTCGACAATTTTTTTATGAAAAATATTCACACAACGTTTGTTATATGTTTCAAAGTAAGTTACCAGGTACTCAGGGGTCGCTCACACTATTACTAATCAGCCGAGGTGAGAAGGGTTTTCCAAATGAGTAACTAAGGTGTAATTTTGACGAAACAATAGCTTTGTGTAAACTGCTTACGAGGTGAAGGGGGTTAAAAAATTGTTCCAAAACAGATTACGTAATATGTGAACGACCCCTAATAGCTTTGATTTTGGAGTCGCTTGTACCTAACAGGAACTCCATTTTTCGGCGTGAGGTAACCCTGCAATGTGCTTTGTCTTGTTTTCTTTCCTCTGTAGTATATATAAAAGATTGTTGTTGACAACTGTACTTTGACCTCACAAATCGACAAATCTTTGCACAAAGTACTACTACAATATTTGTTCCCAGGAGCTATTTAAGATTACTTTGATTTGTGTCCAGTCAAACAGTTTGATTTGAGATTGCAATGAAAATTAAGTCACATAGTAAACGCTGTTATCACAAATAATGTCATTCATTACTATAAATTTATCATATTTGTTTTCACCATAATATAAATCGTAAATGAAGTTGTTTTTTTATACTTACCAAGTTTTTTTAGCATTAACCTTATTTAAAGATTAGAGGAGGTGTTTTGGGTTAAGTTACATAAACCAATTATAATAACTTGTAATATTATAGTTAACTGTTTTCTGATAACACCATTCTCTCAGATTTAGAGTTTTATATCATGAAATTGGGACACAAAGCCAAGTTACTACTATGTTTTAATTAGGTAAGATGGTGATATATATAATTCACTCGTACATTACTTATGTTAAAATATGTCAGTAAATCAGTATCTGTGTCCATGATTAAGATTCCTCTATCTAACCAATTGAGCTGCTTTAATGCTTACTCAAACAATGAACATTATCTTATTCATAACAAAAATCCCTTAAACTTAATAGTTTCATTTTAAACTACTTTTCAGGAAAATTCTGTGCTACTCTACAACTGCAATAGACCAAGAGAAAATAACAAGAGGAACATAGGGGCCGAAATTGAGAGATATTTCTATCCCATGTTCTGACTTTTGCCAGTGCAATCATCAAAGCTAGTGTTCGCCAAAGGTAATGGTACTACATAATCATGTCTAAAAAAACCATGTACTAACAAACGCATTGAACTATTAAAATTGGCTATTTTTTAGAAGCCAAATAGTGTTCATGTACCGGAAAGTGGTCTTACATTGTGTCCTGTAAATGACACATATAATTACAGGAATACTTCTTGTGACAGACTCGCCTCCGGAACAAGACCCAGCATACCTTGATGTTTGAATCTGCGGATTACTTACGTTGGAGCCGATGTGGCTTCCAAAAGCCGTCCCTTAAAAGGGTCAACAAATCCGACTCAAGTGTTGGGAAAGAGTTTGTAAACCATTCCCGTGATGCTGCATAGGTGATATATAGCTGTACGTTAAAACAAAGCAAGTCTGGTTTTATGATGTTAAATTTGAACAGTCAAGCTTTGCTCCATGTATCACAATAGTGATTAATTTGAAAATAACAATGACAAAAATGTTATAGTGACGATAACCTTAGGTTTATTTTCAAATTAACTCAGGACAAAGGTATAATATTGTCAGTACCTGTCGTGATGTTGATAGTAGTTGGAGTTGCTCTTTTCATGAATAAAGAAACGGTAAATCTGACGGCTTGATTTACGATTTGGTTCTGTGAAAATGTACTTCTCACATCCTTGACACTTGGTGGGTACCACGACAATATAACTAACTCTATCGAACAGTTAGCTTTTTGATATATGAGAGTGACTAACATATAGATCAAAACTTATAATCTGCACAGATTGCCGTCGTTTTTACTTATAATTAAACCGATTTGATTAAAATGTTAAATACTTTGACCATAAAATACTTGCCAGTATTACAGACATCTCATCGCATGACAATATAAGTAGCCTGCTCTTGCATGGCAAAGTTTTCCATTACGTACTCACAATTTCCACTAATTATTATTCACTTACAGACGGTCTAACTTAGTGGTGGCTCAGGAGAAATGATAGGACACGGAAATGAAAGCTCAACTTAACCATAATAACAAAAAATGATTTTAATGATGAACCCTTTTCCCCCAGCATTGGTAAGAAATATTTAGATAATCCAACTATCAATAAAATTCCAAGCAGAGAGTGTACTCTCCTAGAGAACATTGGCAAATGGTTGGTTAAAATGCTGTCCACGTGTCCTAATTAACTTCCCGTGGCATCCTTAAAGTTTATAAATAAAGAGATTATATTGCATAATCAATTATGACAATATATTTCGTAGTCATGACGAATCTCTGTTGGCCACGGAGAGAACCTGGAAGCCCACACAATCTGCACAAAACAACCGAAGTCGTTCCCGGAAAACATCACTTTCGGATTTGCCAGTGCCATCGGTCAAACTTCATCTTCATCACCGTGTCTGAGTTCGGGCCCCTGATGTGCTCCATACATGACCACTACCCGGAAGTTCTTTTACAATCCTGGATCTGATCGTTTTGTTTGGTTAATGCACAGTCCACCCGGCCGTGGGATAAGTACGCTGTTGTCTTTAGCGGACTTCCAGAACTAGTATTGTAAACTGTCCAAGGTGAGAAACTCTGAAAACATTTAATTTTAGGTTGGGTTAAGGTTTAATATTTCTGTCTCCACAGACTGATTTATAATTACTCGTATTTTTCATTAAAATGCAACCAGTAGCTTATTTTACTTTAAAGTCCCTTAAATTTCCATCTACCATTAACATAGTTTTATGCTGACAGTTACTTATAATCATATTTTATCAATTCTTAACGTTATTTGATTATTAATTATATTGAATTAGTGAGAATAACATTTAGAGTTAGTTTTTCCAATGTCTATGTTGTACCTTTTAGCTCATCGGTCTGTTATTAAGGATATAATATTTAACTAATCAAAATTTCACCTTGGACCCTCTTAGCCCTAGACTTTTTAGTTATATTCTCGACGATCAAAATATTATTTAGAGTTGATGTTAATACATTTATTTTTCAAGAACATCTACATAACCGACTACTAAAATGATGATATGGTAACCGATATATAAGTAAATTGTGGAAGTTATATACGTATGACCACCAGCTCTTTAATTTTTAGTTCATGTTTTTTATTTCGCTGATTAATGATCAGAATCGAGTTACTGACTACATAAAGTTTGGCAATATTCTAGATAATCAAAGCTTTGGATATTTTGCACGATTCATTCCTATTATGTGAAAGCTCTAATTTTCGTTCCTGAATTGTTTTAATTCATCTTCCTACAGACCCTAAACCCTCCTAAAATATCCATTTGTATATACAATATCCCACCCTGTAGCGAGAAAAGTCGAAGGTTCAGTATCCCCCCAATCTCGAGATCGCCTGGCCTCCCAAACTCCGAGAAAAGAGCAACAAGTTAAAACAACTGGACCTGTTCAACCAAGATCCATAGAAAGAGGTCACGAGGCAGAACTTGAGCGAAAACCCAGGAACTGTGTGCCCGACCTGCCGTAGAACTGCGAGGTAAGAACGTTACAAGTGTTTCTAACAAACAAGTGTAACAAGTTGTTTATAAACGTTTTAATACGTCTTATTGATTAAATTTTATATTCGTGCTATGCTGTACTATTATTTCGAGTAAAATGTTTTCGAGGTAATAAGTTATGGCACATAATGTATGTTTTTTCGTTGCAGTCGAGAATTTATGAAGTTCTGCCCCAACAAAAGCCTCCGCTGGTGGATGTCCACTAGGGAAGGAGGTAAAAGTGATGCAAAGTTGGCGATGCCAAACAGTTTGGTCACCGAACAGGAAAAAAGAGTGTACTTTAGCCTCTAAAGGGAACCTTCAGAACGAACAGTTTCGTAAGATGCACGAGGATTCCAATGTCACATGATGCGGCAGAAGTAAGAAATGCTTTGTGAGCTAGAAGGATCTTCGTTGGACCCTACGTGTAATTCTAGTTTTTAGAAGTGTTCGTTTTAAAAATGTAATCGACCGATTTGCCCATCAGTAATGAACGATCAGTATTCATAGTTCACTTACACATTTATATTTGAAAATCCAATCAAGCAATAAAAATTGATGTAATTACAATTATCAATATAATAATATGATGAATGAAGAAAGCAAGCTTCTAAATTCGGGATAGCCTGTGGCAGACAAGCCCGAGTTCAAATGCTTCTACAGACCGACACAAGTGCAAGTAAGTAGGTAAATATTTCATAGAGCTATGCCTGTGTTGCAAGTGTAATTAATAATTAAAATAATTAAAATAATTCCCAGCACGATGACCAGGAAGGAGGAGGCACACACCAAAAAGAGTTGAGGTAAGCTCAGATGAAAGCAATGTTGGAGAAGATACTATGTGCAGTGATGAAGGACTCCGAAAAGAAAAAGAAGAAGAAGAAGAAGAAGACAAGAAGAAGAAAAGGAAAAAGTCAGATCAATCCCCTGAGGAGAAAGATACAGATCATGGTAAAAAGAGGAGTTCTAGAAAAGAAAATAAAAAGAAGAAAAAAAGGAGACAACATCCGTCGGACTAGTGAGGATTCAAAAGATTGAATCATGAGTTTCTGAGTTTCCTGAGTTTCTGAACTACATTTAATCTTAAAAATACTGGAAAAAGTATTTCAATAAAGTACAGTCAACTAGAATGTTATCGGATTACAAGAAATAACAACTATGATATGGATAAAAAGGGTATTAACTCTTGAAATTAAACAGTTTATTTTGATACAAAACTCAAACAGGCTACTGTTTTTTTTATGACACAACTACGACGCAATACAGTTTGACAAATATAATTTGACTTTAACGTCTACCACACAGCATATTTACATATTTCTTGTGAGTTTTAAGTACGAACTGATTATATAATTTTAATAAGATACGACAGATGTAATTTTTCTGTGTTTAAATGAAGCAAAAATTAGAAGTCATATCATGTACTCTGTTTGCAATGTATTGCTTTGTGGAGTGCATAATCACGAAACATGCATTATATCCCGTACCGTTATTATAATATGATCTCAGATAGTCATGCAGAAGAGTTGTGACTACAAGTATTAAGAAACACGAAGCACAATGAAGAAGCCCAAAAGATTTCTCAAACTAACAGCCTTCCTTTCGACAATCATCTCCCATCCGAACCAGGACCTCACATCAGTCAGCACCATCCGAGGGTGAGATACGTCCTTCTGTCCCAGCAAGATGATATCTCCAAAATAATACTGTACTACATCACGCGGACTCCTTGTCGGCGTATTTTGTTTTCAGGCCTCACGCCTGTTTCCATTTCAAGTTGACAAAAATTTTTGTGTGTGTGATATTGAACTAGGAAAGTAACACATAGGTATCAAAAAATGCTCACGATAATCCGCTGTATGCACTGTGTGAAGTCAGGATGGGAAGGTATTCGCTACGTGGGGATGACGAAGGGGTAAGTTTGTTTTTTACTTTCTTTAGTTTTTAAGCTCAGTTTTATATGTGAATGTTTTTGGTGAGGTTTTGAGTAATAATACTGAAAATCTTGCTGATTCTCCTCAAAGTCAAATATCATTCAATCTATCCTAATTATAGCCTATGTGGCATTTAACAAACTTTACCTAATGCTTTTCCAATTTACAGTTATAAAATTGTGGGATCTGAAGAAAAGAAGAACACATCGTGAATTGATACAACCAGAGTCACGACAACTCATCACCTCCTACTCAGTCGTTCCACAGATCACCCTGGTAGCTGCATCTGGAGATGGTCTGCCTCTCTGTCTGGAACTCACGACAAACGCAAACTCATGAGCACACGTTCATGACGAATGTGACAGTGAGCTGGTAACATGTACGTGGTGCGTACCAACAGTAAAGTTGTGTGCGGGACGGAGAGGGGTGTTGAACATATTTTACGTATGGACAACTGGGGGGATATATCAACAGGATACCCGTTCAGGAGGAAGTGACGTGGATACTGAGTTGTGATATTCTGAGAAATTCTAGTTTTTAGATGTATGGACGGTGTTATTCTCGAGCTACCTCCCTCTTTCCTCACGAAACCCCTGACCCACATGGGGATCACTCAGATAACTCTAAATAGAGAGGCTTGTGTTTGTCGCATGAGAAGAGGAAATCTTGTCAATAGACATGGATTATTTGTTCGGGCGTGGACCGTGTGAGAAACTGGACGAGGATATTAAGAACTTTCTGCATTGAGGACAGTGATAAGGATATGGTGATTCGAGAGATAATGATGATGATGATCAGATTCGTAGAAGGATGAGTCTACCAAAAAAGAAAATTAAACATATTAGTAACGAAGGAAATAAAAGTCGAACGAGACTGCTGCTTTTTTCAGCTGACATATAGCTAGCATTACTTTTGTGAACGTTTATGACGAATATTGACTACCGGTTTAACTTTTTTATTTAACTTATTCTTTTACCGTATAATTGACTATAGAATGGTAATTTTACGCCTAATTTACTGTGTACTCAAACAATTTATTTTTATATACTGTATTAATTGAAACGAATAGTAAGCAACATTCAGCACAATTAATTTCCAACTATTTATAGATAGCTGAAACAATGGTTATCTCAATCGGTTTTTGGAAGGAAGTGCAAACATGATAGGGAGTAGGGGATTGTGCGGGATGGTGAAGAATTGTCAACCCCCGACGCACCTACTTGTGCTCCCACGGGTCAATCGTGGTTTTCATACCACGTCACACCGCGCAACACACCGAGACAATATCCTCAAACCAAGTCAAAACAGGCTAATCGAGTAAAGTTGCTGTTTAAAACTTTAACATGACTCCAATCTCAGGCTTTCACCGACAATACTGAAACCTTGTTGTGTAGTTTTTTAAGGAAAAACGTGCAGCTTAACAACGTATCCTCATCTTTTTCAGGGGGAGGAAGCGAGGGATCATATCCGATATAGAATGATGTGAGTATTCTAAAGGACCGGGGGCATGGGAGCGGCCGCTAGTCAGCCACTGCTGTTGCAGGCGCGCACATCCTGCGCAACTCTGAACATTCCTCTCATGCCCTGTTAACCAATGTATCGCTCATGTTGGAGATGGGGAGACAGGTCTGTTTGACAAGTTGTTTGTGAAATTAATCTTTATTTTCATCAGAATGATAGTTCTCGTGTTTTGGTGAAAACAGATTTCAATCATTTCTCATTGATTGAGTTACAGCCTTGAATTAATGTTTAATCTACAAAGGAAAAGATATTTACATACTCTGCACCTGGATAAGGAAATCTATGACAGTGAAAAATTATTCCGAAACAAAATAATAAATGTTTAAATGATTATAAATGCAGATTGAGTGTAATAAGAAGTGTAATCAATACGAATATAATCATCTGAGGTAAACTGGAATACATATAAACATGTGTAAAAGTAAACGACCAGGTAACAGTGCAGATAACCCCACAGTACTCTACGTTCGGGTGGCAATTACCAGGTAATCAGTTCCAAAATCAGAGAAACATGAAAAGTCGGTGAAACCCTGGATTATAGCTGTCGGCAATAGCTCGGACAGGTAAGATTTAAACGATAATACAAATTTTTAAAGATGTAATCTCCCGCTTTGTATTTTCGTAAAAACCTAGTTTTTGTTAGCCAAAACTTGTATCTTTGTAATTCAACATTGATTCTGGCCTACTTAATCAAAAAACGCTCATGCAGGATTGCCAGAGTGTTAAGTTAAGTAACGACCCTGGCCTGAATACAACATTGAGCACATTGCAAAACAGGGAACAAAGTTTATTGAGCTAACCTTACTGTGTCAAAGAATGGATTGTCTATGCTTTTTCAGGTTTGTCCAAGAAGTATAGTCTAGCAGACCCGGCTAACCCTAAAGTAGGTTTTAAGACTCGAGAGACTAAAATGATTATTACCATATTTAATTCGCGGTTTGACACACTTGGTAGTCCAATTTATTGGGCACTAAATTATAATCCTTGGCCAATTTTTATTTTTTCATGCCTGATTGAAGGCCATATAAAGCATATGACCCATCAAAAAAAGTTTCAGTTGTATATATCTTTTACGGTTTTTATGTCGGAAGTGTTACGTTAAAAAGTGATGCGCTGGTGTCAGTAAATGCACTGATATATACATACATATATATCGTCATTCGCTTTATAAATAGTAAGATAACTCGGATATTGTTGCATGTAATATCATCTTTCAAATACAATATACACCAATCTCGACATTCATTGCGTCACCAAGCTATTTATTTCCAGGACTGTTTATCGCACATTGAAGGACTGCTGAAAAGATGCTTGCGGCATGGAGACTCACTAAAGCGATCTTTGTTATCTTTAAACCAGGTTTACCATAACAAAATCATCTGTGCGAAAAAATTAAACATGAGGTTCACTTATTAAACGACACCACCAGTTCAAACTTTACAGAATTGTTGAAACTTGGCCGGATAATGCACTTACTTGGTGATTAAACAGTAATAATACTTTTTATTTTCCAGGAAACAGTGTCGCGATGCTGGTGGAGATAACCGAACGAGCGATCTATCTTCCAACAGACGACAATTCCTCATGAATCACCATCATCTGTTCTGCATTAAATGATAAGCCACTTCTAAACAAGACCACTTTAAACCACATAAAATTTATTGAACCTATTAACTTGTGGAAGTTTTATAGACCACATTTAATTTATTAACTTATCATACTTGTATTTTTTTTTGGTGACAGTACAACCCAGTTTAACATTTGATAATTGTAAAATTTATTGACGAACACATATTGACTGAATGTGATTTTAAATATTCTAATTTATATCTAGATATTTTTATTATTTTACAACATACGACAACTCCTGTTTTTTCTTCTATATTAGTTACTCATATCTCTTGTACAGACTTTTTAACAAGGAACATTGCAAATGATAGCTCACATTAGGCATTCATATTGCATCTAAATTATTTCACTTGCATGAAGGCTTAGAAATTTATTCTCTGGTCAACAGATTTTCAAATGTTGTTAATACTTTGTAGTATGACATAAGGTATATAATAAGTTATATAATTTTCCTTGGGCTATAATATTGACTAGGTTTATTGAGGTTTAATGATGATATTGGAATTTGAAAACTATATAAGTTTTACACTATGTGGTTTGGGGCATTTTGCATATAAATATGGTTACTACTCAAAATATATCATAGATGATTTGATTGTGTATTCTATTTCTGATTATTTCTCTAGGAATATGATAATATAATCTCAATTGGCTTTAGGTAGGGTGCCCCCAAAAAGAACGGTGATCATTCCAGGAAGCATCCGTGCACAGAGCTTGGTCTACATAAATATAAATTATTAACCATTAACTGTAAGTGCACAGAAAAATTTATTTTCAATCAAACATGAGGAAAACCTGTGGTAGACCACCGGTGGAAGAATTCATCGACATTGATGCGAATCAGTACCATCTCCCAATACTGCGAATCTCTTCAGTTCAGTCAGGAAATGGGCATTCAGTATTTTCATTTGGAGAGAGGTACAAGTATAGGCGAGATCCAGAGATGAGATAATAAAAACCGAGGAGATCCCTGATAAAATGGCTACACTTGTCCTGAAATCAATGAGGATTCTGTCAGAAGGAACCCTGAAATGAACCGCGTGTTGATCACCGCAATGAAAGAAGGCGAGGGTTATCTGCCTGAACATCAGACAAAAACCGGTGAAACATCCCGAGATCTAGCATAATGACTCTATACCTTGGAGGTAGCCAGCAAATCCTCTTCACTGAATTGAACAACCCCGTTCACACGCCCAAGTGTAACACCCAGAACAGATATACAAGATGACCATCAGGAGTCAGGCTCACTACAAGAAGCACTACTACCAGAAGGTCATTCACTGGGGTGCAGTACGATATAGATTCAACCTTCAATCAATAGATTGAAAAACGTGCCATACTTGTATCTCCTCTGATTCAAATGGGCAGGTATGAAATTTGGAGAGGATCACAAAAGACATTGTAAGTGGCTGCTGTTCGGAATGTATGACACCACCAATAGAAACCTACCACCTATCTTGCATGTGGAAACAAACCATTGTATATATGTGAGGAAATAAAAATGATGATTAGAAGACCATGTAAAAACTCAGCGTGAAAAATTTGCTAAATAAGATCATCAAGAATCATAATGAGCAAATTCAAGAGGCCAAACACCTGCCAAGATATTTCTTTGTCCTCTTTACCAACTCGAATGCAGATTAAAATAGGAAAGTTCTTTACTTAATAAGAACTTATTCGTCGTGAGCAACTCCCCAAAAAACTTTTGTGTCCAGTTCGATGATTGCTTGCTGACTTCCTTGACAATAACACTGTCTTACTTAGCCTAACCTAGACCAGGAGTTTGACAGATAAGGCCGAACGGATTACCTGCACCTCAAATTGGAGGAGGGAGTGGCCAAACTGCCTACTTTAATCCGTAATACTGTCCCTTGTAAGGATTCATTGAGGGACTGATAGAGGAAGAGGGGGAGGAGGGACGGTAAAGGTAGGTTTCAACACTTTATCACTCATGCAGCCGGAGGAAGCCACATGTTTGAAGGCAAACATCCACCAACATAGAATGTTCTAAAAAAAAGAGGATCTGTGCCCACTGGTTTATCAAATTATTTACTTAGGTCCCAATCTAGTAATTGGATCAACCGCACGGTAATAGTCCCATTCACTCTAGAATATTTAACACCATAACAAACAAGAATAAAAAGTTGACTTGTACAGCAATAATAGAATCCCAACTAGCAGTAAAACCGTTATAAAACCCATTTAAGCTTCTGAATATGAAATGAGAATGACAACACTGAAGCAGATGATGTAAAAACGAAAAATCCCTGTGTTACTTGAAAGCGGTGACTCATATCTATAAAAGACATAAAACCGCACCTTTGCAAACGAATTACAAGTGCAAAACTCACTAATATTCAAAATCCTTGATGGGAACAAATTCAAACTTTGACTCGCTGGCATTGAAATAGCTAGATTACTAACAAATTCTCTGTAATTGTCTGCTGAAACGAATGTAGGCCTAAATGAAAAACTTGTACGAACTCACAGCTATGAGAAGCTTCTATCCAGATACCATCGACTCGAAAGTAAAATGTCACAAGAGTAAGCTCCATATGTCCAGAGTAACTACCTTCAAAGCTGTCAAAAATAACAACCATATCACAAGTAAACAGAAAATCAGAAACCCACTTTGTAACTATAGTAGTCTAGGAAATTCAACTTCTATAGTGATTAATATACCGCCCTCCAAGGTGGCAATGCTGAGCAAGCTCTCCCAAGAACTGTCGTCAATACATGATAACAGCACCAAACCATAACACACATTGCAGGTTGATTTAACATTAATCTCCATAGTAACCACAGTACATTATTGCACATATGAAGATGTCCTATTAGTAGATCTTCTTTCCATTTGATACATTAGCAACTCAAGAAACGCCTGGATGTAATGTCCTCGTGCAATCGACAACAACATTACAAATACTAGACCTGTTACTGCCTCTGGAGTCATAACTGAACACATATCCATCACCTCCCTATATTTACAATATGAGACTGGGAAAATTAGCAAGACCAAAAATAATTCACAAGCACCTCAAAATTATGACAATTGTAAAACAAACACTGATAAAAAAGCTGAGAAGACTGGGTAACAAACTAGACAATGAACCATTATAGATGATACTAACTATCATAAATCTTTAAAAAACAGCAGTGCGAAACCTGAAACTAGCTGTAGCCCCAAACCACTAACGCACTATCCAGAACAACCCAAGGATACTGGCGGGATTAAAGCCTCAGTACACCACTGCCATGGGCCTGTATGATGACTGGCGAAAGTCAGGAAAGATTAAGTGTAGAACAATGCAAATGACCCAAAAGGGGGCACAAGCCAGTGTATCTATCTGCATGTAATAAAAGAAACCGTATGACTGACTACAAAGAATATAGAAAGGCTCTAAAAAAGGTTCGTAAAAAAGCTGTATCTGAATATTATTCTAGACAAGTTTCTTGAAACTAGGGAAATTTCCAAGAAAACTGGAACTGAAAAATACAATCGAGGCAAACAGAAACGGATATCAGACCTAAATTAACCATAGACAATTGAAAAAAATAACTGATCGCAGAGTTATAGCTAATGAAATCATAGCAATTTTGTATCCCTAGCATCTAACCTTAATGCAGCCTACACAGAACAGGAGAGATCCAATAAATCAGCTTCCAAGTTTCTGTGACTTCTTACCTAAATACGAATACAGCAAATATATATCTTACTGACTGCACACCTGAGGAGTGGCTAGAACATATCGGCACTTAAGAATGGCAAGTGCTACGACAAACCATTACATATATAAAGGCAAGTTTCAGGCAAAATTAGCCCACTCTATCGGTATTGTACAACGAATGTATGCAACAGGGACTTTTTTCCATATTCGACCTAAAAGTAGTAAAATAATCCAATATATAAGTAAAAGAAAATGCTGAGCTTCTTGACAATTTAACAGGCCAACCTCAACCATAGCAATATTCGGAAAAATACTTGCAAAAAATCATAATCTCCAGGCATTACAGTTTTCTTATTTTATTTATTTCGTTCCGCCCCCAAAAGGAAATAATTTTATTAATTTTTTTAAAAATTAAATATGAAAATCCAATATGGCTTTAGAAAAAATCACTCGACAAGCCATGCACTCAACATCTCTGACGACCAACATTGAAAAATCTTTAAGAGATAAAAAATCACGTACTAGGCATCTTCATGATCTAAGTAAAGCTTTTGACACAAACTGTCATGATTAAACTGCTTAAAAAACTGAAGTGATTATAGAATTTCGATGGACTGCAAATAAATTGAATAGCAGTTTAACCATTCAATAGACAGCAAATATGTTTTCAGTACTTGTGGATGAAGGAATCCGAAAAACTGTACGGTAATATTGGTGTTCTCAGGGGTCAGTATTAGGTCCCTTGCTTTTCATTATCTACATCAATGAAATATACAGAGTATCAGACCTAGGTAAGTTTATACTTTTTGCCGAAGAACACCAACCTATTTGTTTTTAGAAAAATGTATAAAAACCTTTACTGCAAAGCTAATAAAAATACTAAAACATGTCATCAGTAAATGAAGAGTAACTTGCTGCATATCAACATAAAGAAATTGTTGTTAAATCCACTTAAGCCGAACTGTATGAAATGAACCAGATCAAACACCAATGAATTAGAACTGACACTAAATAATATAGGATTAAAAAGGTGGAGCAACTAAGTTTCTTGGAGTCATATATTGACAAAAACTGAACTTGGATGCCACTGTAAGAGCGTTAAACGTAAAATTGAAATGTGAGATAGTAGACTATGTGGAATTAGACGCTGTGTACCTAAAAAACTATATAAAGGACATGTACCAGACACCCTTTTTTGAATCACACCTAAGTTATGGAATATCTTTTTGGGGGGAGGTGTAACAATAATAAACTAAAGCCATATTTAAACACAAAAGAAATGCATAAGAATTCTCTTGTGTGATAATTAAGCATATCTTCAATAAGTTCAAAACATGTGCCCAGAGTAAGGCCTATCACTAGGGATAAGACCGTAAGTTATCAACAGAATGTTAGGCAAAGATTCTTTGAACTAGAACACAGTAAACCAATCAGTAACGGAGACATAACTTCCTGACTGACCACATTCTTCATAAGTTGCACTGTTTACTGGAAATGATATAAAAATTAATAAGTTCCCATACACACAGTCTCACTGTTCACTTTAATCAACAGGTCACCAAGACGAGACAACTACTCATCCCACCCACTTCCATCCTCACTAATTCTCATCAATCAACTAGTATTTGGAATCACTGCCGTAAGTCCACAAGTGTAAATAGACTTCTCCCACTCCCATCAGTAAATTCAAGAATAACTTAAGAAAGTCTTATGATAGAACGACAATTCAAAATATGACCGAAAGCTTAGGTGCAGTTACAACTTTGAATACAAATGCTTATCATTGAAATAGTTGATTTAGTAAACAAAACATATGAGTAAAACACCACGGTGTTATTGCAAAAAACACCATGACAAGGGTATCAGAACATCAAAATAATCTAAGAGACGACAAAAACGAAACAATCATACAACAAATTTTAAAATCCTGCGGCACAGGATCCCAGTTTGTTTTCCTACCTACTCTCTCCCAAACCCCACTCTCCCATCTCCTCTCTCAGTTATTCTTCATTTTTTAAATTAGATATCAGATATATTTCTTTTAATGAAAGTAATGGCATTATACATTGTTATTGTTATCGTATGTATGTTTGTGTATAGTGTTTTGCTGACTGGTGTCTTGCTATATAATTTGAGGCTCACGAACGTCTCGAGACCCTGGGTGGAGTTTAGGCTGAGTATGTGTTTCAAATCTCCTTACTTTCGTATGGTGAAACACTGAAGGTTTGCCTTAGCCTTTGGTCGAGTGTTTTATGCCCACCGGGCTCCAAATATATGATTATCATGGACATTACTTTGACACATAAACTAATCAAACGACTTAATGATTCCAGAAAATTGATACTAACTGCATTTAGCTAGTATATAGTAAATACACCACGAATCGCAGAATAGAGGAGCACAATTGGGTTTCCTTTTCTGCGAATGTGTTTCCTCGGTGGTCCGACAGTTTTTGTTGTGTAGTAGTGGCTGGGAAACAAACGCTTATAACTATCAATGAGTCAATGAGAGTACAAATTTTTAACTACTTTACTTATTGGCCACAGTTCTGTGTAAAAACAAAATTTATAGTTACACGTGATATATTGTCTAAGGGCATGATTACTCACATCACTAAGCATCAGGATGGATAATTAGCAAGCACAAAGATAAACGGACCTTTAAACAGACCACCAGCTATAACCACGTAACCATAGCTCCGAAATAAATAAATTGCTCCTAACATAGAAAACATCTGCCTGATCTCATCACATTGTGGTCCCAGGGTTCGTAAAGCCTTACAGGCAACTGGGTCCTTTTTTAACCACACAATAAAATTGATCATGCCAGTACTGTCATAAAACTGTAACCAACTATTTAAAAATTAGATATCTTTTGCAAAATTTCAATTTAAGTCTCCTAGAGCAATCTTCTCAATTTAAAATTTTTAAGATGATATTTTTAACCCTAACAATGATGTGGGTGGCATTTCTACTTAACTAAAAATTTCAACTTTGGAAAGTAAATAGCTTAGAAGTGACATACAAAAATTATATTTTAAGACATCCAATCTGCCATTGTGTTATCCAATATTAGAAGTTTAAGATAGTATTGATTGAATAATTGGTAATAAATTAACATTTATGGTATTTATTAACCTTTATTTATTATTTGGGCGAAAGGAGCCAGATGCCAGCAAGAGCTTTAACTAGCACCCGATTTACCCACTTATTGGGCACAAACTCAACCTAAAACCGCCGCACAAAAGAAATGTTATCGCACAACATTGGGTTGATTGAATCCAAAATATTTATCAGCACTCGCACTAATATATGAAGTTCAATACTAATTTTAGTATGCCCATCGATCGTTTAACACATAAAATAGAAGGTTATTAAAGAATAATTTAATGATTGGTTGTTGGGATATATCGATATTATCAATTATTAAAATAGTAATATGTGTTTGTAATAGTAACTATTTGATTTACGATCGCTTACATATTAAAACACTACTACAATACTTTCACAAAACAAAACGACGGGACACAGAAAGGAGAAGGACACCACACACACGGAGAACTGGCTTGCTGTAGATTGAGAATCTGAATTATATTTAATTATGATCTTTGTTCAATTAAAAAGGTGTGATCATACTACTAGAGTATATTGGGCTGTCACAGTTGCTGCAAGGTTTAACATTGGGGTCCAAAACGTAGAGTGTTGAGTACAACTTATAATTTTCGCTGTTTTTACTAGTAAGAGATACAAAATAAAAAATATAAAGAATATAAATACTGCAAGTTTACGGATATAGCGCGAGCGAGCGGCGCCATTTCATAATTCTGGCGCTGGTAAATCACGCTGGGTAATGAAATGAAAAAGTTATACAATGTTTAAGTTTTTGGCGCGCTATACCTTGATTGACAAAGTCAATCCGACCAGAATCGTTTGCTCTGCGAAGCAGAGCAACGTCGACGCGACGCCGAACGTACGACGCATGACTCCATCGAAGATGCGAAGCAAGAATGCTAAGTTCGCTGCGGCGCAGTCGAAGCGGCGAGACCTCCAACACTATACCAAAAATTCAGAGTCCCATATCTCTTCATTAAGCCGTCGATAAAACAATTGCAATATAATAATTTAACATAACAATCAAAATGCACGTCTACCTCGAATAAAAGTGTTTTTCGGATTTTTTCTTTTAGTTTACCCCTTATTTTAACATGGCAGCAGTCACTAGCGCTTTGCACGCCGCTTTTTTCAAGCTTCATGAACGTCGCGTACAGAAGAAAAATACGATGAGAGGATCACACAAGGAACATCAAGCTAGGAAAATGTCAAAGCACAATCCCAAACTTTTCAATTGTTAATGAAATGCAACCCACCGCTTTTGCGCTTTAGTAAAACAAAGTAATTTTTAGTAAAACAAAGTATTTTTATTTATTAGCATGCAATCGATTCATAAGAAATAATTATAAGAATATAATAGTAATTCACACCATATAACTGATACGTTTCGAGTAGTCGTGCCATGGCTAAATTTAACTAGGACCAGTGGTGTCGATTAACAATTTTAAAAAGGTGCTTCTAAAGTGACACAAATGGAAAATTTTAAGAAAAGACGGATCAAAAACACAGATCCAAGGACAAAGGAGACCCCACTGCAGGACCATACATGCTATTGGCTTGTGCATGGCCCAAAAGGTTCGAGTTGTCCAGGAAACTTAACGAAGCAGGTCACCTAGTTTTGAATTCAGACTAGGCTTGATGCGTCTGGGGTTTCTAGGGGTGGGGAGTAGGATTTAGGATGTGCCAGGTTTGTTTCAGGCGGACATGGAAATAAGCGAGGTAATATAAATGTATATAAAAATCATATCCAATAAAAAATAGATCCAAAAATAGATCCAAAGAATTCACACGGCAGTCAGGTAACATTCAGACAGGGATGCTTTTGAAACAGGTCTAATAAGCGCTTTTGTAATTTAGATGTATGCAAGGGAAGGGATGCTGATAGACAAAGCTGGTTACAATTCCAGCAATTAGGAGGGAGCCACTCAATTTCACTGGACGCCCATGTTGTCAATTAGCTGGGTTTTCACGTAAGAGCTTTTTGATACGGCTCTTTGAAATTGAGTGGGGGGAAGAAAGGTCGGAAAATTATACTAGAGCAGGGACCATGACATTGTTTTCAGGTGATATCAAAAGGAAGCAAGCGTGCGCATCCATCGAAGAAATTTAGACGAGTATAATTTGCAAATCCCAAACTGTAAAGCATTGCAATTTTTGGTAGGTTTATAAACCTACAAAAACGCGAGCGGACTCGTCGACGGTCTTTAGAGACAAAATTTTAACCAGTAACATCACCCGTCAATGACGGTTGTTCGCCTCGTACGCTGCGCACATTCCATGTGCAATTAGGACACACTTTATTTCGTAAAAAGCAATGTAACAAGCATTGAATAAGTTACACAATTTGCGGCCATTCGCGTATTTGCCAAAAATTTTAAATCGAGCGCTATCGATTCGTACCATTTTATGAACGGGTGAGGTTTTTTTAGGCCTGGCGGAAAAGACATATTCACACAACGGTTGTTATATGTTTCAAGTATAGTACCTGGTTCACAGGGTCGCTCACATAATTACGTACTCACCGAGGGAGGAAGGTTTTCCAAAATAACGATAGGTAATTTGACACAATACTTTGTGGAAATCTGATACGGAGGGGAAAGGGGGGTTAAAAAATGTTCCAAAAACTGATTACGTATTATGTGAACACCCCCAATAGCTGATTTTGAGTCGCTTTGTACCTAACAGGAACTTCCTTATTTCGCGTGTGGTCACCCTGCAAATGTGCTTTGTCTGTTTTCTTTTCCTCAGTAGTATATCTAAAAGAATGTTGTTGACACTGTGTACTGACCTCACAACATCGACATCTTGCACAAGTAACTACTACCAGATTGCTTCCCAGGAGCTATTTAGAGATTACTTATGATTTGGGTCCAGTCCAACAGTTTTGTGATTTGAGATTGCATAGAAAATGAAGTCACATAGTAAACGCGTTAATCTCAAATTATATACATTCAATACTTTAAATTTACTCATTATTTGTTTTCACACCAATATATAAAATCTTAAATGAAGTTGTTTATAAATTACCATTTTTTAGCATAACTCTATTTAGAGATAAGAGGTGGTTATTGTGTTAAGCTACATAAAACCAGTAATAATACTTATGTAATATTATAAAAAGTAAACTGTTGTACTGAAAACACCATTCTCTCAGATTAGAGTTTTTTATATATCAGAAATTGGACACAATTGCAAGTTACAACTATTTTATATGTAAATGGTGATATATTTAATTCATCGACCATTACATATGTTAAATAAGTCAGTAAATCAGTATCTGTGGTCCATGTAAAGATTCCATCTATCTAACCAATGACGCTTTAAGCTTACACAAACAGATGACATACTTCATACCAAAAATTCCCTGAATTAGATAGTTCATTAAAACTTACTTTTCGGGAAATATTCCTGTTGCTACTTCGTACTACGGCATATGTCCCAACGAAGAAAATAACAAGAGGAACATATGGGGCTGAAAATGAGAGAATATTTCTACACCATGTTTCTTGTCTTTTGCCAGTGCATCATCAATGCTATGTCGCCAAAGGTATGGTACTACTTAATCATGTCTAAAATACCATGTGACCTATAACAAACCATTGTGACAAATATAATTGGCTATTTTTTTAGAAGCCAAATAGTGATCAGTACCTGAAGTGGTCTTACATTGTGTCTGTAAATACCCATTTAATTACAGGAATACTTCCTGGTGACAGACACGCCTCCGGACAAAACACATCATACCTAGATATATCAGCGGAGTTACTTACGTTGGAGCCCATGTTGGCCTCCATGCCTCCCTTAAAAGGCCAACTATCCGAACGCAAGTGTTGACAAGAGTTGTAAACCCATTCCCGTGAGCTGCTTGAGTGATATTAGCTGGTACGTATAAACAAAAGCAGTTGTCTGGGTTTTATATGATGTTGAAATTGAACAGGAGAAGCTTTTGCTCCATGTATCACAATGTGAGTTAATTGAAAAAAACAGTGACCTTAATGTTAAGTACGATAACTTTGGTTTATTTTTATCAAATTAACTCAGAAAAAGGTATAATAGATGTCAAGACCTGTCGTGAGTTGATAGTAGTTGGAGATGCTCTGTGCATGTATAAAGAACGGTAAATCGACGGCTCTGGATTTACGATTGTTCAGTTGAAATTGTTACTTTCACACATCCTTTGACACTTGGTGGGTACAGACGACAAATATAACTAACTTCTTATTCGGAATCATTTAGCTTGTTTTGAAGCTATGTGATTGACTTAACATTTTGACAATCTGTATAATCTGCACAATTGCCGTCGTTTTACCTTATAATAAAACCGATTTGATAAAAGGTTAAAACTTTGACCATAAAATACATAGCCAAGTAAGTACAATAACTTCTCATCGCTGAACAATATAGCCTGCTCCTTGCATGCTAGTTCCATGTCGGAAGTCGTACTCACGAATATCACTAATTAAAATTATCACTTACAAGACGTCCAAACTGAGAGCTCAAAGAAAAAGAGACACGGAAAGAAGCTCACTACATGATGTTAATGATGAACCCCGTCAGCAATGTAAATATTTCAAAACTTATATAAATCCTAGCTGTGAGTGTATCTCTAATCATTGCTATTGGTTAGTTAATTGCATCACCGTCCATAAATTAACTTCTCCCGTGGCTTCTTAGTTTATAAATAAAGAGAGATGTATAATTGCAAAATCAATTATGACAATATATTTCAGGTTGATCATGACGATATCTCTTTTGCCACTGGAGAGATCTGGGAAGCCACACATTCTTGCACAAAACACCCGCGAAGTCGTTCCGACATCTCACATTCGGAGTTGCCAGTGCCACGGTCAAACTTCATCTTCACACCGTGTCTAGTTCGGGCCCCTGATGTGCTCCAACTGACCCCAACCCGTAAGTAACTTTAACATCCTGAGGATACTGTCGATATTGTTTGTAATGCCCTGGCAACCCGACAGTGGATGGACAGCAGATTGTCTTTGCGGGACTAGTCTGACCGATAGGTTTGGTAAAACTGTCAAGGTTGAGACACCTGAAACATTTAACTTTAGGTGTTGAAATGGGAATAAATTATTCTGGGTCACCACAGTAACTGATATAATTCTCGTTTATTTACATAAAAAATTGCACCAGTTTTAGACTGTAATATTACTTTAAATACCCTTAAATTTCATCTTAAAAAAAACCAAAAGTTTTTGCTAGACAGTTTATCTGATAATCAAATTTTAATCTATTCATAACGTTTTAATTGATTATTACATATATTGAAGATAGTTTAATAACAGTTAAGTTTAGTTTCAAAGATCTCTTTTGTTGTACCTTTTAGCTCACAGGTCTGTATTAAGGGATTAAATATTAAACAATTCAAAATTTCACCTTGGACCCCCTAGACTTTTTAGTTAAATTCTCCGACTGTATTTCAAAATATTTATTAGAGTGAGTTAATACATTTCTTTTTCAAGAACATGCTACATAACCGACTACGAAAATGATGATTTGGTACCGATAAGAAAGTATATGTGATGTTAGTATAGCTATGACCAACTAAGCTCTTAATATTAGTATCCTGTTTATATTTCGCTGACTAATGATCAGAATCGCGTTTACGACTACATAAAGTTGGCCATTATTCAAGATATTCAAAGCTCGTTATGGTTTAATTTGCCACGATACATTCTATTATGTAAAGCTCTATGTTTTCGTTCCTGGAATTGTTTAAATCATCATCCTACAGACACTAAACCATCTAAAATAACCATTGTTTATACAATATCCCACCCTGTAGCGAAAATGTCGGAAGGGTTCATTATCCCCCCGAATTGGGGGGGGGGGGGGGGGGGGGGGGGGGGGGGGGGGGGGGGGGGGGGGGGGGGGGGGGGCAAGCTCGAGATCGCCTGGCTCCAAAACTCCGAGAAAAGAAGCCAACAAGTTAACACAAACTGACTTGTTCTACCAAGATCCATTAGAAATGGTCACGTAGCAGATCTGAAGCAGAAACCCGAGACTTGTGAGCCGCCTGCCGGATGAACAGCGAGGTGAAAACGTGTAAATTTGTTTATAACAAACAAGTGTACAATATGTTTATAACGTTTTAAAATACGTCTTTTGATAATTTTATATTCGTGGCTATGCAGGTACGATATTTCGATAAAATGTTTTCGAAGGGAATAAGTTAGGCACATAATGTATGTTTATCGTTTGCAGTGCGAGAAAATTCTGAAGTCTGCCCCAACAAAAGGGCTGTGGATGCCACTAGGGAAGGAGGTAAAAGTGATGCAATGTTGGCGATGCACACAGTATGGTCACCGAAACAGGAATAAAGAGTGAACATTAGCCTCTAAAGGGAACCTCAAACGAACAGCTTCGTAAGATTCACGAGGATCAATGTATCACATGATGCGGCAGAAGGTAGGTAAATTGAGCCTTTGAGCTAGAGATCCTTCGTTGGTCTACGTTGTAATTGCTATGTTTTAGAAGTGTCGTTTAAAATTGTATCGACCGATTTGCCCATCAGTAATGAACGATCAGTATACTTTGATTCAGCTTACACATTTATTTTTGAAAATCCAATCAAGCAATAAAATTGATGTATATTACAAATATCAATTAATAAATTGATGAATGATGAAGCAAGCTTCCTTAATTCGGGATAGCCTGTGGCAGACAACGCCGATCTAATGCTACTACAACCTACACAAGTGCAAGTAAGTAGTAAAATATTTCATGCTAGGCATGGCAATTAATATAATAAATAATTAAAATAATTCCTCAGCAAACGATGACCAGGATGAGGATGGCAACACCAAAAAGAGTTGAGGGATAGCTCAGATGAAAAGCAAAGTGGAGAAGATACTAGTGGTGGCAGTGATGAAGACTCCGAAAAAGAAAAGAAGAAGACGAAAGAAGAAGAGGCAATAAGAAGAAAAGAAAAAGTCAATCAATCCACGAGGGAGAAAGATACAGATCATGGAAAAAAGAGGAGTTCAGAAAAGAAAAATAAAAAGAAGAAAAAAAGGAGACACAACCCGTCGGACATGAGGATTCAAAAGAATGATCATGAGTTTTCTGAGATTCAGAGTTTCTGAACTACGATTTAATCATAAAATACTGAAAAAGTATTTCAATACAGTACGTCAACTAGAATGTTATCGGGATTACAAAATACACATGATATGGACTAAAAGGTATTAACTCTTGAATTAACCCCAGTTATATTTTCTACAAACTCTCAAACAGACTACTAGTTTTTTTGACACACAACGACGGAAATACAGTTTTGACAAATATTATTGACTTTAACGTCTACCACAGCCATATTACCTATTTATTGTGAGTTATAAAGTACGAACTGATTTTTATAATGTTAAGAAGATACGAACAAGATGTAATTTTTCACTGTGTTTTATTGAAGGCAAAAATTCGAATCATATCATACACTGTTGCAATGTTTGCTTTTGGAGTGCATAAATCACGATACCAGCATTATATCCGGACCGTTATTAATAAAGTGATCTACAGATAGCATGCAGTAGATTGTAGACAACAAGTAATTAAGAACACAAAGCACAATGAAGAAGCCCAAAAGATGTCTCGCAAATAAACAGCCTTCCCGTTCGACATCATCCCCACCGACCCAGACCTCACAGCAGTCAGCACCATCGAGAGTGAGATCGTCTATCTGTCCCTGCAAGATATATCTCCCAAAATATATACTGGTCAAACACACGGACTCTTGTCGCGTATTTTGTTTTCAGGCACTTCACTCCTGTCCATTTCAAGTGACAATCATTTGTGTGAGATATATTGAGACTAGGAAGAACCGCATAGGTATCAATGCCCTCACGATAATCCGCTGTATGCACTGTAGAAGTCAGGGATGGGAAGTATTCGCCTACTGGGGATGACGAAGGGGTAAGTTTGTTTTATACTTCTTTAGTTTTTAAGCTCAGTTATTTTAAGGAATGTTTTTGTGAGGTTAGTAATAATTCCTGAAAATATCTTTGCTGATTCCCTCCCTCAAAAAGTCAAAATACATTCAAATCCTTTCCTAATTAAGAGCCTTGTGCATATAACAAACTTTACTAATTGTCTTTTCAAATATTACAGGTTATAAATTGTGGGAACTGACAAAAGAGAACCCATCGTGATGATACAACCAAGCACGACACTTCATCGCCGCCTTCTCAGTCGATATCCACAGGATCCACCCGTGGTACTGCATCTGGAGATGGCGCCTCTCTAGTCTGGAACCAAGACACAAAGCAAACTCATAGCACGTTCTGACGAATGAGACAGTGAGCTGTTAACATGTGACTGGAGCGAACCAACGTAAGTTGTTTGCGGGGACGGAGAGGGTGTTGAACATATTTCCGTGGGACAACTGGGGGGAATATCAGACAGGATACCCTTTCGGAGGAAGTGAGCGTGGAATACGTGGTTGTGTTATTCTTATGATATTCTAGTTTTAGGATGTATGGACGGTGTTATCCGAGCTACCTCCATCCACCCTCTTTCCCTCACAAACCCCTGACGCCACATTGGGATCACTCTGATAACTCTATAAGGGCCTGTAGTTTGTCGCATGATGAAGAGAGATCATGACAATAGAATGATTAATTTGTTAGGGCAGTGGTCCCGTTGAAAACAGGATGAGGATATTAAAAACATTCTGTTGAGGGACAGTGATAAGGATAGTGGTGATTCAGAGGATAATGATGATGAAGAGTCAGAATCGTCAGAAGATGAGCAACCTAAGAAAAAGAAAATTAAACATATTAGTTCGAAGGAAATTAAGTACGAACGAGACTGCGGATTTATTTCCAGCAACTTAGCTTAGTCTTACTATAGTGAACGGTTAAAGAGAAGTATAGACTACCGTTGACTTTTTATATTAACTATTTCTATTTACCGTAAAATTGACCATAGTATGGTATTTAACCTGCCTAATTAACTGTTCTCAATCAATTTGATTATATATACTAAATAAATAGTACGAATAGTACGCAACAATCAACACAATAATTTCCATCTTAAAGTTAGCTGAAACAATGGTACTCTCAATCGGTTTGAAGGAAGATGCAAACAAGTAAAAAGGAGTAGGGATTTGAGCGGATGGTGGAAGTATTGTCCAACCCCCGACCACCCTACTGTGCACCCCCGGTCAACGGTCTTACCAACGTCACACCGCGCAACATCACCGAGACAATATCCTCAAACTATTCAAACAGGCTATCGATTAAGTATGCTGTTTTAAAACTTAACATACTCAATCTATGGACTTTCACCGAGCCATACTTGAAACTTGATGTGTAGTTTTGTATGGAAAAACGAGCGCTTAACACCGTATCTCTTCTTTTCAGGAACAGGTGGTCTATCAATAACCGATATAGACTGTGTGAGTTATACTAAAGACCGGATGGGAGCGCCGGCTATGTCCAGCACTGCCGTGTAGCGCGCGCACCTCTCTCTGGAGCAACCTGGAACATTCCACTCAATGCCTTTTAACCAATGTATCGTCTCATTTTGAGAATGGGTGAGACAGGTCTGTATTACATGTTGTTGTGAATTTAATCTTTATTTTCTTCAATGATATTCTCAGTTTTGGTGAAAACAGATTTCAATCCATTTTTTTTTTTTTTTTTTTTTTTTTTTATTTTTTTTTTTTTTTTTTTTTTTTTTTTTTTTTTTTTTTTTCCCCCCCCTTTCCCTCAGTTGAATTGAGTTACAGCCTTGACTTATTTTGTTTAATCTACGAAGGAAAAGATATTTTTACAATACTTCTGCCAAGGATAAGGAAATCAATACGTGGGTAAAATATTCCGAAAAACAAAATAATAAATAGTTTAAAATGATTATAATGCAGATTGATGTGTAATAAGAAGGAAAATCAATACATATAATCATCAGATGTATACAGAATACAATAAAGCATAGGTGTAGTGTATACTGACCAGGAACAGGTTGCAATAACCCCACAGTACTCTACGAGTCGGAGGCCATACACAGGTTGATCAATTACATGAAACAGAGATACATGATAACGTTGAAACCCTGGATACTAGCAGTCGTCAAAGCACTTGGAACGGTTTTAGTTTAAACGTTTAATCAAATTATTTAAAAGAGTAAATCTCCGCTTTCTATTTCGTAAAAACTATTTTGTATAGCCAAACTTAGTATCTTTGGTATTTCAACATTGGATTCTGGCCGAATTAATTCCAAAATAAGACGCCTACATGCAGGTTAGCCAGAGTGATGAAGTAAGTAACGACCCCTGTCCCAGGATACAACATGTGAGCACTTGCTAAACAGGGAAAAAAGTTTTATTGAGCTACCTTAACTGAGTCAAAGGAAAGGATGGTCATCTTTTCCTTGGTTTGGTCAAAGAATGTTTATTCTAGCAGGAACCCCGTCTAACACTAAAGTGGTTTTAAGACACGATAGACAAAAAGTGATTATTCCCTATTTAATTCGCGTTTTTTGACAACCACTTGGAGTACCCCAAAAAAAAATTTTTTATTATTTTATTGGGCACTAAATTAATATTCCTTGGCCATTTTTTATTTTATTTTTTTCAGTGCTGATTTGAAGCCATTAAAGCATTGACCCAGTCAAAAAAAGTTTCAGTTGTATAACTTATAACGGTTTTTGCGGAAAGATGCGTTAAAGTTGATGCCGTGGAGTCAGTAAAAGGGCACGGATATATACATACAAATATATCGTCTCGCGTTTATATATAGTAAAGATAAGCTCGGATATTGTATCATGTAATATCTTCTTTCATATACAATATACATCCCATTCTCTAACATTCAATTGGCGTCACCCTGCAATTTCCAGACTGTTATCGCACATTGAAGGACTGCTGTAAAGATGCCTTGCGGCAGGAGACTGCCCTAAAGCGATCTTTGTTATTCTTTACAGGGTTAAGCAAAACAAAATCATCTTCTGTGCGTAAAATTAACATGGGTTCACTTATTAAACGTCACCCATTACTAACTTTCAGTTTGTTGAAACTTGGCCGGATAATGCATTTATCTGTTGATTAAACATAATAATACTGTAATTTCCAGAAACAGTGTTCGCGATGCAGTGGAGATAACCGAACGAGCGATCTATCTCCCAACAGACGACAATTCCTCAGATAATCCATCAACTGTTCTGCATAAAATGCTAAGCACCTTCCTATCAAAGACCACCATTAAACCACTTTTAATTATTGACCTATTATACTTAGTTGGTAGTTTTTATAGGACCACATTAATTTATTAACATATCATACTTAGTAAATTTTTATTTTGTGTGACTGTATCACCCAGTTTTAACATTTGATAATGTACAGTATATTGAACAACCCAATTTGACTGAATGATATTTATATTCTAATAAAATTCTAGATATTTTATATAATATTACAACAGACGACAACTTCCTGTTTTTTCTTCTATATTAGTTTTACTCAAATCTCATGTACAGACTTTTTTACAAGGACATGACAAATGATACTCACATTAGGCATACATTAATTGCATCTAAATATTTCACTTGCATTATAGGCTTAGAATTTATTCTCTAGGTCAAGCAGTATTTAAAATGTTTTAATTCATTTGTAGTATGACAATGTAAGGTATATAAGAAGTTATTTAAATTTTGCTTGGGCTATTATATTGACTAGGTATTGAGGTTTAATGAGGAATATGGAATTGAATTCTATATAAATTTACACTATGTGGTTGGGGGCATTTTGCATATTCAATATGGTACTAACTCATCTATAATCATCTATTTGATTGGTATTCCGTTTTCTGTTAATTTCTCATGAAATAGATTATTATATCTAAATTGGCTTTAGTCGGGTGCCCCGCCTAAAAGAACTGGAATCTACCAGGAAGCATCCGTCACGAGCTTGGTCTACATAAAATTAAATTAATAACCATTCATTCATGTATGTGCACGAAATTTATTTCAATCAAAACAGAGGAAAAACCTGTGGTAGACACCGTGAATAATTCAACGACAGTGGAATGCAGAATCAGACCTTCTCCAATACTGCGAATCTCTTCAGTTCAGTTCGGAGAATGGGCTTCAGTATTTACCTTTTGCGAGAGGTACAAGTATAGCGATCCAGAGATGAGAATAAGAAAACCGTGAGATCCCTGATAAAATTGCTTACACTTGTCCTAAAATCAATAGGAGTTCTGTCAGAAGGAAACCCTGTAAATAACATCGGAGTTGAATCACAACCGCTGCTGAAGAAGGCAGGGTATCTGCCTGAACAATACAGACTAAGAAACGGTGATACAACCAGAGTCTAGCATATATGACATCATTTCCCATTGAGTGATGCAAATCTCTTCACTGAAATGAAACAACCCAGTTCACACGCACAAGTGTACTCCAAGATCTTTACAGGATGACCAGAAGGAGCAGCTCACTACAAGCACTCTATCCAGAAGGGGTCAGTCACTGGTGCAGTACGATATAGTTCCACCTTCAGATCATAGATGGAAAGAATCGTGCCATACTTGTATCTTCTTCTGATTCAAATGGAGCAGGTATGAAATTTGGAGAGGAACACAAAAGGGAGCTTTGGTAAGTGGCTGCCTGTCGGATGTTTGGACTCCTACAATAGATTGAACATTAACCCTTATCCTTGCATGTGATACAAGAACATTGTTATTAAGTGTGGTGTATAAATGATGATAGAAGACCATCTGTTTAAATATCTCAGCGTGCAATTTTTTGCTATAATTAGTCATCTAGAATTCAAGATTGACAAATGCAAGAGGCCAATCCAACCGCCAAGTTATTTCTTGTCCCTCTTTTAACCAACTCGAAATGCTGTTTAAATAGGAAAGATCTTACATTTATAGAACTTATTCGCGTGAGCTACTCCCCAAAAACTTTGGTGTTCCAGATTCGTTGATGCTTTGATGACTTCCTGACAATAAACACTGGCTTACTTTGCCTAACCATGTCCAGGGAAGTTGACAGATAAGGCCGAACGTGATTACCTGCACCTCAAATGGAAAGGGAGTGGCCAAACTCTACTTTAAATCCGTAATACTTCCATGTTAGGATGCATGGAGGGACTGATAGAGGAAGAGGTGGAGGAGGACGGTAAGGTAGGTTCAACACTTTATTCTCATCCGCCGTGAGGACAGCCGTCAATGTTGAAGGCTATCAGCCTCCAACACGAAAGTTCTTAAAAAAGAGGTTGTCCCACAGTTAAAAAAGTATTTACTTAGGTCAATCTAAAATTGAATGGCAACCACTGTAAATTGTCCATTCACTCTAGATGTTTTAACACCAGTACAAACAAAATAAAAAAGTTTACTTGTACTGCAATAATTGTATCCCACCTAGCAGTAAACCGTTATAACCCATTTAAGCTTCTGAATGAGACAATGAAGACAACACTGATCAGATGAATGTAATACGTAAAATCTCTGAGTTACTTTGAAAGCTGTGACTCATATTCAGTAACAGACATATACCGCACCTTTGCTAACGAATTACAAGTGCAAAACTCACTAATATTTCAAAATCTTGATGGCAACAAATCAAACTTTTGACTCGCTGGCAATTGAAATCGCTAGGTTTACTAACAAATTCTCATGTAATTGGGTCTTGCGAAACAATGTAGGCCCTGAAATGAAAAACTAGTACGAACACACAAAGGCTATGAGAGGCTTCTATCAAGATACCTACGACTCGAAAGAAAAAGGCTCAGGAGTAGCTCCTATTCCGAACACTTCAAATGCTGTCCCCAAAAAACAACTCTTTCATCAAGTAACAGAAAATCTAGAAACCCCTTTGGTAACAATAGGAAGTTCACTAGGAATTCTACTTCTATAGGAGTAGTATACCGCCCTCCAAGTGGCAATGCAGAGGCAAGCTCTCCAAGAACAGACGTCAATACTTGATAAAGCACCAAAACATACACACAATTTATTTTTTTTTTTTATGGCAGGAGTCGATGATTTAACATTAATCTCCATAGTAACCACAGTAGCATTATTGCACAGTATGAAGATGTACCTATTTAGTAGTAGGCCTTCTTCCATTGATAATCATTAGCAACTCCATGAAAAGCCTGGATGTAATGCCTCAGTGCATCGACAACATCATTACAAAAGACCTAGACTCTGATACTGCTCTGAGACATAACTGAACACATATCTCATCACCTCCCTAATTACAATATTTGACTGGAAATTAGCAAGACCAAAAATTATGACACAAGCACACTCATTATATGACTATAGTAAATCAAACCACTGATACATTTGCTGAAGTCTTGGGTAACAAACTAGACCACTGAACCAATTATAGATTTTACTACTTCATGATATCTTTAAAAACAGCAATTGACGAAACTGCAAACTAGCTGGTACCAAAACCACTAAGCGCACTATCCAGAACAACCATGGATTACTGGCGGGATATAGCCCTCATAACCACAGCCATGGGCTTATATGACTGGGGCGAAAGTCAGGAAAAGTTAAGTGTAACCAGGCGAAACAGACACAAAAGGGGCCATGCCTGTGTTCAAATCTGCTGTAATAAAAGAAACCGTTATGATGACTACAAAGCATATAGAAAGTCTACTAAAAAAGGTTCGTAATCAAAAGCTGTATCTTGATATTATTCTGACAAGTAATTTACTTGGAAACTCAGGGAAATCCAAGTAAAACCAGGGCACTGATAAATAAAAATTCGTGCAACCGAAACCGTGATATCAGACCTATATTTTACCAAAGACAATGAAAAGATAACTGATTCGCAGAGTTTATCGCTAATGAATTCATAAGTATTTTGTACCCTAGCATCTAACTAATGCAGCCATACACAGAACTAGGAAGCTTACAAATAATCAGCTTCCAAGTTCCTGTGACTTCTTACTAAATCGAATACAGCAAATATATAGCTACATGATGCTCACCTGATGAGGTGGCTAAGAACATATCGGGAACTTAAGAATGGCAAGGCTAGCGACATACCAGTACATAAGTAAAAGGCAGAATCAGTCAAAATGTAGCACCACAACAAATCGTTATTGTACTACGAAAGTTGCAACAGTGACTTTTTCGAGACCTAAAAGTAGGTAAAATAAGTCCAAAACTCAGAAAGAAAATGCTGTAGCTTCTAGAAAATTACAGCCTATCTCAATCATAGCAATATTCGGTAAAAATACATGAAATAAATCAAATTCTCCAGGCTTAACAGTTTCTTACAGTCGCAGGATTATTATATGAACATCAATATGCTTAAGAAAAAATCACTCGACAACCATGCACTCAACATCTTGCGACAACATTGAAAAATTCTTAAAGAGATAAAAAACACGTACTAGGCAACTTCCATTGATTTAAGAAAAGCAATTGACACAATCTGTCATGATAAACTGACTTAAAAACAGTGAATGATAATGGAATTCGGGGGACGGGCAAATAAATATGATAGCCAGTTACCTTACTAATAGACAGCAAAATGTATTCAGTACTGGAGAAGATCCGAAACTGCTGTAATATTTGGAGTACCTCAGGGGTATATTAGGTCCCTTGCATTTCTTAATCAACATCATGAAATATACAGATTATCAGACCTAGGTAAGTTTATACTTTTTTGCCGATTACAACCAACATATTTGTTGTAGATAAATGTATAAAAACACTTTTAACTGCAAAGCAAATAAAAATACTTACACATGTCATCCAGTATATGAATAGTAACTTGCTGCAAAATCAACATAAAGAAATGTTAGTTAAAATCCACTTTAAAGCCCGAACTGTAGAAATGAACCAGATTCAAACACAAATGTAATTAGAACTGACACTAAATAAAATATTAAATAAAAAGGTGGAGGGAAAACTAAGTTTCTGGAGTCCAGTATTGAACAAAAACTGAACTTGGATGCTCCTTTAAGAGCGTTAAACCGTAAATTGGAAATGTTAGATAGGTATACTATGTGGAACTTAAGACTGCTGAGTACCTAAAAAACTATATAAGGGACCTGTACCTCCACCCATTTTAATCACACCTATGTTATTGAATATCTGTTTGGGGAGGAGTAACACATAAAAACTAGAAGCCATATTTAAAACACAAAAGAAATCATAGATTATCTCCTTGGTGATAATGATTACATACTTCAATAAATCAAACAAGTGCCAGAGTAAGGCCTATCACTCGGAAAAGACCGAAAGTACATCAAGCAGATGTTAGGCAAAGAATTCTGACTAGACTCACAGTAAAACAATGCTGTACCTAGTTAACATTCTGACAGTTCCACACAATCTTCATAAGTTCACTGATAAATGGAAATGATAAATTAATAAGTTCCAATCACCAGTCTCAAGTTCTCATTATTCAACAGTCACCAAGACGAGACAACTACTTCATCCCAACCACTCCATCCATCACTATTTCATCTATCAAATCAACTAGTATTTGGAAATTCACTGACCGAAGTCAACAAGTATAAATAGACTTTCTCTCACTCCCATCAGTAAAATCAAGAATTAATTCATAAGAAATCTAATGTTAGAACAATAAATCTAAATATGCACCGACAGCTTTGGTGCAGTTACAACTTTGATGCAAATGAATTATCATTGAAATAGGTTGGCATTTAGTAAACATAGATCATATAGTAAACCACGGTGTATTGCAAAATAAAAAAAACCATGACAAGTTATCAGCCTATATTTAACCTAAGAGACGACAAAAAACGAATCATCAACAACAAAGTTATAAAATCCTGCGGCCCCAGGATCCTGGTTGTTTTCCTACTCTATCTAACCTCACCCGAACCCCCACACACCTTCACTTCCTCTCTTTCAGGTATTATTATTCTTCAATTTATTTTAAAAATTAGATACAGATTATATTTTCTTTTAAATGAGTAATGTCATTGAACATTGTTAGTTATCGTATGTATGTTGTGTATAGTGTTTGCTGACTGTAAATGCTATAGATATTTTGAGCTCACTACGTCTCGCCGTCCATGGGTGAGGAGTTGTAGCTGAAGTAAGTGTTCAAATCACCTAAACTTCGTATGGTGAAACACTGAAAGGGTTTTGCCTTAGCCTTTGGGTGGAGTGTTTGCCCACCGGGATGCCAATATATGATAACAGGACATTACTTTGACACATAAACAAATCAAACGACTTTAATTATCCAGAAAATTTACTAACTGCATTAAGCTTAGTTCATAGATAAATACACACGATCTGCAGAATAGAGGATCACGAATTGGGGTTCCTGTTCTGCGACTGTGGTTTCCTCGTGGGCCGATCAGGTTTTTGTTGTGTATAGTGCTGGGGAAAAAAAACGCTTTAACAATACAATGAGTCCCATGAGAGAACAAATTTTAAATTCTTGACTTAGTGCCACAGTATTTCTTTGGTAAAAACCAAATTTATAGTTAAACGTGATATATTGTAGGAAGGGCATGATTTACTCACATCACTAGCACTGGATGGATCATTATCACACAAAGAAAAACTGACCCATTAAACATGAACCACCACTATACCACGTACCCTAGCACCGAAATAAATACATTGCTCTACATATAACATCTGGCCTGATCCCAGCACATTGTGGGCCCCAGGGGTTCTGTAAAGCCCTTACAGGCACTGGGTCCTTTTACCAGCCACAACAAAATTGATCATGCCAGTACTGTCATAGAACTGTAACCAACTATTTAAAAATTAGATATCTTATGCTAAAATATAAATTTTAAGTCATATGAGCAATCTTCTCAATTTTAAAAAATTTTTAAGAATTAAATTTTAACCCTAACAATGAGGGTGGCATTTCATACATTAACTAAATTCAACTTTGAAAGTACATAGATTATTAGTGAACACAAAATCAAGTTTTTATTAAGACATCCATTTTCGCATTGTGTTGCCAATCTTAGAATTTATGATAAGTATTGATGTGAATAATGGTAATAAATTTAACTTTGATTTATTACTTTTGTATTATTATATGGCAAAAAGGACCCAGTTGGCTGCAGAGTCTTTACCTAGCACCCGATTTACCACTTTTGGAGCACAAACCTCAAACCTAAAACCGGCCAAGCACAAAAGTATGTTATCGCCACGATTGGGTGGGATTGAATCCCAAATATATATCAGCACGCGGCACTAATAAATATGAAGTTCATTATCGAAATTTTAGATAAGCCATCGATCGTTTAACTCATATATAAAAGGTAATAAATAAATTAATGTTTGGATGTTGGTTATATATCGATATTAATCAATTAATTTAAAATAAGTATGGTGTTTGTTATTATTAACCTATTGAGTTACGTATTCGATTTAAAATATTAAAACACTCCTACAAAACAATTCACAAAACAAAACGGACGGGACACAGAAAAGAGAAGGACAAAACCCATCACAGCACTGACGGAAACTGCTGCTGTTGATGAGTTTCGATAATATTAATTTGGATCTCCCTTGTTCATTAAATAGTGTGAACATACTTCTAGAAGTATATTGGCGGACAGTTGCTGAAGGTTAACATTGGGGTCCCAAACCGGGAGTGGTGATACAACTTATTTCGCGTTACTTATAAGAGATACAAAATAAAAATATAAGATATAATGACTGCAAGTTTAACGGATATAGCGCGGGCCATTTCATTATACTGGCGCGGTAAATCACGCTGGTGTAATGAAATATAAGTTTATACAATGTTTAAGAAGTTTTGCGCGCTATACCAAAATGAACATGCAATCCGTCAGATCAGTTGCTCTGCGAAGCCTAGCAACGATCGACGACGACGAACGACGACGACGATGACGCGCATCGAAGATGCGAAAGCAAGAATGCCTAGTATTCGCTGCGGGCGCGTCGAAAGCGGCTGCGAAGTCCCTCCAACACTATAACCAACAAAATTCAGTCCCCATATCTCATCATTAAGCCTTACGAAACACTAAGTGCGAATATAAAATTTAATCTCAAACAAAATGCACGGTCTACCTCGAATAAAAGTGTTTTTTCGTGATTATTCTTTATAGTTTTTTACTTATTTATTACATGCCGCCAGTCACTAAGCGCTTTGCACGCGTGCGGCTTTTTAATCAAGCTTCATGAAAGCGTCGACGTAACAGGAAGAAAAATACGTGAGAGAGGAGCAACAAGGAACTATCAGACTAGTAAATGTCAAAGCACAATCCCATAACTTTACATTTGTTTAATGATATGCAGTACCGACAGCCGCTGCTCTTTAGTAAAACAAATTATTTTTAGTAAAACAAAGTATTTTAATTTATTATCATTGCAATCGATTCATATGAAATAATTATAGAATATAAAATATGTCACACCTATTGAACTGTTTCGTTCGAGTAGTCGAGCCCATGGCTAAATTTTAACTAGGACCAGTGGTGTCGAATTAACATATTAAAAAGGTGATTCTAAGTACAAAATGGAAATTTTATAAGAGAAAAAAGACGGATCAAAACACCAGATCCAAGGACAAGGAGACCCCACTGCAGACCATACATGCTATTGCTTGTGCATGGCCCAAAGGTTCCCATTGTTCCAGAAACTGGTACGAGCTGGTCAACTAGTTTTGATTCAGACTAGGCTTGATGAGTTCTGGGGTATCTAGAGTAGGATTTGAGGGTGCCAGGTTTTCAGGCGGACATGGAAAATATTATGCGGAGGAATATAAAGGTATATACAATACATATCAATATAAAAATAGATCCAAAAATAGCTCCAAAGATTATCACACGGCAGTCAGGGACTTCCAGACAGGATGCCTTTTTGAAACAGGTATAATTAGCGCTTTTGTAATTAGTTGTATGCAAGGGATGGATAGCTGAATGACTACGCTGGTTAAAGCCCCCAGCTATTTAGGGGAGCCACTCAATTTCACGCCCATGTGTTGTCAATTGCTGGTATCAAGTGAAGAGCTTTTTTGAGACGGCTCTTGATGAATTGAGATGGGGGAAGAAAGGTCGGAAAATTTACTAGAGTCAGGACCATGACATGATTTGCTGGGGAATCAAAAGGAAGCAGCGTGCGCTACTTCGAAGAAATCTTAGACGAGTATAATTTGTCAAATCCCAAACTGTATGCTTTGCAATTTTTGTAGGTTTATAACCTACAAAAACGTCTGTGGCGGACCTCGTCACGGACTTGGAACAAATATTTTACCAGTATCACCCGTCAAGGACTTTGTCGCCTCCGTACGCTCGCCTCATTACATGTGCAATTAGAAACACTTATTCGTTTATAAGCAATGATAACAAGGCATTGAATAATTACTCAAGGACCATCGCGTATTTTGACCAAATATATTTAAATCGACGCTATCGCTCGTACAATTTTTTATGAAAATATTCACACAACGGTTTGTTATATGTTTCATAGTATAGTACCTGTACTCCAGGGGTCCGCTCACATATTACATAATCAGCCTAGGGATGAAGTTTCCAAATGATAACGATAGTGTAATTTTGACACAAAGCTTTGTGAAAACTGATTACGTAGGGGAAGGGGGTTTAAAAATTGTCCAAAAACTGATACGTATTATGTGAACGACCCCTAATAGCTTGATTTGATCGCTTGTACCTAACAGGAACCCTTTTTCGGCGTGTGTACCACTGCAATTGCTTTGTCGTTTTCTTTCCTCTGTAGTATATATAAAAGATGTGTTGACACTGTACTACCTCACAAATTCTGACAAACTTTGCACAAGAACTACTAACAAGATTGCTATCCCAGGAGCCATTTCAGATTACCTTTATGTTTTGTGTCCAGTCAAAACAGATGTAGAATTGAAGCTTGCATGAAAAAATAAGTCACCATAGTAAACGCTGTTAGGCTCAAATTATATCATTCATTACTTAAATTTATCAATATTCTTGTTTCACACCAATATATAAAATCTAAATGCAGTTGTAATAATTTACCAGTTTTTTAGCATTACTCTTATTTAAGATAAAGAGGGTGGTGTTTTGGGTTAAGCAACAAAAACAGAGGTTATAATACTTGTAATATTAACAAGTTATACTGTTTTGTTCTGAGAACACCAAACTCTCATATTAAGAGTTTTATATCATGAAATAGGAACACAATGCCAAGTTACTACTATGTTGTTATAGGTAAGATGGTGAATATTTAATTCAATCGACCATTACATATGTTAAAAATATGATAGCAGTAAATCAGTATCTGGTTCCATGTTTAAGATTTCCATCTATCTAACCAATTGAGCGCTTTAATATTGCTTACTCAAACAGATACATGACTTCATAACAAAAATTCCTGAATTAGATATTCATTTAAAACTTCTTTTCAGGAATATTCTGTGCTTACTTCTACTACAGCATAGACCCCACGAGAAAATAACACGAGGAAACATATGGGGCTGAAAAGAGAGATATTTCTACACCATGTTTCTTTGTCTTTTGCCAGTGCATCAACAATGCTATGTTCGCCAAAGGAATGGACGACTTAACATGTCCTAAAATCCCATGTGACTACAAAACCATGGACTATTCTAAATGGCTATTATTTTGAAGCCCAAATAGTGATCATGTACCTGAAAGTGGTCTTACCTGCGGATCTGTAAATACCCATTTAATCACAGTAAAACTTCTGGTGACAAGACTCGCCATCGACAAGGACACCACATAGACCTGATTTTATCTGCGGAGTACTTACGTTGGGAGCCATGTTGGCATCCAATGCCTCCCTTAAAATGGGTCAAAACTATCCGACTCAAGTGTTGGGGAAAGAGTTGAAACCCATTCCCGTATGCTTGCTTTTGGAGTGATATTATGCTGGTTACGTTAAAACAAAGCAGATGACTGGGTTATATGATGTTAAATTTTGAACAGGAGAAGCTATTGCTTACCATGTATCACATTGTGAGATTAAATTGAAAAAAACATAAACACTAATGTTAAGTGACGATAACTTTGGTTTTTATTATTTTCAAATTAACTCAGTAAAAAAGGTATAATATTGTCAAGTACCTGTCGGTGATGTTGATAGTAGTTGAGTTGCTCGTTCATGTATAAAGACGGTAAATCTGGACGGCTCTGTATGTACGATGTCTGGTTGAAATGTTAGCATCTCACCTCCTTGACACTTGGTGGGTACACGGACAAATATAACTAACTTCTCACGTATCAGTTTAGCATTTTGATTATGTGATTGACTTAACATTTTGATCCAATCTGAGTTTATGTATTTTAAATCTGCATAGGATTGTCCGTCGTTTTACTATAATAAAAACGATTTGTGATAAAAATGTTAGAAATACTATGACCATAAAATACTTGCCCAAGTGTACAGACTTCTCATCGCTGACAATACCTCTCCTTGCATGGTATGTTTCCATGTCGTTACTCACGAATTTCCACTAATTAATAATCACTTACAGACGGTCTTAACTGGTGTGGATCATATAAGAGAAAATGAGAGGACACGGATAAGCACACTACAAGATGTTAATGATGAACCTGTCAGCATTGGTAAGGATATTTACAAACTTTATATAAAATCCTAGCTGTGAGTGTGTTATCTCTGAACATTGCAATTGGTAGATTAATTGGCTGACCACGTGTCCATAAATTAACTATCCCGTGGCTTCTTAAGATTTATAAATAAAAGAGAGAATTCTATTGCCATAAATCATATAGACAATATATTTCAGTTGTTCATGACGATAATCTCAGTTGGCCACTGGATAGATTCTGGGGAAGCCGCTCACATTCTGCAACAAAACACCCCGAAGTCGTTCCCGAAATCATCACTTTCGATTTGCCAGTTGCTCTCATGGTCAAAACTTCATCTTCATCACCGTGTCTGAGTTCGGGCCCCATGATGTGCTCCTCATGACCCTTACCCTTCAGTTCTATACAATCCTGGGATCTTCGTTTTTGTTATTGGTAATGCACTGCCACCCTCAGTGGATAGTACTGCGTTGTCTTTGCGGGACTAGTCTAACGCTAGGTATTGGTAAAACTGTCAAGGTTGAGAAAACTCTGAAACATTTAATTTAGGGTTAAATGGGTATTTAAATTTTCTGTCTCCACAGCTGATAAAATTCTCGTTTATTCATAAAAAATAGCAACCAGTTAGCTGTATCTTACTTTTAAATTCCCTTAAATATCATCTAACCTTACCAAAAGTTTTTGCTGACAGTTTCAGATAATCAGATTTATCTAATCATAACGTTATTTGATTATTAATTATATTTAAAGTAGTTTTAATAACAATATAAGTTTAGTTTCAGATGTCTTTTGTTTGTACCTTTTAGCTCAATCGGTTCTGTTTAGGATTTAATATTTACCTATTCAAAATTTCACCTTGACCGGGCCCTAGACTTTTTAGTTATATCTCGACTGGATTCAAATAATTAATTAGAGTTGATGTTTACATTTAATTATTCAAGAACATGCTACAAACCGACTACGTAAAATGAATGATTATGGGTCAAACCGATATATAAGACTTAGTGGATGTTAGTATAACGTATGACCAACTAAGCTCTTAATTTTTAGTTCATGTTTATTATATCGCTGATTAATGATCAGAACGAGTATTTACTGACTACATAAAGTTTGGCATATTCTAATTAATCAAATCTTTTGTTATTTTGCACGATTCATTCTATTAAGTGAAAGCTTCTAAGTTTCGTTCCTGAATTGATTAATTCATCTTCCTACAGAGACTCTAAACCATCTAAAAAATCCATTGTTTTACAATCATCCCACCCTGTAGCAGAAATGTCGAAGGGTTCAGTATCCCCCCAAGCTCGAGAACGCCTGGCTCCAACTCGAGATAAAGAGCAACAAGTTAAAACAACTGGACTTGTTCTACAAAGATCCATTAGAAGATGGTCACGGAGGCAGGTCTGAGCAGAAACCCGAGACTTGTGCCCGAACCAGCCGGAGAACAGCGAGGTGAAGAACGTGTACAAGTTGGTTTACTAAACAAACAAGTGTATCAAGTATGATTTATAAACTTTTAAATACGTCTTTATGATTAATTTTATATCGAGGCTATTCTGGTACTAGTAATTTCGAGTAAAAAGTTTCGAGGGATAAGTTATGGGCACATAATGGTAAGTTTTTCGTTGCAGTGCGAGAATTTTCTGAAGTCTGCCCCAACAAAGGGCTTGTGAGTTCCACTAGGGAAGGAGGTACAAGTGAAGCAATAGTTGGGCGATGCAAACAGTATGTTCACCGAACAGAGATACAGAGTGTACTTAGCCTCTAAAGGGAACCTTCAGAAACGAACAGTTCCTGTAAGATGCACGAGGATCCAGAATGTTATCACATGATGCGGCAGAAGGTATGAATTGCTTGTGCCTAGAGATCCTTCGTTGGTCTACGTGAAATTGCTATTTTAGAGTGTCGTTAAAATTGTAATCGACCGATTTGCCATCAGTAATGAACGATCAAATTCTTTGATTCCGCATACACATTTATTTTTGAAAATCCAATCAAGCAATAAAAATTGATGTTATACAATTATCACTTAATAATTGATGAATGAATGCAAGCAAGCTTCTAATCGGGATAGCGTGGCAGACAACGCCCGAATCATGCTTCTACAGACGCTACACAAGTGCCAAGTAAGTAGGAAATATTTTCAAGCTAGGCATGTGGCAATTTATCTAATTAATAATTAGAAATAATTAAAATAATTCCTCAGCACGATACCCAGGATATGGAGGCACACCAAAAAGAGTTGGAGGATAGCTCAGATGAAAGCAATGTTGGATGGAAGATACTAGTGGTGGCAGTGATTAAGACGTCCGAAAAAGAAAAGAAGAATAGAAGAAGAAAGAGCAAGAAGAATAAAAAGAAAAGGAAAAAGTCAGTCAATCCACGGAGGAGCAAGATACAGATCAAGGTAAAAAAAAGAGTAGTTCAGAAAGAACAAAAAAAAGAAAAAAGGAGACAACATCCGTCGGACATTGAGGATACAAAGATTGATCATGAGTTTCTGATTTCTGAGTTATCTGAACTACGAAATTTTAATCTTAAAATACTGAAAAAGATTTCAATAAAGTACAGTCAACTAGAATGTTATCGGATTACAAGAATACACAATGAATATGATATAAAGATAATTAACTCGAGAATTAAACAGTTTATTGTTGCTACAAAATCTCAAACAGGCTACTGTTTTTTGTGACCACAACTACACGGAATTACAGTTTGACAAATATATTTTGACTTTAACGACTACCACAGCATATTTAAATATTTGATTTGCGTTATTTAAAGTACTGACTGATTTTATAATGTTAAGAAGAACGAATCAAAGACAGATGTAATTTTCTGTGTTTTATGAAGGCAAAAATTAGAAGTCATTCATTACACTGTTTGTCAATGTTGCTTTTGAGTGCATAATCACGATACCAAGCTTTATATCCCGGACCGTTATTATAATAATGATCTACAGATAGCAACTGTAGAGGTGGTAGACAACAATTTATTAAAAACACAAAGCACAATGAAGAAGCCCAAAAGATGTCTCAAACTAAAAAAAAAACCAGAGCCCCTTTTCCCCTTCGACATCATCTCCCATCCGACCCAAGACCTCACAGCAGTCATCACCATCCGAGGGCGAGATCGTCTTCCTGTCCCTGCAAAGATGATGATCTCCAAAAAAGATACTGATTCTACACACGCGGACCTCTTGTCGGCGTATTTTTGATTTTCCAGGCAACTTCACACCCACTGTCCATTTCAAGTGACTAATCATTTTCTGTGTGTGATATTGAGACTAGGAAGTACAGCATAGGTATCAAATGCTCACGATAATCCGCTGGAGGCACTGTGTGAAGTCAGGGATGGGAAGGTATTCGCAACTGGGGAGACGAAGGGGTAAGTTGTATTTACTTTCTTTAGTTTTAATGCTCATTATATATATTGAATGTTTTTGTGAGTGTGAGTAATAATTCTGATCTCTTGCTGAATTCTCCTCAAAAAGGTCAAAATATCATTCAAATCTTTCCAAATTATAGCCATGTGCATTTAACAAACTTTCCATAATGCTTTTTCCAATTTACAGGTTATAAAATTGTGGGATCTGTAGAAAAGAAGAACCCATCGATGAAACAACCAGAGCACGACAATTCACTCCACCTTCCAGTTCGGATTCCACAGGATCCACCCAGGTACTGCATCTGAGATGGGTCGCCTCTCTGTCAGAACTCACGACAACCAAACACCAATCACGATCTGACGGAATGTACAGTGAGCATTATAACATGTGACGTGGGTTGCGTACCAACAGTAAAGTGTGTGCGGGACGGAGAGGGGGTGTTGAACATATTTATGTGGGAACAACTGGGGGGATATATCAGACAGGAATACCCGTTTTCAGGAGGAAGTGAGCGTGATACTGTGTTGTTAATTCCTGAGAATTCTAGTTTTAGGATGTTAGGACGGTGTTATCCGAGCTACTCCCTCTATTCCTCACAAACCCCCTGACCCCATTGGGGATCACTCTGATAAACTCTATAGAGAGCCTTGTGTTTGCGCATGATGAGAGGAGATCTTGTCAATAGACATGATTATGTTTGTTCGGGCGTGGTCACGTTAGAGAAACTGATTATGATATTAAGAAAACTTTCTGTAAGGCACAGTGATCAGGATAGTGGTGAATCAGAGAAAATGATGATAATGGTCAGATCGTCAGAGATGAGCCTAAGAAAAAAAATTAAACATATTATAGATTCGAAGGAAATTAAGTCGAACGAGACTGCTGATTTTTTCAGCGACTTAGCTTAGCTTACATTGTGAACGTTTAAGAAATATGACTACCGTTACTTTTTTATTTAACTTATTTCATTTACCGTAACATTCCTATAGTATGGTATATTACTGCCTAATTTACTGTCTCAATCAATTTGATTTTATATACTGTATTAATTAGAACAAAGAATAGTAAGCAACCATTTTTTCAGCACAATTAATTTCCATCTTTATAGTTAGCTGAAACAATGGTTATCTCAATCGGTTGGAAGGAAGTGCAAACACGATAGGATAGGACTGTGCGGATCTTGAAGAAATTGTCCCAACACCCCGACGCACCTACCTGTGCCACCACGGGGTCACGTTTCTACCACGTCACAACACCGCGCAACATCACCGAGACAATATCCTCAAACTAGTCAAACAGGCTTATCGATGTAAGTTGCTGTTTTAAAACTTAACAAACTCATCCTGTGACTTTCACCGAGCCATACTGAAACTTGTATGTGTAGTTTACTTGTAAAGGAAAAACGTGCAGCGTAAGCACTATCCTCTTCTTTTCAGGAAGCAGGTGTATCAATTATCCGATATAGACTGTGTGAGTTATACTAAAGGACCGGGCATGGGAGCGCCGCTAGTCAGCACTGCAGTTGTAGCGCGCACTCTGGCGCAACTCTGGAACATTCCACTCATGCCTGTTAACCATTGTATCGCCTCATGTTAGAGATGGGGAGACAGGTTCTGTATACTAATTTGTTTTGTGAATTAATCGTTTATTTTCTTCAGAATGATAGTTCTCGTAGTTTTGGTGAAAACAGATTTCAATCCATTTCTCTCAGTTGATTGAGTTACAGCTTGATTTATTTTGTTTTAATCTTACAAAGGAAAAGATATTTTACATACATCTGGCACATGGATAAGGAAATCTATGAACAGTGACATTATTCAGATATCAAACTAATTAAATGTTTAAAATTGATATAATGCATGATTGATGTGTATACAAGGGAATACAAAACAATCAAAACATCTGAGTATCTGAATACAATATAATCATGTGTAATGTATACTGACAGTACAGGTTGCAGATACCCACAGTACTCCTAACGATGTCGGAGGCAATACACAGGTATCATTACATGAACAAGCTACATGATATTCGAGAAACCCTGGATATAGCAGTCGGCAATGCTCTGGACAGGTTTAGTTAAACGTTTAAATCAAATTTAAAAGAATGTAAATCTCCCTTTTGTAATTTTGCGTAAACAAGTTTATGTTACCAAACTTTGTAATATTGTATTTCAACATTAGGATACCTGGCCGAACTTATCCAAATAAGACGCTTTTCAATGCCGTTTGCCAAGTGTTAAGTTAAAGTAACGACCCTGTCCTGGATACAACTTTGAGCAGCTTGCAAAACAGGGAAAAAAGTTTATTGAGCTACATACTGTCTCAAAGGATGATGTCACATTTTCTGGTTTGTCCAGAGGAATTATTCTAGCAGTTGAACCCGTCTAACCCAAAAGTGGTTTTAAAGACTCGAGAGACAAAAAAGATAATTACCCTATATAATTCGCGTTTTTGACACCACTTGGAGCCAAATTTGTGCACTAAAATTATTAATCTTGGCCAATTTTTTATTTTTTCATGCTGATTTGAAGGCCATTAAAGCATTTGACCCAGTCAAAAAAGTTTCAGATGTATATCTTTTAAACGGTTATTGCGGAAAGTTGCGTTAAAGTTGATGCCCGTGTGTTCAGTAAAATGGCGGGGGGGGGAGCGGATATATACATACAAATAATCGTCTCGCTTATATATATATTAAGATAACTCGGTATTGTGACATGTAATATCTTCTTTCATATACAATATACACCCATTCTCCGAGCATCAATTGGCGTCACCCTGCGATTTTCCAGACATCTTATCGCACATTTGAAGGGACTGCTGAAAAGATGCTTGCGGCAGAGACTGCACTAAAGCGGATCTTTATTATTCTTTACAGTAAATGGCCAAAACAAAATCATCTGTGCGTAAAAATAAACATGGGTTTCACTTATTAAACGTCACCAGTTCAAACTTTCAGTTTTTGTTGAAACTTGGCCGGATAATGCATTTATCTGTTTGATTAAACATAATAATACTTTTTAATTTCAGGAAACAGTGGTTCGCGATGCTGTGAGATAACCGAACGAGCGATCAATCTTCCAAACAGACGACAATTCCTCATGATCAGCCCATCATCTGGTTCTGCATTAAATGAAAAGCACCTTCTAATCCAAGACCACCTTTAAACCACTTTTATTTATTGACCTATTATACTTAGTGTAGTTTTTTATAGCCCACATTTAATTTATAAACTTATCATACTTAGTATTTTTTTTTGGTGACTGTATCACCCAGTTTTAACATTTGATAATCGTAACAGTTTATTGACGACACATTGACTGAATGATATTTTAAAATCTAATTTAATCTAGATATATTATTTATTTACAACAACGACAACTTCCTTTTTTTCTTCTATATTAAGTTACTCATATCTCTTGTACAGACTTTTTTTTACAAGGACATTGACAAATGATACTCACATTAGGCATTCATTATAGCCATCTAAATTATTTCACTTGCATTCGGCTTAGAAAATTATTCACTGGTCAACAGATTCCAAATGTTTAATTAATTTTGTATTAATACAGTAAGGTATATAAGAAAGTTATTTAATTTTGCTTGGCATTAAATTGACTAGGTATTGAGGTTTAATGATGAAGATGGAAATTGAATTCTATATAAAAATTTACACTATTGTTGGTTGGGGCATTATTGCATAGTAAATATGGTACTACTCATATATATCATATTATTTGATGGTATTCGATATCTGATTATTTCTCTAGAATATGATTATTATAATCTCAATTTGGCTTTAGTAGGGTGCCCCGCATAAAAGAACTGGATTCTTCCAGGAATCATCCCGAACACAGAGCAATGGTCCAACATCTATATTAAATTATTAACCATTCATTCTGTATGTATTGCACGAAAATTATTTCAATCAAAACATGAGGAGAAAACTGTGGAAGACACCGTTGAAGAATTCATCGACAGTGATGCTGATTCAAGACCTTCTCCAATACTGCGAGTTATCATCTTCAGAGTTCAGACAGGAGAATGGGCATTCAGTATGAATCTTTGGAGAGAGTACAAGTAAAAGCGGATCCAGAGATGAGAATAAGAAAACCGTGGAGATCCCGATAAAATTGCTACACTTGTACCTGAAAATCAATGGGAGTTCTTGCAGAAGGAAACCCTGTAATGAACAAGCGTGTTGATCAACCGCTATGAAGAAGGCGAGGGTATCTGGCCTGAACATTCAGGAACAATGAACCGGTATACATCCAGAGTCTAGCATATTGACTCTTTCCATGAGGTGAATGCAAAGTCCTCATCACTGAAAAGAACAACCCAGTTCCACGCACAAGTAGTTACTCCAAGATCATTTTACAGATACCAGAAGGAGTCATGCTCACTACAAGCACTCTATCCAGAATGGGTCAGTCACTGGTGCAGTACGATATAGTTTTCACCTTCCAGATCAATAGATGGAAAGAAATCGGACATTACTTGTATCTTCTCTGATTCAAATGGAGCAGGTATGAAATTTTGGAGAGAGGATCACACAAGGAGCTTTGTAAGTGGCTCTGCCTGGTCGGAATGTTTGGACTCCTACAATAGATGACAATAACCATAACTTGCATTGAGACAAGAACATTGTATATTAAGTGTGGTAAATGATGTTGAAGACCATCTGTTAAATCTCAGCGTGAAATTCTTTGCTAATATTAGTCATCTAGTAGTCAAAGATTGACAAATTTCAAGAGGCCAATCCAACTGGCCCAAGTATTTCTATGTCCTCTTTTTACCAACTCGAAATGCTGATAAAATAGGAAAGTCTTCCTTTATAGAAACTTATTCGTCGTGATGTACTCCCCAAAAACTTTGGTGGTCCATTCTGTATGATGGCTTTGATGACTTCCTAGCCAATAAACACTGGATAACCTGTGCCTAACCTGTCCAGGGAGATTGACAGATAAGGGCCGAACGGATTACCTGCAAAAAATTCAATATGAAGGGAGTGGCCAAACTAGCTACTTTAAACCGTAATACAGTCCTAGTTAGGATGCAATGGAGGGACGTGATAGGAGGAGAGGGGGAGGAGGGACGGTAAGGTTAGGTTCAACACTTTATGCTCCATGCCGCCGGAGGACACCTCATTGTTTGAAGGCTAATCAGCCCTCCAACATGAATGTTCTTAAATAAGAGGTCCTGTTGCCCACTGTTTAAAAAGTATTTACTTAGGTCAATCTAATAAATGAATGCTACCACTGTACTTGTCCCAGTCACTCTAATTTTATAACACCATGACAAACAAAATAAAAAAGTATGACTGTACAGCAATAAAAATGTATCCACCTACAGTAACACCTTTATAACCCATTTAAGCTTCTGAAAGATGACAATGATGACAACACTGATCAGATGCTGTCATACGTAAATCTCTGATGGTACTTGAAAGCTGTGACTCATTATTCTGTAAAAAGACATAAACCCGCACTTTGCTAACGAATTAACAGTGCAAAACACACTAATATTTTTCACAAACTTGATGGCAACAAATCAAACTTTGACTCGCTGGCAAATGGAAATAGCTAAGTGTTTACTAACAATTCTCTGTAATTGTTCTCTGAAACGAAATGTAGGCCTGAAATGAAAAACTTGTACGAACTCACTAGTCTATGAGAGCTTCTATCAGATACTTCGCCTCGAAAGTAAAAGGCTCAGGAGTAGCTCAATATGTCCTAGAACTCCTTCAATGCTGTCAAAAATAACAACTCTTTCACAATAACAGAAAATCTAGAAACCCTCTTTGTAACAATAGGTAGTCTAGGAAATCTACTTCTATAGGTGAGTAATAAAACCGCCCATCCCAAGGTGGGCAATGCAGAGGCAAGCTCTCCCAAGAACTGTCCGTCAATACTGATAAGCACCAAAACAACACATAGCAGGTGATTTTAAACATAATCTCCATAGTAACACAGTAGCATTATTGCACAGTATGAAGATTCCCTATTTAGTAAAGGCTTTCTTTCATGATATCATTACAACTCAAGAAAAGCCTGGGTGTAATGCCTCGTGCCTCGACAACAACATTACAAATAGACCTTAGACCTGTTACTTCTGACTCTGAGAGTCATAAATGATCACTATCCATCACCTCCCTATATTTACAATATTTGACTGGCATTAGAATGACCCAAAAATATTCACAAGCACACTCAATATTATGACTATTGTAAATCAAACACTGATAAATTTGCTGAAGTGTCCTTGGTAACAAACTAGAACAATGAACCAATTTATCGATTTTACTAACTTTCATTATATTCTTTAAAAACAGCATAGACGAAACCTTGCAAACTACCGTACCCAAAACCACTAAGCGCACTATCCAAACAACATGGATTATTGCGGGATTATAGCCTCAGTAAACCACTGCCATGGCTTTATGATGACTGGGCGAAAGTCAGGAAAGTTAAGTGGTAAACAAGTCGAAACTGACACAAAAGGGGCAACATGCTGTGTTCTATCGCTGTAATAAAAGAAACCGATATGATGAATACAAAGAACAAATACAGGCTCTAAAAAAGGGGTTCGTAAAAAAGCTGTATCTGAAATATTATTCAGACAGTTTCATGAAACTCAGGAAATTCCAAGAAAACCTGGGAACTGATAAAATAAAATCGGGCAAACAAGAAACAGTATATCAGACCTATATTAACCATGAGACAATGAAAAGATAACTGATCGCAGAGTTATAGCTATGCATTCAATAATATTTTGTATCCCTAGCAATCTAACCTTAATGCAGCGCTACAACCGAACTAGGAGAGATACAAATAAATCAGCTCAAGTTTCTTGAGACTTCTTACCTAAATCGATACAGCTAATATAAATCTACATGACTTCTCACCTGAGGAGGTGGCTAGATCATATCGAACTTAAGATGGCAAGGCAGCGTACATACCAGTACATATAGTAAAGCAGTATCAGGCAAAAATAACCACTACTATCGGGTATTGTACAACGAATGATGCCAACAGGGACTTTTTCCGACGACCTAAAAGTATGTAAAAATAAGTCCAAATTTAAGAAAGCAAATGCCTGAAGCTTCTTGAAATTACAGGCCTATCTCCACCTAAGCAATATTTCGTGTAAAAATACTTGAAAAAATCATATTCTGTCCAGGGCTTTAACAGTTTCTTCAGTCGCAAGGATTATTATATGAAAATCAATATGGCTTAGAAAAAATCACGACAAGCCATGCACTCAACTTCATCTGTCGACTACATTGAAACATCTAAAGAGATAAAAAAATCACGTACAAGGCATTACATTGTTTAATAAAGCTTTGACACAATCTGTCATTGATAAACTGCTTAAAAAACGGAAAATGATTATTGAATTCGGGGGACTGCAAATAAATTGATAGCCAGCTGACCTTCTAATAGTCAGCAATATGTTCATGTACTTGAGAAGAATCCGAACAACGTCTGTAATATTTTGTGTTCCTCAGGGTCAGTATTAGGTCCGCTTGCTTTTTCATTACTACATCAATGAAATATACAGAGTAACAGACCTAGGTAAGTTTATAACATTCTTTGCCGATGACACCAACATATTTGTTGTAGATAAATGTATAAAACACTTTACTGCAAAGCTAAAAAAATTCTTAAACTTGTTCATCATATATGAAGAAGTAACTTGCTGCAAATCAAACAATAAAGAAATCTAGCTAAATCCACTTTAACGAACTGAAGAAATGAACCAGATTCAAACACCAATGAATTAAGTAACTGACACAAATAATATAGATAATAAAAGGTGAGGAAACTAAGTTTCTTGGAGTCTTATTGACCAAAAACTGAACTGGGATGCTCACATAAGAGCGTTTAACCGTAAAATTGAAATGTGAGATAGGTAGACTAGTGGAAATAGACGCTGTGTAACTAAAAACTATATAAGGACCTGTAACCACACACACCCTTTTTGAATCACACCTATGTTATGGAATATCTGTTTGGGAGGTGTATCAAATAATCAACTAGAAGCCAAATTTAAAACACAAAAGAATGCAAAGAATACTCTTTGTGATAATGATGCATACTTCAATAAGTTTCCAAAACATGATGCCCAGTAAGGCTATCACTGGGATAAGACCGTTTAAGTTATCAAGCAGATGTTAGGCAAAGATTTCTTTGACTAGAACCCAGTAAAAACCAATCTTAACGAGTATAACTTCCTGACAGTCCACAATCTTCAATATTGCACTGTTTACAGGAAAATTTTTAAAATTAATAAGTTCCAATGCACCAGTCCAATAGTTCTCTTTATCAACAGGTCACAAAAGAAGAGACAACTACTTTCATCACCACCCACTCCATCTCATATTCATTCTATCAATCAACTAGTATTAGAATACTGCCGTAAGCAACAATTGAAATAGACTCTCACCTCCCCACAGTATATTCAAGAATAAACTTAAGAAATCTTTGATAGCATCAACAATCTAAAATGACCGACAGCTTTGGTGCAGTTACATTTACAACTTTGATGCAAATGAATTCATTGAAATAGATGATTAGTAACCATAATCATAGAGTAACCACGGTGTTTAGTTGCAAAAACCATGACAAGGTATCCAACATTATATTAATTAAGAACGGACAAAAAACGAATCATCATACAACAAAATTTTAAAATCCTGCGGCACCAGGATCCTGTGTTTTCCTACTCTACTCTCCCAAACCCCTCTCTCCTTCTCCTCTCTTCAGCGTTTATCTTCAATATTTTTAAAATTAGATAGCAGATATATTTTCTTTTAAATGAAAGTAATGGCATTATACCTATTGTTTTTTTACGTATGTATGTGTGTATAGTGTTTGGCTGACTGGTAAATGCAATATAATTTTGAGGCTCACGGACGTCTCGTCCCATTGGTGGAGTTGTAGGCTGAGTATGAGTTCAAATCTCCTTACTTCGTATGGTGAAACCAGAAAAGGTTGCCTTAGCTTGGTCGAGTGTTTGCCCACCGGGGATCAAATATATAGATTATCAATGACATTACTTTGACACATAAAACTACTCAAACGACTTTACAGAATTCCAGAAAAATTTAACTAACTGCATTTAGCTAGTTTTATAGTAAATACACACATCGCAGAATAGAGGAGCACACTGGGTTCCTGGTTTCTGCGGACTGTGTTTCCTCGGTGGGCCGACAGGTTTTGTTTGTGTAGTAGTGCTGGGAAAAAAAAACGCTTAAACTATAATGAGTTCAATGAGAGTAACAAATTTTAATAAATCCTATGACCTTAGTGCCACAGTTTCTTGTGGTAAAAACAAATTTAAAAAGTTAAACGGTGATATATTGTAGAAGGCACTGATTTACTCACATCACTAAGCATCTGAAGGAAATTAGCACACAAAGATAAACTGACCATTAAACATGACCACCAGCTATACCACTAACCATAGCTCCGAAATAAATAAATTGCTCTACATAGAAACATCAGCGCCTGAATCCAACACATTTGTGGTCCCCAGGGTTCGGTAAAGCCCTTACAAGCACTGTGTCCTTGTACCAGCCACAATCAAATTGATCATGCCAGTACTGTCATAAACTGTACCAACTATTTAAAAAATAGATATTCTTTTGCTAAATTTTAAATTTTAAGTCAAAGAAGCTACTTCTCAATTTTAAAATTTTTAAAGAAATTATATTTTACCCTAACTATGATGTGGTGGCATTTCATACTTAACTAAATTTTCAACTTGAAAGTAAATAGATTATTAAGGTGAAAACAAAATTATAGTTTAAGACATCCATTCCCTGCATTGATTTTCCAATATTAGAATTTATGATATGTTAGATTGAATAATTGTTATAAATTTACTTTTGTTTTATTAACATTTGTTTTATTATTTGGCAAAAGGAGCCATTGCTGCAAGAGCTTATACTAGCACCTCGATTTAACCACTTTGGAGCACAAACTCAAAGCCTAAAACCGTGCCAAGCACAAAAGTATGTTATCGCACATTGTGGATTGATTCCAAAATATTAAACAGCACGCGGCACTAATAATATGAAGTTCATTATCGAATTTTAGGATATGCCATCGATCTTTAAACACTATATAAAAGGGTTAATTATATGAAAAATTAAGTTTGGTTGTTGTAATAGTCGATCTTAATCAAATAAATTGAAAAATAGTAATTTGTTGTTTGTTATTAATTAACTATTGAGTTACGTTCGATTTAAATAATAAAACACTACTACAATACATTTCACAAAACAAACGACGGGTACACAGAAAGGAGAAGGACAACACATCACACGGACGAAACTGCTGGCTGTTTTGAAAGTATCTGAATATAAAAAAATTATGATCTCTTGTTCAATAAAATAGGGTGTGATCAATACTTCTCGAGTATATTGGGCTGGCACAGTTGGCTGCAGAGGCTAACATTGGGTCCCAAAACCGGAGTGGAAACACTTATTTTCGCGTTACGTTAGAAAGCATACAAAATATAAAATATAAGATATAAATGACTGCAAGTTATAACGGATATAGTTGCGGCGCCATTTTCCCCAATTTATTCTGCGCGAAAATCAACACACGCTGGGTACTGAAATGAAAAAGTTATAACAATGTGTATATTAAGATTGCGTCGCTATACCTTGATGACAATGACAATCCTTCCAAACGTTTGCTACTGGCGAAGCAGAGCAACGATCGACGCGACGATCGACGACGACGATGACGGCGCATCGAAGATGCTGAAGCAAGAAAGCTAGTTCGCGCGGCGCGTCGACGCGCCGAAGTACCCCACCAACACTATAACCAAAAATTCAGTCCCATATCTCTTCAGTAAGCTATCGAAGAAACAAGTGCGAATATAATAATTTAATAAAATCAAAATGCACGACTACCTCAATAAAAGTGTTTTTTTCGTGATTTTCCTTTTAGTTTTTACTTATTTACATGGCACGCCAGTCACTAGCGCTTTGCACGGCTCTTTATTTTCAAGCATCATGAACGTCGCGAACAGAAAGAAAATACGTGAGAGGAGCATACTAGGAACAAACAAGCTAGGTAGAATGTCCAAATCACAATCCCAAAACATTTCAATTGATAATGAAATGCAGACCCAGCCGCTTGCCTCTTTAGTAAAACAAAGTATTTTTAGTAAAACAAAGTATATTTTTTTATGTAGCAGGTGCAAATCGATTCATATGAAATAATTATAAAGAATATAATAGTATGTCACCCTATTTAACAGTTCCGTTTCGAGTAGTCGTGCCATTGCTAAATTTAACTAGGGACAGTTGTGTCGATTAACATTTTAAAAGTGATTCTAAGAGCACAAATGGAAAATTTAAGAAAAGCGATCAACACACAGAACCAAGGACAAGGAGACCCCACTGCAGACCATATACATGGCAATTGCTTGTGCATGGCCCAAAAGTGTTTCCAGTTGTCCAGGAAACTGTACGTAGCTGGTTCAACAAGTTTTGAATTCGGACTAAGGCTTGATGAGTTCAGGGGTTTCTAGAGTAGGATTTGATGGTGCCAGGTTTGAATCAGGCGGGACATGGAAATTAGGCGAGGAAAATAATAGGAAATAAAAAATCATATAATATAAAAATAGATCCAAAAAATAGATCAAAGATTCACACGGCAGTCAGAACTTCCAGACAGAGATGCTTTTGAAACAGGTATAATTAGCGCTTTGTATAGTTGTATGCAAGGGATGTGATGCTGATTGACTAACTGGTTCCAATGCCCCAGTCTATTTAGGGGGGAGCCACTCAATTTCACGCCCAGGTAGTTTGACAAATGCTGGTTTTCAAGTACGAGCTTTTTGATACGGCTCATGATAAATGAGATGGGGAAGAAAGGTCGGAAATTTACTAAGCCAGGGACCCTGACATTGTTTTCTGGTGGAGAACAAAAGGAAGCAGCGTGCGCTACTTCGAAGAATTTAGACGAGTATAATTTTGCAAATCCCAAACTGTATGCACTGCAAATTTGTAGAGTATATAACCTACAAAAACGCGTGGGCGGACATCGTCCGACGGTCTTGGAACAAATAGTTTACCAGTAATCACCCGTCAAGGCTTGTCGCCTCGTACGCTGCGCAAACATTCATGTGCAATTAGGAAACACTTTATGTCGTTTATAAGCATTGATAGATACAAGCATTGAATATGTTACGAACACAATGGACCATCGCGTATTTTGCCAAAAATTTTATTAAACGAGCGTCTATGATCGTACAATTTTTATGAAAATTATTCACACAACGGATTGTTAATGTTTCATAGTATAGTACCTGGTACTCAGGGGTCGACACATATTTACGTAATCCCCGAGGGGGAGAAGGTTTCCAAATGATCCCGTAGTGTAATTTGACACAATAGCTATGTGATAAAACTGATTACGGAGGGGAAGGGGGGAAAAAAAATTGTCCAAAAACTGATTACGTATATTGAACGACCCCTAATAGCTTGAGTTTGGAGTCCTGTACCTAACAGGAACACCTATCTTCGGCGTGTGTGGTAACCCTGCAATGTGCTTTGTCTGTATTTTCATTTCATCTTAAGTATAAATAAAGATGTTGTTGACACTGTACTTGACCTCACAAAATCCGACAATCTTTGCACAAGTACACACAAGATTGCTTCCCAGAGCTATTTAAGATTAATTTTGATTTGTGTCCAGTCAAACATTGTGATTTGAATTGCATGAGAAAATTAAGTCACATAGTAAACCAGTTATCTCAAAATAATAGTCATTCATTACTTTAATTTATCATTATTTGTTTTCATCCATTATATTAAATCTTAAATGAAGTATGTTTTATTATAAATTACCAGTTTTTAAGCTTACTCTTATTTAAGATATAGAGGGGTGTTTGGGTATAAGCTACTAAACCAGTTTATAATACTTGGTAATATTGAAAAAGTTTAACTGTTGTTCTGATAACACATTCTCTCAATTTAGAGTTTTAAATCATGAAATTGGGACACAATGCAAGTTACTACTATGTTTTTATAGGTATGATGGTGATAATATTTATTTCAAGTCGACCGTTTAATTTGTTTTTTATTTTGTTTTTTTTTTTTGTACTTATGTTAAAATATGTTTTCAGTACCCCCCCCCCCCCCCCCCCCCCCCCCCCCCCCCCAAGACGACTGCCCCCCCCCTAGGTTGGCCCCCTTAGGAGACCCCCCCCCCCCCCCCCCCATGACACCCCGCCCCCCCCCAGGTGGCCCCTTTTTGGAACACCCCCCCCCCCTTGAAAGAACCCGGGGCCCCCCCCCTAGTGGGCCTTTTAAGGAGAACCCCCCCAAAGAAAAACTGCCCCCCCCCCTAGGTGGCCCCCTTGGGAAAAAACCCCCCCCCCCCTGACGCTGCCCCCCCCCCAGGTGGCCCCCGTTGGAAAAAAACCCCCCCCCCCCCCCCCCCCTAAAAGAACCCCACCCCCCCCCCCCACCCGGTTTGGCCCCCCTTTTGGAAAACCCCCCCCCCCCCCCTAAAAAACGACCCCGCCCCCACTAGGGGGCCCCCTTAGGGGAACCCCCCCCCTATGACCCCCTGCCCCCCCCCAAAAGGGGGGGGGGGTTAGGGAAAAACCCCCCCCCCCCCCCCCCCCCCCCCTGACGAGGCCCCCCCAGGTGGGGCCCCCTCCCGGGGAAAACCCCCCCCCCCAAAGAAAAAGACCTGGGCCCCCCCCCCCCTAGGTGGCCCCCTTTTAGGGGGGAAAAAAACCCCCCCCCCCCCCCCCCCCATGACGAAAAATGCCCCCCCACAAGGGGGCCGTTAGGAAAGCCCCCCCCCCCCCCCCTTGAAAAGAAAAACCTGGGGGGCCCCCCCCCCCCAAAAAGGTTTTCCGTTGGGCCCCCCCCCCCCCCCCCCCCCCATGAAAGACTGCCCCCACTAGGGGGCTCTGTAGAGAGACACCCCCCCCCCCCCCCATGACGACCTGCCCCCACTAGGTGGCCGTAGGAACCCACCCCCACCCCCTATGACGACTGCCCCCACTAGGTGGCCGTTAGGAGACACCCCCCCCCCCCCCCCCCCCCCCCCCTGACGACTGCCCCCACTAGATGGCCGTTAGGAGACATCCCCCCCCCCCCCCCCATGACGCCTGCCCCCACTAGTGCCGTTAGGGAGACACCACCTGTTATATGTCTGGTATTCTGATCTACTTGCCCTCTGGTTGCTGACATCACTTCATCATGGCCCTTTCTCTTCATCGTTTCCTCTTCTGCTCTTCTCCTCACCGGTAAGCATTATACTATTCAGCACTATACTATTCAGCACTATACTATTCTCATTATACTATTCAGCACATACTATTCTCATTATACTATTCAGCACTATACTATTCTCATTATACTAATCAGCACTATACTATTCAGCACTATACTATTCAGCACTATACTATTCAGCACTATACTATTCTCATTATATATAATATAGATATCATGGGAAACTGCTTATTCACAAACGTTTGTGGAGTAGCAGAAAAGCATTGTATTGTTCAGGTACGGGATACTGGTAACTAGAAAGTAAGCATTGTATTGTTCAGGTACGGGATGCTGGTAACTAGAAAGTAAGCTTTGTATTGTTCAGGTACGGGATACTGGTAACTAGAAAGTAAGCATTGTATTGTTCAGGTACGGGATACTGGTACTAGAAAGTAAGCATTGTATTGTTCAGGTACGAGATACTGGTAACTAGAAAGTAAGCATTGTATTGTTCAGGGTACGGGATACTGGTAACTAGAAAGTAAGCATTGTATTGTTCGGGTACGGGATACTGGTAACTAGAAAGTAAGCATTGTATTGTTCAGGTACGGGATACTGGTAACTAGAAAGTAAGCAGTGTATTGTTCAGGTACGGGATACTGGTAACTAGAAAGTAAGCATTGTATTGTTCAGGTACAGGATGCTGGTAACTAGAAAGTAAGCATTGTATTGTTCAGGTACGGGATACTGGTAACTAGAAAGTAAGCATTGTATCGTTCAGGTACGGGATACTGGTAACTAGAAAGTAAGCATTGTATTGTTCAGGTACAGGATAATGGTAACTAGAAAGTAAGCATTGTATTGTTCAGGTACGGGATACTGGTAACTAGAAAGTAAGCATTCTATTGTTCAGGTACCGGATACTGGTAACTAGAAAGTAAGCATTGTATTGTTCAGGTACGGGATACTGGTAACTAGAAAGTAAGCATTGTATTGTTCAGGTACGGGATACTGGTAACTAGAAAGTAAGCATTGTATTGTTCAGGTACGGGATACTGGTAACTAGAAAGTAAGCATTGTATTGTTCAGGTACGGGATACTGGTAACTAGAAAGTAAGCATTGTATTGTTCAGGTACGGGATACTGGTAACTAGAAAATAAGCATTGTATTGTTCAGGTACGGGATACTGGTAACTAGAAAGTAAGCATTGTATTGTTCAGGTACGGGATACTGGTAACTAGAAAGTAAGCATTTTATTGTTCAGGTACGGGATACTGGTAACTAGAAAGTAAGCATTGTATCGTTCAGGTACGGGATACTGGTAACTAGAAAGTAATCATTCTATTGTTCAGATACGGGATACTGGTAACTAGAAAGTAAGCATTGCATTGTTCAGGTACGGGATACTGGTAACTAGAAAGAGAGCATTCTATTGTTCAGGTACGGGATACTGGTAACTAGAAAGTAAGCATTCTATTGTTCAGATACGGGATACTGGTAACTAGAAAGTAAGCATTGTATTGTTCAGGCACGGGATACTGGTAACTAGAAAGTAAGCATTGTATTGTTCAGGTACGGGATACTGGTAACTAGAAAGTAAGCATTGTATTGTTCAGGTACGGGATACTGGTAACTAGAAAGTAAGCATTGTATTGTTCAGGTACGGGATGCTGGTAACTAGAAAGTAAGCATTGTATTGTTCAGGTACAGGATAATGGTAACTAGAAAGTAAGCATTGTATTGTTCAGGTACGGGATACTGGTAACTGTAAGCATTGTATTGTTCAGGTACGGGATACTGGTAACTAGAAAGTAAGCATTGTATTGTTCAGGTACGGGATACTGGTAACTAGAAAGTAAGCATTGTATTGTTTAGGTACGGGATGCTGGTAACTAGAAAGCAAGCATTGTATTGTTCAGGTACGGGATGCTGGTAACTAGAAAGTAAGCATTGTATTGTTCAGGTACGGGATACTGGTAACTAGAAAGTAAGCATTGTATCGTTCAGGTACGGGATACTGGTAACTAGAAAGTAAGCAGTGTATTGTTCAGGTACGGGATGCTGGTAACTAGAAAGTAAGCATTGTATTGTTCAGGTACGGGATACTGGTAACTAGAAAGTAAGCATTGTATTGTTCAGGTACGGGATACTGGTAACTAGAAAGTAAGCATTGTATCGTTCAGGTACGGGATACTGGTAACTAGAAAGTAAGCATTGTATTGTTCAGGTACGGGATACTGGTAACTAGAAAGTAAGCATTGTATTGTTCAGGTACGGGATACTGGTAACTGTAAGCATTGTATTGCTCAGGTACGGGATACTGGTAACTAGAAAGTAAGCATTGTATTGTTCAGGTACGGGATGCTGGTAACTAGAAAGTAAGCATTGTATTGTTCAGGTACGGGATACTGGTAACTGTAAGCATTGTATTGCTCAGGTACGGGATACTGGTAACTAGAAAGTAAGCATTGTATTGTTCAGGTACGGGATACTGGTAACTAGAAAGTAAGCATTGTATTGTTCAGGTACGGGATACTGGTAACTGTAAGCATTGTATCGTTCAGGTACGGGATACTGGTAACTAGAAAGTAAGCATTGTATTGTTCAGGTACGGGATACTGGTAACTAGAAAGTAAGCATTGTATTGTTCAGGTACGGGATACTGGTAACTAGAAAGTAAGCATTGTATTGTTCAGGTACGGGATACTGGTAACTAGAAAGTAAGCATTGTATTGTTCAGGTACGAGATACTGGTAACTAGAAAGTAAGAATTGTATTGTTCAGGTACGGGATACTGGTAACTAGAAAGTAAGCATTGTATTGTTCAGGTACGGGATACTGGTAACTAGAAAGTAAGCATTGTATTGTTCAGGTACGGGATGCTGGTAACTAGAAGTAAGCATTGTATTGTTCAGGTACGGGATACTGGTAACTAGAAAGTAAGCATTGTATTGTTCAGGTACGGGATACTGGTAACTAGAAAGTAAGCATTGTATTGTTCAGGTACGGGATGCTGGTAACTAGAAAGTAAGCATTGTATTGTTCAGGTACGGGATACTGGTAACTAGAAAGTAAGCATTGTATTGTTCAGGTACGGGATACTGGTAACTAGAAAGTAAGCATTGTATTGTTCAGGTACGGGAAACTGGTAACTAGAAAGTAAGCATTGTATTGTTCAGGTACGGGATACTGGTAACTAGAAAGTAAGCATTGTGTTGTTCAGGTACGGGATACTGGTAACTAGAAAGTAAGCATCGTATTGTTCAGGTACGGGATACTGGTAACTAGAAAGTAAGCATTGTATTGTTCAGGTACGGGATACTGGTAACTAGAAAGTAAGCATTGTATTGTTCAGGTACGGGATACTGGTAACTAGAAAGTAAGCATTGTATTGTTCAGGTACGGGATACTGGTAACTAGAAAGTAAGCATTGTATTGTTCAGGTACGGGATACTGGTAACTAGAAAGTAAGCATCGTATTGTTCAGGTACGGGATACTGGTAACTAGAAAGTAAGCATTGTATCGTTCAGGTACAGGATACTGGTAACTAGAAAGTAAGCATTGTATTGTTCAGGTACGGGATACTGGTAACTAGAAAGTAAGCATTGTATTGTTCAGGTACGGGATACTGGTAAACTAGAAAGTAAACATTGTATTGTTCAGGTACGGGATACTGGTAACTAGAAAGAGAGCTCATTTTACTGTGGCATTTATTTGGGTATATTCCAGCTGCTGTTCCGTCATCACAGCCTTCAGCAAGGGAGAGGTCCACTTCTTTCCGGGTTAGTAGTGTACTGATGTAGACAAAACTCTTGATTTAAATCGTTATCCTTATCTCTAGAGTAAGTCATCTCACTATTTCAGATAGTGCTATGTGTAGAGTAAGTCACCTCACTATTTCAGATAGTGCTATGTGTAGAGTAAGTCACCTCACTATTTCAGATAGTGCTATGTGTAGAGTAAGTCACCTCACTATTTTAGATGGTGCTATGTGTAGAGTAAGTCACCTCACTATTTCAGATGGTGCTATGTGTAGAGTAAGTCACCTCACTATTTCAGATAGTGCTATGTGTAGAGTAAGTCACCTCACTATTTCAGATAGTGCTATGTGTAGAGTAAGTCACCTCACTATTTCAGATAGTGCTATGTGTAGAGTAAGTCACCTCACTATTTCAGATGGTGCTATGTGTAGAGTAAGTCACCTCACTATTTCAGATGGTGCTATGTGTAGAGTAAGTCACCTCACTATTTCAGATAGTGCTATGTGTAGAGTAAGTCACCTCACTATTTCAGATAGTGCTATGTGTAGAGTAAGTCACCTCACTATTTCAGATAGTGTTATGTGTAGAGTAAGTCACCTCACTATTTCAGATAGTGCTATGTGTAGAGTAAGTCACCTCACTATTTCAGATAGTGCTATGTGTAGAGTAAGTCACCTCACTATTTCAGATAGTGCTATGTGTAGAGTAAGTCACCTCACTATTTCAGATGGTGCTATGTGTAGAGTAAGTCACCTCACTATTTCAGATGGTGCTATGTGTAGAGTAAGTCACCTCACTATTTCAGATAGTGCTATGTGTAGAGTAAGTCACCTCACTATTTCAGATAGTGCTATGTGTAGAGTAAGTCACCTCACTATTTCAGATAGTGCTATGTGTAGAGTAAGTCACCTCACTATTTCAGATAGTGCTATGTGTAGAGTAAGTCACCTCACTATTTCAGATAGTGCTATGTGTAGAGTAAGTCACCTCACTATTTCAGATAGTGCTATGTGTAGAGTAAGTCACCTCACTATTTCAGATAGTGCTATGTGTAGAGTAAGTCACCTCACTATTTCAGATAGTGCTATGTGTAGAGTAAGTCACCTCACTATTTCAGATAGTGCTATGTGTAGAGTAAGTCACCTCACTATTTCAGATAGTGCTATGTGTAGAGTAAGTCACCTCACTATTTCAGATAGTGCTATGTGTAGAGTAAGTCACCTCACTATTTCAGATAGTGCTATGTGTAGAGTAAGTCACCTCACTATTTCAGATAGTGCTATGTGTAGAGTAAGTCACCTCACTATTTCAGATAGTGCTATGTGTAGAGTAAGTCACCTCACTATTTCAGATAGTGCTATGTGTAGAGTAAGTCACCTGAACTCACCCTTGAGACGCCTGCTTCTCTCTACCCTTCTAGGTAAACGCTTACTTAAACTTCTAAAATCACATTTTTCTAAAATCACGTGACACAAATAAACCAATAAGAACACAGTTTTAACACTACTCGATTTCTAAATTAAGCGCAGTTTTGTCGATTTTTAAAGATCCCGTTAACCAAAATGTGTCGAGAGACAAACTATTTAAGATAAATTGATGGTTAAAAAATAAGAAGAGCACCGTAAAATAAACTGCACGCCGCAGTTTATTCGATATTTTGCAATAATAAATCTTCAAGAAATGAACTCAGAAGCTTATGAGTATTAGTACAGTGAACCCCTCCCTGCTACTGGAGTAGTATTAGTACCTACACTTTGTGTCATAGTTTTTATTAGAGTGCTAATAATAGCAGGGGTATACGAACCCCTGTACACCCCTGAATAATAGTATCTACTTGAAATTATCTAGATAAGTAAATAAAGAAATTACGGGTTTTATCTAGATAATCCTATCTAAATATTATCTAGATGCCAACCCTGCTCAAAGTTAAATATATATTATATATTATATAAATATAAATATAAATCATTAATTAAAATTTAAAATTTACATTTCGCAGGAGTAGTGCCCTTTGTACTGGTAATCTCTACAAATATCTGTCTCTGCGTTCTTGCTAGAATAAAAATAATGCAAGAAAACGAGGTTAGTTTCATAATAATATTACTAATAATGATATAAAAATTTCTTTAGTCATATAGGTTAATTATAATTTTACTAAGTATCGCACTAAATCGTCTTAAATAAAATCAACCCTTCGAAGTTGGATGATTGAAATCTTCCTTCCATTTTCATGATCAGTTTACTTTTAATTTTATTGGTGAGTATAGTTTACCGGCTTATGCGATTATTCCATGGTTTACACTACTGTAACCATAATTACATTAGGTAACCATAATTACATTAGGTAACCATAGTAACATTATGTAACCATAATTACATTAGGTAACCATAATTACATTAGGTAACCATAGTAACATTAGGTAACCATAATTACATTAGGTAACCATAGTAACATTAGGTCGTAGTGGCACTTAACAGAAGAATGTCTGAAGGAGTAGCAAAGTGCTCAGTTTCACGCAAACCTCCCAGCACAGCTATAAAAGGTAAAAATACAATAAAGCTCTAGACTCTAATGTATAAACTCCAAGCACAGCTATAAAAGGCCGCACATAAGTTCGGCCATATTTTGCGAAAAGTGCGATCCCAGCTGATTCTGCCTAAAATTGCTTGATATGCAGCTAGTGTGCGGCACTATTAGTGCGGCTAGTGTGCGGCGAATATTTGAGAAATGTGGCAAACATGCGGCGAAAAGTTAAACAATACTACATGGGGTTAGTTTAATAATTCTTTCTATAAGAAAAAATGAGTATTGCACGATTTACAAAACAATTTTCTTCTACTGATAGTGATAAAGGTAACAACTTAATTCCTAAGTTCTCAATGCATTATGTTACTGGGCCGCGCTCCAGGTAATGCATTATGCAGCCGACATGGTAATGAGTTGTATCACCTCGTGACCCCCATTGTCGTTTCACTACGATACATGACAGGGGGAGCCGCGCACTCGTGCGCGGCGGATCATACAACGTATGACAAGTAATGAGTACCAACTAAGCCCAATTTTTAGCTGTATTTACCCTAATTTGCAACTGAACTCGCTGCAATATTTCTGAACTCCAAACTTTACGATAAATTGTTGCTTTTTATACCTGAAATTATAAAAAATTGTACGGGAAGTTCCAAATAATTGTGCGAAAAAGTGCGGAATATAGTTAAACGAACTCGTCGCATGTTGCCTCTGTAAGAATACAGTAAAGCAAAGGCGGCTCGTGAGACCTGGCTGGCGGTTTACTTGGGTGTCTGGTCGACGGAATGATAAATTACTGATTACACGCGCGGCAAACCTGACACCTTATGTTACACGGCACACGCCCATATTTTTTGACAAATTACACGCATGTCGCAGCAAACTTAAAACGGAATCGGAAGAAATGTCGATACAACCAAAGAACTCGTACTGTAGTACAAAACGATCGACACGTGCAGTGTGAGCGTGAGACCTGAGACGCGCAGGCCATAGTTTTAAAATTAACTATCAAGGTCATGGGGGGTGATTCGGAATCAGCGTCCAAAAATACACCGATTCAGATCAATTTCATACCCAAAGGGCCTTTTCACAAGAATTTTCTTAAAATTTGAGCGAGCGATTTAGTAGGAGCGGTGTCCTAAACCCTAAAAACCATTTAATTAACGATGTCAATTCTTCGCAGCTCGGAGAGGCCCAGTTAAGTAGCGCATTTTGCTGATCTAACGAAGCGAGAAGCATAATTGAGTGCGCGGCGCGGCCTAGTATGCAGTAACACATCCCGCTACAATATAAAAACCATCAATTTATACAGCAATACGAGCGCTGATATGCTTTGTACTTGTAGTGTTTTCAATTAACTATGTGTTAAATTTCGATCTGCAAGTTATCCAAATATGAAATAAGTTTTGGACACCTTGAAATTGAAATTCGTTAGGAGCAGACTGCTGACTGCTCTTAAAGAATTTCGACTGAGTCACGTGCGCGTGAACTCGAACGTGAACTCGAACGTTTGCGCAGTAAAATTGCAGATTTAAAAAAATAAAATATAATTGATAATTGCGCGGCTTATTGGTAAAATGAAAAAAAATAATATTTGCGCGCGCAAATAATTAAGAAATAAATTAATAAGTAATTTAATAAATAAATAAGTCACTATCTTTACAGGTATCCTTACAGTTGTAGGGCTATGCTCGGTTGCTATAGTAACGTGGACACCCAGTATTGCTACTCACTTGTTTACTTACATCAACAAAGTTGATCGTGGCCCGGTCTGGCTGGAACGAGTTAGAATCTGTGCTTACTTTCTCGGATCATTTGGTAATTTATAAAGGAGCAGCTGAGTGTAGTTTGGTAATTTACTAAAGTAGCAGAGTGTAGTTTGGTAATTTACTAAAGTAGCAGAGTGTAGTTTGGTTATTTACTAAAGTAGCAGAGTGTAGTTTGGTAATTTACTAAAGTAGCAGAGTGTAGTTTGGCCTTGGTAATTTACTAAAATAGCAGAGTGTAGTTTGGTAATTTACTAAAGTAGCAGAGTGTAGTTTGATGATTTACTAAAGTAGCAGAGTGTAGTTTGGTAATTTACTAAAGTAGCAGAGTGTAGTTTGGTAATTTACTAAAGTAGCAGAGTGTAGTTTGGTAATTTACTAGAGTAGCAGAGTGTAGTTTGGTAATTTACTAGAGCAGCAGAGTGTAGTTTAGTAATTTACTAGAGTAGCAGAGTGTAGTTTGGTAATTTACTAGAGTAGCAGAGTGTAGTTTGGTAATTTACTAAAGTAGCAGAGTGTAGTTTGGTAATTTACTAGAGCAGCAGAGTGTAGTTTGGTAATTTACTAGAGTAGCAGAGTGTAGTTTGGTAACTTACTAAAGTAGCAGAGTGTAGTTTGGTAATTTACTAAAGTAGCAGAGTGTAGTTTAGTAACTATTATTAATTAATTTCTCAGATTATTAATTCCCGAACAAGCGATGTTTTATAACGTGACTATAAATTTCAGCTAACCCAGTGCTGTACATGGTGGTTAATAGAGATTTCGTGGCATATCTCCGGATACTAGCAGCACGACGGAGGTGCAAGGACTCCCTCCCTCCGCCCAGACACAACACAGCTCACGTTGCAGTAGTGAGAACCTTTAGGAAGTGTAAAATGGAACGCCTTCGGAGAATCAAGGAAAACACTCATGGTTGTCATGGTAGTAGCCTGGCAATGAAGACTCCGTCTGTTATGTTCGAAGAAATGCGGTCACACGAAAATATTATCAGAGTAGTAGATACTGCTTTATAGGAGGCAATAAAAGGTAGACTGTAGTGTTGTTACACTACAGTATACTAATGCTATTAGTTTTAATTAGTATAATTAGTATTTTAGTCTGAATTGAGTGTTTTAAACTAATTACAACACTACAAATCTATTACATTTATTGAGCTATTTAAGAATTTATTTTGACATTTCGTCCCTGATAAAGGCGTGTAGCCGAAACGTCGACATTATTTTGTTTATTACACTGAGTGGAGACTCTCACTTCGTCCCAACAATCAAATATGATCAAGTATCAACCCACTCACAAGAACGAAAAATATACATGTTTTCAGAATCCCCTGTAAAAGGAACCTTTTTCATATTTCTACATTTTCGTAGATTCAGCAAATGCAATAAAACAAACATATTAGCGTTTTTTAATGCAGGTTACATTTTTAATAATATAAAAATAAAATATAGAATTGCACATCAGTGGAAGGTTACAGTGATTTTTAGGATCGTAAAAATATATTTTCAAACATCGTAATTAAAATTACAAGAACAGTCAGTTTTTCATGCCGTATTAATATCTTTTTTGTTTGTTCCACAGTCCCAATGTTAGTGTTACTGTGGCAACCGCTCCGATTTTACCATTTCAAGACTTCAAACTGAGAAATTAAGTTTTATTTAGCTGACAATACATGGTAACATTTAACATTTTGTAAGATCTACAATATAAACGGTTTCGTTTTAAACTCTAAAATCATATCAACATCATCTTGTCATAACCAAGTCACTCTTACCACAGTTTAGTAGTAGAAGAGCTCAATAGCACCAAGTCACTCTTACCACAGTTTAGTAGTAGAAGAGCTCAATAGCAGTCTTACCACAGTTTAGTAGTAGAAGAGCTCAATAGCACCAAGTCACTCTTACCACAGTTTAGTAGTAGAAGAGCTCAATAGCACCAAGTCACTCTTACCACAGTTTAGTAGTAGAAGAGCTCAATAGCACTCTTACCACAGTTTAGTAGTAGAAGAGCTCAATAGCACTCTTACCACAGTTTAGTAGTAGAAGAGCTCAATAGCACCAAGGTAGTCCTTGATCCATTCTCCGAAAACTTTGTATTTGAGTCCGGCTTGGGTGATAGCTCCACTCATACTACGGCTGATATCGGCATCAAATCTGAAGATTTATTTACGAAATAGCGGCTAGTTGAACATTCAGTAGATTACAGGTAAGCAGTATATAACAGTTAATTGGCTGTTTAAAGTTACTTTTTAAATTTAATTTCTTACTTCTTCAATACAAAAACTCAATACACAAACTCACTGGGGTCCCAGGAAGTAGGTGATAGAGTATCTATCAAAGTCAACTTCAGCAACTCTGTGTCTGACTGAGGGCACCTTGTTGTCGATGAGGTCATCTACCAGTTTACCGATGTTGACGAGGAAAGCATTGTCTCCTGTCACGGGGGCGGGTCTGTACTGGTTCTTGTGTAGGATCTGACAATGATTTGAAACTTTTATCAAATAATACAGATTTATACAGCAATAAACGTATATAAAAACAATGGCGATAAAGAATGTTTTACGATTTACTTAATCGTAAAATTTTAATATTCTGAGAATAATGAGAAATATTGAGATTGTTTATTTTGATCAGTAGAGGTTTATTTTACCTCAAGACCACCGTTGTTGAAGGTGGAGAGGACGGTGACGGTAGAGTCAAATGTGTTCTAGCTCTCTCAGGAGAGTTCCGTCAAAGTCAGAGTACATGTTGCTGTTGATCCTGGAAGAATTTATTATTTATAATCATAGGGACTGCCAAACACAAGGATTTTTTAAAGGAATATCAAGTACCCATCATATATAGCTGAGGTGGAATGTAACTCACTGTCTTCGGATGGGGTATTTTCTGAGTCCCATAGCAGAGAACTCGTCCTCAGAAAAGAGAGCGGGCAGGTTAGGGTACTCCATAGATCGAGCAATGCTCCTGATGAAGGCTCGTCCAATGTTCCTTCTGATTTCAAATCCAGTCTGGAAGGTCTCCTTGAATCCTTTGTCGAAGGTGCAGTTTCCAGTCTCGGGCCACACGTTGGGTTCCTGGCAGTCGTATCTGAGTTTCTCGAGGATGTCGTCACTCTCGAAGCTTGCAGCTCGGGTCTCGTGGGGTCCAATGTTGTAGAGGTTCTTGTATTGAAGGGTGTTCTCAACATCGTCAAGTCCGGGGCAGTATCCTGGATATTAGTAATTTTAGATCATTTTAATCATATGAGCTGCGTCTTACTAGGGGGTAAGTTCTACAAATGGATAGATAATTAGTTGCCACTATCAATTAATTAAGATAATTAGTTGCCAAAGGGCACCACTCACCTCAATGAAAAGAGCAAGGAAGTATAAAACAATAATTCCCCTGGAAGACTAAAGTAAGTTATTTATCTTTAGATGATACAATTAAGATACAACCATTTGTCGGAATTAGACAGTAAAAAAAAAAATAAACAATAACAATAAAAATAATCTCTAGTATAGCAAATAATTTTTATTGATTATGTTTTTATTTACTGACTAATTCGCACATGTTTTATCTCATTGTAATCCATCTAAAGTTAAATAACCTTACTTTAGTCTTCCAGGGGAATTATTGTTTTATACTTCCTTGCTCTTTTCATTGAGGTGAGTGGTGCCCTTTGGCAACTAATTATCTTAATTAATTGATAGTGGCAACTAATTATCTATCCATTTGTAGAACTTACCCCCTAGTAAGACGCAGCTCATATGATTAAAATGATCTAAAATTACTAATATCCAGGATACTGCCCCGGACTTGACGATGTTGAGAACACCCTTCAATACAAGAACCTCTACAACATTGGACCCCACGAGACCCGAGCTGCAAGCTTCGAGAGTGACGACATCCTCGAGAAACTCAGATACGACTGCCAGGAACCCAACGTGTGGCCCGAGACTGGAAACTGCACCTTCGACAAAGGATTCAAGGAGACCTTCCAGACTGGATTTGAAATCAGAAGGAACATTGGACGAGCCTTCATCAGGAGCATTGCTCGATCTATGGAGTACCCTAACCTGCCCGCTCTCTTTTCTGAGGACGAGTTCTCTGCTATGGGACTCAGAAAATACCCCATCCGAAGACAGTGAGTTACATTCCACCTCAGCTATATATGATGGGTACTTGATATTCCTTTAAAAAATCCTTGTGTTTGGCAGTCCCTATGATTATAAATAATAAATTCTTCCAGGATCAACAGCAACATGTACTCTGACTTTGACGGAACTCTCCTGAGAGAGCTAGAACACATTGACTCTACCGTCACCGTCCTCTCCACCTTCAACAACGGTGGTCTTGAGGTAAAATAAACCTCTACTGATCAAAATAAACAATCTCAATATTTCTCATTATTCTCAGAATATTAAAATTTTACGATTAAGTAAATCGTAAAACATTCTTTATCGCCATTGTTTTTATATACGTTTATTGCTGTATAAATCTGTATTATTTGATAAAAGTTTCAAATCATTGTCAGATCCTACACAAGAACCAGTACAGACCCGCCCCCGTGACAGGAGACAATGCTTTCCTCGTCAACATCGGTAAACTGGTAGATGACCTCATCGACAACAAGGTGCCCTCAGTCAGACACAGAGTTGCTGAAGTTGACTTTGATAGATACTCTATCACCTACTTCCTGGGACCCCAGTGAGTTTGTGTATTGAGTTTTTGTATTGAAGAAGTAAGAAATTAAATTTAAAAAGTAACTTTAAACAGCCAATTAACTGTTATATACTGCTTACCTGTAATCTACTGAATGTTCAACTAGCCGCTATTTCGTAAATAAATCTTCAGATTTGATGCCGATATCAGCCGTAGTATGAGTGGAGCTATCACCCAAGCCGGACTCAAATACAAAGTTTTCGGAGAATGGATCAAGGACTACCTTGGTGCTATTGAGCTCTTCTACTACTAAACTGTGGTAAGACTGCTATTGAGCTCTTCTACTACTAAACTGTGGTAAGACTGCTATTGAGCTCTTCTACTACTAAACTGTGGTAAGAGTGACTTGGTGCTATTGAGCTCTTCTACTACTAAACTGTGGTAAGAGTGACTTGGTGCTATTGAGCTCTTCTACTACTAAACTGTGGTAAGACTGCTATTGAGCTCTTCTACTACTAAACTGTGGTAAGAGTGACTTGGTGCTATTGAGCTCTTCTACTACTAAACTGTGGTAAGAGTGACTTGGTTATGACAAGATGATGTTGATATGATTTTAGAGTTTAAAACGAAACCGTTTATATTGTAGATCTTACAAAATGTTAAATGTTACCATTTATTGTCAGCTAAATAAAACTTAATTTCTCAGTTTGAAGTCTTGAAATGGTAAAATCGGAGCGGTTGCCACAGTAACACTAACATTGGGACTGTGGAACAAACAAAAAAGATATTAATACGGCATGAAAAACTGACTGTTCTTGTAATTTTAATTACGATGTTTGAAAATATATTTTTACGATCCTAAAAATCACTGTAACCTTCCACTGATGTGCAATTCTATATTTTATTTTTATATTATTAAAAATGTAACCTGCATTAAAAAACGCTAATATGTTTGTTTTATTGCATTTGCTGAATCTACGAAAATGTAGAAATATGAAAAAGGTTCCTTTTACAGGGGATTCTGAAAACATGTATATTTTTCGTTCTTGTGAGTGGGTTGATACTTGATCATATTTGATTGTTGGGGACGAAGTGAGAGTCTCCACTCAGTGTAATAAACAAAATAATGTCGACGTTTCGGCTACACGCCTTTATCAGGGACGAAATGTCAAAATAAATTCTTAAATAGCTCAATAAATGTAATAGATTTGTAGTGTTGTAATTAGTTTAAAACACTCAATTCAGACTAAAATACTAATTATACTAATTAAAACTAATAGCATTAGTATACTGTAGTGTAACAACACTACAGTCTACCTTTTATTGCCTCCTATAAAGCAGTATCTACTACTCTGATAATATTTTCGTGTGACCGCATTTCTTCGAACATAACAGACGGAGTCTTCATTGCCAGGCTACTACCATGACAACCATGAGTGTTTTCCTTGATTCTCCGAAGGCGTTCCATTTTACACTTCCTAAAGGTTCTCACTACTGCAACGTGAGCTGTGTTGTGTCTGGGCGGAGGGAGGGAGTCCTTGCACCTCCGTCGTGCTGCTAGTATCCGGAGATATGCCACGAAATCTCTATTAACCACCATGTACAGCACTGGGTTAGCTGAAATTTATAGTCACGTTATAAAACATCGCTTGTTCGGGAATTAATAATCTGAGAAATTAATTAATAATAGTTACTAAACTACACTCTGCTACTTTAGTAAATTACCAAACTACACTCTGCTACTTTAGTAAGTTACCAAACTACACTCTGCTACTCTAGTAAATTACCAAACTACACTCTGCTGCTCTAGTAAATTACCAAACTACACTCTGCTACTTTAGTAAATTACCAAACTACACTCTGCTACTCTAGTAAATTACCAAACTACACTCTGCTACTCTAGTAAATTACTAAACTACACTCTGCTGCTCTAGTAAATTACCAAACTACACTCTGCTACTCTAGTAAATTACCAAACTACACTCTGCTACTTTAGTAAATTACCAAACTACACTCTGCTACTTTAGTAAATTACCAAACTACACTCTGCTACTTTAGTAAATCATCAAACTACACTCTGCTACTTTAGTAAATTACCAAACTACACTCTGCTATTTTAGTAAATTACCAAGGCCAAACTACACTCTGCTACTTTAGTAAATTACCAAACTACACTCTGCTACTTTAGTAAATAACCAAACTACACTCTGCTACTTTAGTAAATTACCAAACTACACTCTGCTACTTTAGTAAATTACCAAACTACACTCAGCTGCTCCTTTATAAATTACCAAATGATCCGAGAAAGTAAGCACAGATTCTAACTCGTTCCAGCCAGACCGGGCCACGATCAACTTTGTTGATGTAAGTAAACAAGTGAGTAGCAATACTGGGTGTCCACGTTACTATAGCAACCGAGCATAGCCCTACAACTGTAAGGATACCTGTAAAGATAGTGACTTATTTATTTATTAAATTACTTATTAATTTATTTCTTAATTATTTGCGCGCGCAAATATTATTTTTTTTCATTTTACCAATAAGCCGCGCAATTATCAATTATATTTTATTTTTTAAATCTGCAATTTTACTGCGCAAACGTTCGAGTTCACGTTCGAGTTCACGCGCACGTGACTCAGTCGAAATTCTTTAAGAGCAGTCAGCAGTCTGCTCCTAACGAATTTCAATTTCAAGGTGTCCAAAACTTATTTCATATTTGGATAACTTGCAGATCGAAATTTAACACATAGTTAATTGAAAACACTACAAGTACAAAGCATATCAGCGCTCGTATTGCTGTATAAATTGATGGTTTTTATATTGTAGCGGGATGTGTTACTGCATACTAGGCCGCGCCGCGCACTCAATTATGCTTCTCGCTTCGTTAGATCAGCAAAATGCGCTACTTAACTGGGCCTCTCCGAGCTGCGAAGAATTGACATCGTTAATTAAATGGTTTTTAGGGTTTAGGACACCGCTCCTACTAAATCGCTCGCTCAAATTTTAAGAAAATTCTTGTGAAAAGGCCCTTTGGGTATGAAATTGATCTGAATCGGTGTATTTTTGGACGCTGATTCCGAATCACCCCCCATGACCTTGATAGTTAATTTTAAAACTATGGCCTGCGCGTCTCAGGTCTCACGCTCACACTGCACGTGTCGATCGTTTTGTACTACAGTACGAGTTCTTTGGTTGTATCGACATTTCTTCCGATTCCGTTTTAAGTTTGCTGCGACATGCGTGTAATTTGTCAAAAAATATGGGCGTGTGCCGTGTAACATAAGGTGTCAGGTTTGCCGCGCGTGTAATCAGTAATTTATCATTCCGTCGACCAGACACCCAAGTAAACCGCCAGCCAGGTCTCACGAGCCGCCTTTGCTTTACTGTATTCTTACAGAGGCAACATGCGACGAGTTCGTTTAACTATATTCCGCACTTTTTCGCACAATTATTTGGAACTTCCCGTACAATTTTTTATAATTTCAGGTATAAAAAGCAACAATTTATCGTAAAGTTTGGAGTTCAGAAATATTGCAGCGAGTTCAGTTGCAAATTAGGGTAAATACAGCTAAAAATTGGGCTTAGTTGGTACTCATTACTTGTCATACGTTGTATGATCCGCCGCGCACGAGTGCGCGGCTCCCCCTGTCATGTATCGTAGTGAAACGACAATGGGGGTCACGAGGTGATACAACTCATTACCATGTCGGCTGCATAATGCATTACCTGGAGCGCGGCCCAGTAACATAATGCATTGAGAACTTAGGAATTAAGTTGTTACCTTTATCACTATCAGTAGAAGAAAATTGTTTTGTAAATCGTGCAATACTCATTTTTTCTTATAGAAAGAATTATTAAACTAACCCCATGTAGTATTGTTTAACTTTTCGCCGCATGTTTGCCACATTTCTCAAATATTCGCCGCACACTAGCCGCACTAATAGTGCCGCACACTAGCTGCATATCAAGCAATTTTAGGCAGAATCAGCTGGGATCGCACTTTTCGCAAAATATGGCCGAACTTATGTGCGGCCTTTTATAGCTGTGCTTGGAGTTTATACATTAGAGTCTAGAGCTTTATTGTATTTTTACCTTTTATAGCTGTGCTGGGAGGTTTGCGTGAAACTGAGCACTTTGCTACTCCTTCAGACATTCTTCTGTTAAGTGCCACTACGACCTAATGTTACTATGGTTACCTAATGTAATTATGGTTACCTAATGTTACTATGGTTACCTAATGTAATTATGGTTACCTAATGTAATTATGGTTACATAATGTTACTATGGTTACCTAATGTAATTATGGTTACCTAATGTAATTATGGTTACAGTAGTGTAAACCATGGAATAATCGCATAAGCCGGTAAACTATACTCACCAATAAAATTAAAAGTAAACTGATCATGAAAATGGAAGGAAGATTTCAATCATCCAACTTCGAAGGGTTGATTTTATTTAAGACGATTTAGTGCGATACTTAGTAAAATTATAATTAACCTATATGACTAAAGAAATTTTTATATCATTATTAGTAATATTATTATGAAACTAACCTCGTTTTCTTGCATTATTTTTATTCTAGCAAGAACGCAGAGACAGATATTTGTAGAGATTACCAGTACAAAGGGCACTACTCCTGCGAAATGTAAATTTTAAATTTTAATTAATGATTTATATTTATATTTATATAATATATAATATATATTTAACTTTGAGCAGGGTTGGCATCTAGATAATATTTAGATAGGATTATCTAGATAAAACCCGTAATTTCTTTATTTACTTATCTAGATAATTTCAAGTAGATACTATTATTCAGGGGTGTACAGGGGTTCGTATACCCCTGCTATTATTAGCACTCTAATAAAAACTATGACACAAAGTGTAGGTACTAATACTACTCCAGTAGCAGGGAGGGGTTCACTGTACTAATACTCATAAGCTTCTGAGTTCATTTCTTGAAGATTTATTATTGCAAAATATCGAATAAACTGCGGCGTGCAGTTTATTTTACGGTGCTCTTCTTATTTTTTAACCATCAATTTATCTTAAATAGTTTGTCTCTCGACACATTTTGGTTAACGGGATCTTTAAAAATCGACAAAACTGCGCTTAATTTAGAAATCGAGTAGTGTTAAAACTGTGTTCTTATTGGTTTATTTGTGTCACGTGATTTTAGAAAAATGTGATTTTAGAAGTTTAAGTAAGCGTTTACCTAGAAGGGTAGAGAGAAGCAGGCGTCTCAAGGGTGAGTTCAGGTGACTTACTCTACACATAGCACTATCTGAAATAGTGAGGTGACTTACTCTACACATAGCACTATCTGAAATAGTGAGGTGACTTACTCTACACATAGCACTATCTGAAATAGTGAGGTGACTTACTCTACACATAGCACTATCTGAAATAGTGAGGTGACTTACTCTACACATAGCACTATCTGAAATAGTGAGGTGACTTACTCTACACATAGCACTATCTGAAATAGTGAGGTGACTTACTCTACACATAGCACTATCTGAAATAGTGAGGTGACTTACTCTACACATAGCACTATCTGAAATAGTGAGGTGACTTACTCTACACATAGCACTATCTGAAATAGTGAGGTGACTTACTCTACACATAGCACTATCTGAAATAGTGAGGTGACTTACTCTACACATAGCACTATCTGAAATAGTGAGGTGACTTACTCTACACATAGCACTATCTGAAATAGTGAGGTGACTTACTCTACACATAGCACTATCTGAAATAGTGAGGTGACTTACTCTACACATAGCACTATCTGAAATAGTGAGGTGACTTACTCTACACATAGCACTATCTGAAATAGTGAGGTGACTTACTCTACACATAGCACCATCTGAAATAGTGAGGTGACTTACTCTACACATAGCACCATCTGAAATAGTGAGGTGACTTACTCTACACATAGCACTATCTGAAATAGTGAGGTGACTTACTCTACACATAGCACTATCTGAAATAGTGAGGTGACTTACTCTACACATAGCACTATCTGAAATAGTGAGGTGACTTACTCTACACATAACACTATCTGAAATAGTGAGGTGACTTACTCTACACATAGCACTATCTGAAATAGTGAGGTGACTTACTCTACACATAGCACTATCTGAAATAGTGAGGTGACTTACTCTACACATAGCACCATCTGAAATAGTGAGGTGACTTACTCTACACATAGCACCATCTGAAATAGTGAGGTGACTTACTCTACACATAGCACTATCTGAAATAGTGAGGTGACTTACTCTACACATAGCACTATCTGAAATAGTGAGGTGACTTACTCTACACATAGCACTATCTGAAATAGTGAGGTGACTTACTCTACACATAGCACCATCTGAAATAGTGAGGTGACTTACTCTACACATAGCACCATCTAAAATAGTGAGGTGACTTACTCTACACATAGCACTATCTGAAATAGTGAGGTGACTTACTCTACACATAGCACTATCTGAAATAGTGAGGTGACTTACTCTACACATAGCACTATCTGAAATAGTGAGATGACTTACTCTAGAGATAAGGATAACGATTTAAATCAAGAGTTTTGTCTACATCAGTACACTACTAACCCGGAAAGAAGTGGACCTCTCCCTTGCTGAAGGCTGTGATGACGGAACAGCAGCTGGAATATACCCAAATAAATGCCACAGTAAAATGAGCTCTCTTTCTAGTTACCAGTATCCCGTACCTGAACAATACAATGTTTACTTTCTAGTTTACCAGTATCCCGTACCTGAACAATACAATGCTTACTTTCTAGTTACCAGTATCCCGTACCTGAACAATACAATGCTTACTTTCTAGTTACCAGTATCCTGTACCTGAACGATACAATGCTTACTTTCTAGTTACCAGTATCCCGTACCTGAACAATACGATGCTTACTTTCTAGTTACCAGTATCCCGTACCTGAACAATACAATGCTTACTTTCTAGTTACCAGTATCCCGTACCTGAACAATACAATGCTTACTTTCTAGTTACCAGTATCCCGTACCTGAACAATACAATGCTTACTTTCTAGTTACCAGTATCCCGTACCTGAACAATACAATGCTTACTTTCTAGTTACCAGTATCCCGTACCTGAACAATACGATGCTTACTTTCTAGTTACCAGTATCCCGTACCTGAACAACACAATGCTTACTTTCTAGTTACCAGTATCCCGTACCTGAACAATACAATGCTTACTTTCTAGTTACCAGTTTCCCGTACCTGAACAATACAATGCTTACTTTCTAGTTACCAGTATCCCGTACCTGAACAATACAATGCTTACTTTCTAGTTACCAGTATCCCGTACCTGAACAATACAATGCTTACTTTCTAGTTACCAGCATCCCGTACCTGAACAATACAATGCTTACTTTCTAGTTACCAGTATCCCGTACCTGAACAATACAATGCTTACTTTCTAGTTACCAGTATCCCGTACCTGAACAATACAATGCTTACTTTCTAGTTACCAGCATCCCGTACCTGAACAATACAATGCTTACTTTCTAGTTACCAGTATCCCGTACCTGAACAATACAATGCTTACTTTCTAGTTACCAGTATCCCGTACCTGAACAATACAATTCTTACTTTCTAGTTACCAGTATCTCGTACCTGAACAATACAATGCTTACTTTCTAGTTACCAGTATCCCGTACCTGAACAATACAATGCTTACTTTCTAGTTACCAGTATCCCGTACCTGAACAATACAATGCTTACTTTCTAGTTACCAGTATCCCGTACCTGAACAATACAATGCTTACTTTCTAGTTACCAGTATCCCGTACCTGAACGATACAATGCTTACAGTTACCAGTATCCCGTACCTGAACAATACAATGCTTACTTTCTAGTTACCAGTATCCCGTACCTGAACAATACAATGCTTACTTTCTAGTTACCAGTATCCCGTACCTGAGCAATACAATGCTTACAGTTACCAGTATCCCGTACCTGAACAATACAATGCTTACTTTCTAGTTACCAGCATCCCGTACCTGAACAATACAATGCTTACTTTCTAGTTACCAGTATCCCGTACCTGAGCAATACAATGCTTACAGTTACCAGTATCCCGTACCTGAACAATACAATGCTTACTTTCTAGTTACCAGTATCCCGTACCTGAACAATACAATGCTTACTTTCTAGTTACCAGTATCCCGTACCTGAACGATACAATGCTTACTTTCTAGTTACCAGTATCCCGTACCTGAACAATACAATGCTTACTTTCTAGTTACCAGTATCCCGTACCTGAACAATACAATGCTTACTTTCTAGTTACCAGCATCCCGTACCTGAACAATACACTGCTTACTTTCTAGTTACCAGTATCCCGTACCTGAACGATACAATGCTTACTTTCTAGTTACCAGTATCCCGTACCTGAACAATACAATGCTTACTTTCTAGTTACCAGCATCCCGTACCTGAACAATACAATGCTTGCTTTCTAGTTACCAGCATCCCGTACCTAAACAATACAATGCTTACTTTCTAGTTACCAGTATCCCGTACCTGAACAATACAATGCTTACTTTCTAGTTACCAGTATCCCGTACCTGAACAATACAATGCTTACAGTTACCAGTATCCCGTACCTGAACAATACAATGCTTACTTTCTAGTTACCATTATCCTGTACCTGAACAATACAATGCTTACTTTCTAGTTACCAGCATCCCGTACCTGAACAATACAATGCTTACTTTCTAGTTACCAGTATCCCGTACCTGAACAATACAATGCTTACTTTCTAGTTACCAGTATCCCGTACCTGAACAATACAATGCTTACTTTCTAGTTACCAGTATCCCGTGCCTGAACAATACAATGCTTACTTTCTAGTTACCAGTATCCCGTATCTGAACAATAGAATGCTTACTTTCTAGTTACCAGTATCCCGTACCTGAACAATAGAATGCTCTCTTTCTAGTTACCAGTATCCCGTACCTGAACAATGCAATGCTTACTTTCTAGTTACCAGTATCCCGTATCTGAACAATAGAATGATTACTTTCTAGTTACCAGTATCCCGTACCTGAACGATACAATGCTTACTTTCTAGTTACCAGTATCCCGTACCTGAACAATAAAATGCTTACTTTCTAGTTACCAGTATCCCGTACCTGAACAATACAATGCTTACTTTCTAGTTACCAGTATCCCGTACCTGAACAATACAATGCTTATTTTCTAGTTACCAGTATCCCGTACCTGAACAATACAATGCTTACTTTCTAGTTACCAGTATCCCGTACCTGAACAATACAATGCTTACTTTCTAGTTACCAGTATCCCGTACCTGAACAATACAATGCTTACTTTCTAGTTACCAGTATCCCGTACCTGAACAATACAATGCTTACTTTCTAGTTACCAGTATCCCGTACCTGAACAATACAATGCTTACTTTCTAGTTACCAGTATCCGGTACCTGAACAATAGAATGCTTACTTTCTAGTTACCAGTATCCCGTACCTGAACAATACAATGCTTACTTTCTAGTTACCATTATCCTGTACCTGAACAATACAATGCTTACTTTCTAGTTACCAGTATCCCGTACCTGAACGATACAATGCTTACTTTCTAGTTACCAGTATCCCGTACCTGAACAATACAATGCTTACTTTCTAGTTACCAGCATCCTGTACCTGAACAATACAATGCTTACTTTCTAGTTACCAGTATCCCGTACCTGAACAATACACTGCTTACTTTCTAGTTACCAGTATCCCGTACCTGAACAATACAATGCTTACTTTCTAGTTACCAGTATCCCGTACCCGAACAATACAATGCTTACTTTCTAGTTACCAGTATCCCGTACCTGAACAATACAATGCTTACTTTCTAGTTACCAGTATCTCGTACCTGAACAATACAATGCTTACTTTCTAGTTACCAGTATCCCGTACCTGAACAATACAATGCTTACTTTCTAGTTACCAGTATCCCGTACCTGAACAATACAATGCTTACTTTCTAGTTACCAGCATCCCGTACCTGAACAATACAATGCTTACTTTCTAGTTACCAGTATCCCGTACCTGAACAATACAATGCTTTCTGCTACTCCACAAACGTTTGTGATAAGCAGTTTCCCATGATATCTATATTATATATAATGAGAATAGTATAGTGCTGAATAGTATAGTGCTGAATAGTATAGTGCTGAATAGTATAGTGCTGAATAGTATAATGAGAATAGTATAGTGCTGAATAGTATAATGAGAATAGTATAGTGCTGAATAGTATAATGAGAATAGTATAGTGCTGAATAGTATAGTGCTGAATAGTATAATGCTTACCGGAGAGGAGAAGAGCAGAAGAGGAAACGATGAAGAGAAAGGGCCATGATGAAGTGGATGTCAGCAACCAAGGGCACGTAGATCAGAATACCAGACATATAACAGGTGGTGTCTCCTAACGGCCACCTAGTGGGGGCAGTCGTCATGGGGGGGGGGGGGGGGTGTCTCCTAACGGCCATCTAGTGGGGGCAGTCGTCATGGGGGGGGGGGGGGGGGGGGGGTGTCTCCTAACGGCCACCTAGTGGGGGCAGTCGTCATAGGGGGGGGGGGGTGGTGTCTCCTAACGGCCACCTAGTGGGGGCAGTCGTCATGGGGGGGGGGGGGGGTGTCTCCTAACGGCCACCTAGTGGGGGCAGTCGTCATGGGGGGGGGGGGGGGGGTGTCTCCTAACGGCCACCTAGTGGGGGCAGTCGTCATAGGGGGGGGGGGGGTGTCTCCTAACGGCCACCTAGTGGGGGCAGTCGTCATGGGGGGGGGGGGGGGGTGTCTCCTAACGGCCACCTAGTGGGGGCAGTCGTCATAGGGGGGGTGTCTCCTGACGGCCACCTAGTGGGGGCAGTCGTCATGGGGGGGGGGGGGGGGTGTCTCCTAACGGCCACCTAGTGGGGGCAGTCGTCATAGGGGGGGTGTCTCCTAACGGCCACCTAGTGGGGGCAGTCGTCATAGGGGGGAGGGGGGTGTCTCCTAACGGCCACCTAGTGGGGGCAGTCGTCATAGGGGGGGGGGGGGGGGTGTCTCCTAACGGCCACCTAGTGGGGGCAGTCGTCATGGGGGGGGGGTGTCTCCTAACGGCCACCTAGTGGGGGCAGTCGTCATAGGGGGGGTGTCTCCTAACGGCCACCTAGTGGGGGCAGTCGTCATAGGGGGGGTGTCTCCTAACGGCCACCTAGTGGGGGCAGTCGTCATGGGGGGGGGGGGGGGTGTCTCCTAACGGCCACCTAGTGGGGGCCAGTCGTCATGGGGGGGGGGGGGGGGGGCTGTTTTAGGAAGAGGGAATGTTGGGGTCCGGAATTGTTGGTGTGAGACAAATCCCACACTGTTTCACGCCAACGAGTACCGAACCCGAATTTTATTAAAAAAATAATAATTGCAACAAGTGTACATTATACATAGTACATTATACATTGCACATTGTACATAGATTTTCATACCTTCTGCAAAAGTGGACAAAGGCAGCAGGTATCACCGCTACAACACTGTACATAACATCCGCGATGGCCAGGTGCTGCACCAATATGTTAGAGAAATGGTCTATTCCTATATTGCTCTGCTTCATTCGGTTTATCGTCCAAAATACTACAACGTTCCCAACTAGACCTGGGTAGAGCTGCTGTTAACTTATATAATATATATAATCTAATAGTTACAGTGCTATATACACACATAATGACATGTCTTCAGCTACACTCTCAAGAACCGTATAATATTATAACATGGTAATCTATTGTAGGGGGTGCACTACCTAACTATTGTAGGGGGTGCACTACCTATCTATTGTAGTGGGTGCACTACCTATCTATTGTAGGGGGTGCACTACCTATCTATTGTAGGGGGTGCACTACCTATCTATTGTAGGGGGTGCACTACCTATCTATTGTAGGGGGTGCACTACCTATCTATTGTAGGGGGTGCACTACCTATCTATTGTAGGGGGTGCACTACCTATCTATTGTAGGGGGGTGCACTACATATCTATTGTAGGGGGTGCACTACCTATCTATTGTAGGGGGTGCACTACCTATCTATTGTAGGGGGTGCACTACCTATCTATTGTAGGGGGTGCACTACCTATCTATTGTAGGGGGTGCACTACCTATCTATTGTAGGCCATAGGGGGTGCACTACCTATCTATTGTAGTGGGTGCACTACCTATCTATTGTAGGGGGTGCACTACCTATCTATTGTAGGGGGTGCACTACCTATCTATTGTAGGGGGTGCACTACCTATCTATTGTAGGGGGTGCACTACCTATCTATTGTAGGGGGTGCACTACCTATCTATTGTAGGGGGTGCACTACCTATCTATTGTAGGGGGTGCACTACCTATCTATTGTAGGGGGTGCACTACCTATCTATTGTAGGGGATGCACTACCTATCTATTGTAGGGGGTGCACTACCTATCTATTGTAGGGGGTGCACTACCTATCTATTGTAGGGGGTGCACTACCTATCTATTGTAGGGGGTGCACTACCTATCTATTGTAGGGGGTGCACTACCTATCTATTGTAGGGGGTGCACTACCTATCTATTGTAGGGGGTGCACTACCTATCTATTGTAGGGGGTGCACTACCTATCTATTGTAGGGGGTGCACTACCTATCTATTGTAGGGGGTGCACTACCTATCTATTGTAGGGGGTGCACTACCTATCTATTGTAGGGGGTGCACTACCTATCTATTGTAGGGGGTGCACTACCTATCTATTGTAGGGGGTGCACTACCTATCTATTGTAGGGGGTGCACTACCTATCTATTGTAGGGGGTGCACTACCTATCTATTGTAGGGGGTGCACTACCTATCTATTGTAGGGGGTGCACTACCTATCTATTGTAGGGGGTGCACTACCTATCTATTGTAGGGGGTGCACTACCTATCTATTGTAGGCCATAGGGGGTGCACTACCTATCTATTGTAGGGGGTGCACTACCTATCTATTGTAGTGGGTGCACTACCTATCTATTGTAGGCCATAGGGGGTGCACTACCTATCTATTGTAGGGGGTGCACTACCTATCTATTGTAGTGGGTGCACTACCTATCTATTGTAGGGGGTGCACTACCTATCTATTGTAGGCCATAGGGGGTGCACTACCTATCTATTGTAGGGGTGCACTACCTATCTATTGTAGTGGGTGCACTACCTATCTATTGTAGGGGGTGCACTACCTATCTATTGTAGGGGGTGCACTACCTATCTATTGTAGGGGGTGCACTACCTATCTATTGTAGGGGTGCACTACCTATCTATTGTAGGGGGTGCACTACCTATCTATTGTAGGGGGTGCACTACCTATCTATTGTAGGGGGTGCACTACCTATCTATTGTAGGGGGTGCACTACCTATCTATTGTAGGGGGTGCACTACCTATCTATTGTAGGGGGTGCACTACCTATCTATTGTAGGGGGTGCACTACCTATCTATTGTAGGGGGTGCACTACCTATCTATTGTAGGGGGTGCACTACCTATCTATTGTAGGGGGTGCACTACCTATCTATTGTAGGGGGTGCACTACCTATCTATTGTAGGGGGTGCACTACCTATCTATTGTAGGGGGTGCACTACCTATCTATTGTAGGGGGTGCACTACCTATCTATTGTAGGGGGTGCACTACCTATCTATTGTAGGGGGTGCACTACCTATCTATTGTAGGGGGTGCACTACCTATCTATTGTAGGGGGTGCACTACCTATCTATTGTAGGGGGTGCACTACCTATCTATTGTAGGGGGTGCACTACCTATCTATTGTAGGGGGTGCACTACCTATCTATTGTAGGGGTGCACTACCTATCTATTGTAGGGGGTGCACTACCTATCTATTGTAGGGGGTGCACTACCTATCTATTGTAGGGGGTGCACTACCTATCTATTGTAGGGGGTGCACTACCTATCTATTGTAGGGGGTGCACTACCTATCTATTGTAGGGGGTGCACTACCTATCTATTGTAGGGGGTGCACTACCTATCTATTGTAGGGGGTGCACTACCTATCTATTGTAGGGGATGCACTACCTATCTATTGTAGGGGGTGCACTACCTATCTATTGTAGGGGGTGCACTACCTATCTATTGTAGGGGGTGCACTACCTATCTATTGTAGGGGGTGCACTACCTATCTATTGTAGGGGGTGCACTACCTATCTATTGTAGGGGGTGCACTACCTATCTATTGTAGGGGGTGCACTACCTATCTATTGTAGGGGGTGCACTACCTATCTATTGTAGGGGGTGCACTACCTATCTATTGTAGGGGGTGCACTACCTATCTATTGTAGGGGGTGCACTACCTATCTATTGTAGGGGGTGCACTACCTATCTATTGTAGGGGGTGCACTACCTATCTATTGTAGGGGGTGCACTACCTATCTATTGTAGGGGGTGCACTACCTATCTATTGTAGGGGGTGCACTACCTATCTATTGTAGGGGGTGCACTACCTATCTATTGTAGGGGGTGCACTACCTATCTATTGTAGGGGGTGCACTACCTATCTATTGTAGGCCATAGGGGGTGCACTACCTATCTATTGTAGGGGGTGCACTACCTATCTATTGTAGTGGGTGCACTACCTATCTATTGTAGGCCATAGGGGGTGCACTACCTATCTATTGTAGGGGGTGCACTACCTATCTATTGTAGTGGGTGCACTACCTATCTATTGTAGGGGGTGCACTACCTATCTATTGTAGGCCATAGGGGGTGCACTACCTATCTATTGTAGGGGGTGCACTACCTATCTATTGTAGTGGGTGCACTACCTATCTATTGTAGGGGGTGCACTACCTATCTATTGTAGGGGGTGCACTACCTATCTATTGTAGGGGGTGCACTACCTATCTATTGTAGGGGGTGCACTACCTATCTATTGTAGGGGGTGCACTACCTATCTATTGTAGGGGGTGCACTACCTATCTATTGTAGGGGGTGCACTACCTATCTATTGTAGGGGGTGCACTACCTATCTATTGTAGGGGGTGCACTACCTATCTATTGTAGGGGGTGCACTACCTATCTATTGTAGGGGGTGCACTACCTATCTATTGTAGGGGGTGCACTACCTATCTATTGTAGGGGGTGCACTACCTATCTATTGTAGGGGGTGCACTACCTATCTATTGTAGGGGGTGCACTACCTATCTATTGTAGGGGGTGCACTACCTATCTATTTTAGGGGGTGCACTACCTATCTATTGTAGGGGGTGCACTACCTATCTATTGTAGGGGGTGCACTACCTATCTATTGTAGGGGGTGCACTACCTATCTATTGTAGGGGGTGCACTACCTATCTATTGTAGGGGGTGCACTACCTATCTATTGTAGGGGGTGCACTACCTATCTATTGTAGGGGGTGCACTACCTATCTATTGTAGGGGGTGCACTACCTATCTATTGTAGGGGGTGCACTACCTATCTATTGTAGGGGGTGCACTACCTATCTATTGTAGGGGGTGCACTACCTATCTATTGTAGGGGGTGCACTACCTATCTATTGTAGGGGGTGCACTACCTATCTATTGTAGGGGGTGCACTACCTATCTATTGTAGGGGGTGCACTACCTATCTATTGTAGGGGGTGCACTACCTATCTATTGTAGGGGGTGCACTACCTATCTATTGTAGGGGGTGCACTACCTATCTATTGTAGGGGGTGCACTACCTATCTATTGTAGGGGGTGCACTACCTATCTATTGTAGGGGGTGCACTACCTATCTATTGTAGGGGGTGCACTACCTATCTATTGTAGGGGGTGCACTACCTATCTATTGTAGGGGGTGCACTACCTATCTATTGTAGGGGGTGCACTACCTATCTATTGTAGGGGGTGCACTACCTATCTATTGTAGGGGTGCACTACCTATCTATTGTAGGGGGTGCACTACCTATCTATTGCTTCTCGTAGGTATTAATGTAAAGATTTAGTAAAAATCGACTCAAAACCTAAAAATATGAATAATAATGGGGGTTGGGGGTTTGAATAATAATGGGGGTTGGGGGTATGAATAATAATGGGGGTTGGGGGTATGAACATGATAACGTACCCACGATAAGACTTAGAACAGTGTAAATGCCCAGAACGGTGGAGAGAGAGTTACTGGTGATAACACTGTACTGCACCATCTCAGAGTTATTTAAATGTAGTGCCATCTGGTGCTAGGATAGTTAGTTTAGAGCAAGCATTAGTAATCTGAATATTATATAATAACAAGAATTTCGCCGCGGTTTAACCACGCACGATCAATTTTCCCTACCAATACCATGTACTTGTACCATTATGGCATTAATTCTTTTGAGTGAAAAGTGTGACTGGAAAAAAGTGCACCATATTTACATACTGTGTTTTTATAAATGAGTGGGATTCGTGCATGGTAAAAATTGACGATTTATTTGACCAATGCAGCGCCGCGCATCAACAATAAATGAATCAAGAAAATTGCGGAAAATAACTTTGCGAAGGAGGAATTTTACTGTAATTAATTAACACATGGCTAGCGTCGCGCGCAGCATAACAGACGCTTCCTATACACTTAATTATAAGGGAGTGGTCTATATTGCGAAGGAGCAGACTTTTGTCGTCACCGCAGGTCCATCGGGCCACCTCATATATCCAAACCCGATTACTTATTCCCTACGATCTTTTTGCCTTCGGCAAGAGTAGGGAAAAAAATTACTATAATCATTAGTATTAGAGGTATCAAATGGAACAATAATGACGCAATCTCTGCTGTCTCTAAATAAGTAACTGCAAGTAATGTTCCAAATCATGCTTACATATCTAGCTGAAGGTAGCTAGACCTAGCTGAAGGTAGCTAGAGCGAGCTGAGGTAGCTAGAGCTAGCTGAGGTAGCTAGAGCGAGCTGAAGGTAGCTAGAGCGAGCTGAAGGTAGCTAGCGCTAGCTGAGGTAGCTGAGCGAGCTGAAGGTAGCTAGCTAGCGAGCTGAAGGTAGCTAGAGCGAGCTGAAGGTAGCTAGAGCGAGCTGAAGGTAGCTAGAGCGAGCTGAGGTAGCTGAGCGAGCTGAAGGTAGCTAGCTAGCGAGCTGAAGGTAGCTAGAGCTAGCTGAAGGTAGCTAGAGCGAGCTGAAGGTAGCTAGAGCGAGCTGAAGGTAGCTAGAGCGAGCTGAAGGTAGCTAGAGCTAGCTGAGGTAGCTAGAGCGAGCTGAAGGTAGCTAGAGCTAGCTGAAGGTAGCTAGAGCTAGCTGAAGGTAGCTAGGGCGAGCTGAAGGTAGCTAGAGCGAGCTGAAGGTAGCTAGAGCGAGCTGAAGGTAGCTAGAGCGAGCTGAAGGTAGCTAGAGCGAGCTGAAGGTAGCTAGAGCGAGCTGAAGGTAGCTAGAGCGAGCTGAAGGTAGCTAGAGCGAGCTGAAGGTAGCTAGAGCGAGCTGAAGGTGAAGGTAGCTAGAGCGAGCTGAAGGTAGCTAGAGCGAGCTGAGGTAGCTAGAGCTAGCTTAAGGTAGCATGAGATAGCTCGAAGGAGCTTGTGAAACTGAATGTAATTGGAGTTTGAGTACAGACTAGCGGCAACTAATATTAATGGATAAGCCGCACACATCACGTACACACAAATATAAAATACTAAATAGCTAAATTTGCGTTTTTATAAAATTATTGTTCAAAAAAGTACTAAATCATATCAATAGCAAATACTTAAATGAAGGATCAAGCTAAAACCAATTTCCAGTAGATTTTCGGAATGCTTGAATGATTATCTAACTTCAATATGCCCTCAAATGTAAATAAAATTACTTCTTATTGGAGCAAAATCGACTTGAAACGTTGTTACTTTGTAAAAAAAGAAGTTTTTAAAAACCGCCTAACTTGATGACGTCATCAAGTGGTGACAGACAAGTTTTCGTACAGAGAATTACGGCATTCATGGCTTGCTATCAGCTTAGGTAGCTAGTAATTAGTGTCCAATTAGCTGAGGTTTATCGTTATTGCCGAGTAGTGCTTCCGAGAGTTTGGACTACATGTGATGGAATCAAAACAATACCATTTACCAAACCACGTGAATATACTGTTAATGATGATATTATATAATTAAGTACATCATTATTCATTAAATACCATACTAACGTAATTTAATCCATTCTAGGAAAATGATGTGATCTTGGAGGCTATTCGTCTACTCGACGTTGGTGGTTGCTCTACGGTGTACCAGTGCTGCTAGCCACGCCAGTTGCGGTTGTATGTTGGTGGACTTGTGTTAGGAGTTGTGTTCTTCGGTGTGAAGTGTGTACTATCGGTGAGAAGATAGATTACAGTGTACGGTCGGTGTGACCAGTGTGTACTATCGGTGAGAAGATAGATTACAGTGTACGGTCGGTGTGACCAGTGTGGACTATCGGTGAATATAAGTCAATTGGATTGTACTTAAGATAGATTCCAGTACGAAGAACTTCAGAGAAGAACTCCACAGATCTCAACAGAAGACAAGTAATAGTGTCGGTGTATTGTAGAGATCTCAACAGAAGACAAGTAATAGTGTCGGTGTATTGTAGAGATCTCAACAGAAGACAAGTAATAGTGTCGGCGTATTGTAGTAGAGAAGTTACATTGATTGATAGTGATTTGGATACTTTATATAATTGAAGTGATTGAGTTATTATATATTGAATTACTAATTACCTTTGTTAGTCATTGCAGTGAGAGTGCGTAGTGGAGTGTGTTATTCTGTAAAGCAATTGACTAGTAAAGATTCACGTAGTACAATATTGTGTATTCTCTCATTATCATTGTTCAAGTAGATAGTATTGTATCCCATTATTTCTCTAAATCTTTACAACTAGTGCTACATAGTACTTGCTTTATTATATTCAAGCCGCGTTGCGAGACATAAAAGGGACAGAAATGAACATAACGTTATAAATATAATGTAATAAACATAATGTAATAAATATAATGTAATAAACATAATGTAATAAATATAGTGTAATAAACATAATGTAATAAATATAGTGTAATAAACATAATGTAATAAATATAGTGTAATAAACACAATATAATAAATATAGTGTAATAAACATAATGTAATTAATATAGTGTAATAAACATAATGTAATAAATAGAACGGCAATCTCATTACAATGAGCGTATGATTATAGGGTACCAGACTCCAGAGTGAGTATGTTTAGCATGTTCAATATGCTACACGTGTACCCTCCACGTGCACCCTGCACGTGCACCCTGCACGTGGAGGGGTGGAGTGTAAAGTGATATGTTTTTAAATGAGTTATATATGCACGTGGAGCTATTAATAATACTGCATATTGACTATTGTCACGCTCCTTTATATTGAGTCCAAAGTGCCACTATTGGTTGTTCCATTGTCCAGTAAGACATTCACATAGTGCTTAATGTATTGTGTATATAGTATATGTATTGTGCTATGCTCTTTATATAAGGACAATTAGTGAAATGCTCTAGTATCTCCTTATAAACAGGGGTCATTATAAGCAGGGGGAGCACAGCAAATAATGCTTTTACTCATATATATATATATACAGGGTGGCCCAAAAGTAACTGCCCACACGCAACCCTTTAATAACTTACGTAATTCGTTTACTGGAGGTGTCAAAACAAGGCAAGTTTCTATTCGGTATATTTACAAGTACAAACCCGGCCTAAATATAAAAAACTAATTCAGCTTACAGGTTATACCATCAAAAGGAGTAGACTTACTATAATGGCTACAATTATAGTAACCCAGAGAGCTCGAGATCACAGTCTGATCATGGACATTGAATATGAGAGTAAAAGATCAAATTCTTAACATAAATTTTAGTGGTAGTTTCAAAACAAAAAACAGGTAAAAATATCTTTCGGGGACACAATAGAATTACACGTAAAATTTCGGCCTAAAATTTCAAGGTTTATCAATTGAAATAGTGAGCAATTTATATAGAAATGGTAAACACAAAAAAGTTATTAATACTAATAGAGATTAGAGACTCAGACTGTAAGTCGCCACGAATTTTGTAACCATAGTAACAGTATGTCACGTGTTCAATATGAGCCAATCATGCGCCAGCTTCGTGATATAAGGGATAAGAAGTGAGCTGATACATTCTTTGTACTTTTGTATTACTATTGCACTAAAAGGGCTCTAAAAGATGCTGCATGGAAAGCCTGGGAAATTTGTCTACCCTTGTGGACTATAAGAATTAAATAACTATGGCAAAAACTGTACTAAAACCCTAAAACCTAAATAAATACTTGACCCTAATAAATTGCCCCTAATCTTACTTTACTACAACAAACTTAACAAATACTCAAATCATAAGGGGGGGGGGGGGGGGGGGGTTCAAATCACGATTATCACGATCAGAAACCTGAGCAGTTGGTTTTGTAAACATTGCTGCCACATTGCAATATAGGACATTACATTGCTGCCACATGGCACAAGCATGTTTCTAAAAAAACAAACAATAAACACGACCTTCTACATGTATTAAAGCTGCAATGTTAATGAAAGAGGAGGAGAGAAGAAATAATACTATAATACGAGACATGGCTTCATTTGTCAAGTGTGAGCTGATGATCGTATTATTGGATTAGAAGTTGGTATCTTAGCAACGCATGAATGTCTTGTACAAGCAAAATTGATACTTACGGTGATGAGATGTTGACATGTACAGGATCATCCCAATATTAGGCACTAGGCAGTACACCCCCTATCCCAATATAGGACATTACAGACGGTGCAGGGTGCACCCCCTACCAATATAGGATATTACAGACGGTGCAGGCCCAACTCAATATAGGACATTACAGACGGTGCACCCCCTCCCAATATAGGATATTACAGACGGTGCACCCCCTACCAATATAGGATATTACAGACGGTGCAGGCCCAACTCAATATAGGACATTACAGACGGTGCACCCCCTACCAATATAGGATATTACAGACGGTGCAGGGTGCACCCCCTCCCAATATAGGACATTACAGACGGTGCACCCCCTACCAATATAGGACATTACAGATGGTGCAGGGTACACCCCCTACCAATATAGGACATTACAGACGGTGCAGGCCCAACTCAATATAGGACATTACAGACGGTGCAGGGTGCACCCCCTACCAATATAGGATATTACAGACGGTGCAGGCCCAACTCAATATAGGACATTACAGACGGTGCAGGGTACACCCCCTACCAATATAGGACATTACAGACGGTGCAGGGTGCACCCCCTACCAATATAGGACATTACAGACGGTGCAGGGTACACCCCCTACCAATATAGGATATTACAGACGGTGCAGGGTACACCCCCTACCAATATAGGACATTACAGACGGTGCAGGGTGCACCCCCTCCCAATATAGGACATTACAGACGGTGCAGGGTACACCCCCTACCAATATAGGACATTACAGACGGTGCAGGGTACACCCCCTACCAATATAGGACATTACAGACGGTGCAGGGTACACCCCCTACCAATATAGGATATTACAGACGGTGCAGGGTACACCCCCTACCAATATAGGACATTACAGGCGGTGCAGGGTGCACCCCCTACCAATATAGGACATTACAGACGGTGCAGGGTACACCCCCTACCAATATAGGATATTACAGACGGTGCAGGGTACACCCCCTACCAATATAGGATATTACAGACGGTGCAGGGTACACCCCCTCCCAATATAGGATATTACAGACGGTGCAGGGTACACCCCCTACCAATATAGGACATTACAGGCGGTGCAGGGTGCACCCCCTACCAATATAGGACATTACAGACGGTGCAGGGTACACCCCCTACCAATATAGGATATTACAGACGGTGCAGGGTACACCCCCTACCAATATAGGATATTACAGACGGTGCAGGGTACACCCCCTACCAATATAGGATATTACAGACGGTGCAGGGTACACCCCCTACCAATATAGGACATTACAGACGGTGCAGGGTACACCCCCTCCCAATATAGGATATTACAGACGGTGCAGGGTACACCCCCTACCAATATAGGACATTACAGGCGGTGCAGGGTGCACCCCCTACCAATATAGGACATTACAGACGGTGCAGGGTACACCCCCTACCAATATAGGATATTACAGACGGTGCAGGGTACACCCCCTACCAATATAGGACATTACAGACGGTGCAGGGTACACCCCCTACCAATATAGGATATTACAGACGGTGCAGGGTACACCCCCTACCAATATAGGATATTACAGACGGTGCAGGGTACACCCCCTACCAATATAGGACATTACAGACGGTGCAGGGTACACCCCCTACCAATATAGGATATTACAGACGGTGCAGGGTACACCCCCTCCCAATATAGGATATTACAGACGGTGCAGGGTACACCCCCTACCAATATAGGACATTACAGACGGTGCAGGGTACACCCCCTACCAATATAGGATATTACAGACGGTGCAGGGTACACCCCCTACCAATATAGGACATTACAGACGGTGCAGGGTGCACCCCCTCCCAATATAGGACATTACAGACGGTGCAGGGTGCACCCCCTACCAATATAGGACATTACAGACGGTGCAGGGTGCACCCCCTCCCAATATAGGACATTACAGACGGTGCAGGGTGCACCCCCTACCAATATAGGACATTACAGACGGTGCAGGGTACACCCCCTACCAATATAGGATATTACAGACGGTGCAGGGTGCACCCCCTACCAATATAGGATATTACAGACGGTGCAGGGTACACCCCCTACCAATATAGGATATTACAGACGGTGCAGGGTACACCCCCTACCAATATAGGACATTACAGACGGTGCAGGGTACACCCCCTACCAATATAGGATATTACAGACGGTGCAGGGTACACCCCCTACCAATATAGGATATTACAGACGGTGCAGGGTACACCCCCTCCCAATATAGGACATTACAGACGGTGCAGGGTACACCCCCTACCAATATAGGATATTACAGACGGTGCAGGGTACACCCCCTACCAATATAGGATATTACAGACGGTGCAGGGTACACCCCCTACCAATATAGGATATTACAGACGGTGCAGGGTACACCCCCTACCAATATAGGACATTACAGACGGTGCAGGGTGCACCCCCTCCCAATATAGGACATTACAGACGGTGCAGGGTGCACCCCCTACCAATATAGGACATTACAGACGGTGCAGGGTACACCCCCTACCAATATAGGACATTACAGACGGTGCAGGGTACACCCCCTACCAATATAGGACATTACAGACGGTGCAGGGTACACCCCCTACCAATATAGGACATTACAGACGGTGCAGGGTACACCCCCTACCAATATAGGACATTACAGACGGTGCAGGGTACACCCCCTACCAATATAGGATATTACAGACGGTGCAGGGTACACCCTCTACCAATATAGGATATTACAGACGGTGCAGGGTACACCCCCTACCAATATAGGATATTACAGACGGTGCAGGGTACACCCCCTACCAATATAGGATATTACAGACGGTGCAGGGTGCACCCCCTACCAATATAGGATATTACAGACGGTGCAGGGTACACCCCCTACCAATATAGGATATTACAGACGGTGCAGGGTACACCCCCTACCAATATAGGATATTACAGACGGTGCAGGGTGCACCCCCTACCAATATAGGATATTACAGACGGTGCAGGGTACACCCCCTACCAATATAGGACATTACAGACGGTGCAGGGTACACCCCCTACCAATATAGGATATTACAGACGGTGCAGGGTACACCCCCTACCAATATAGGATATTACAGACGGTGCAGGGTACACCCCCTACCAATATAGGACATTACAGACGGTGCAGGGTACACCCCCTACCAATATAGGACATTACAGACGGTGCAGGGTGCACCCCCTACCAATATAGGATATTACAGACGGTGCAGGGTACACCCCCTACCAATATAGGACATTACAGACGGTGCAGGGTGCACCCCCTACCAATATAGGATATTACAGACGGTGCAGGGTACACCCCCTACCAATATAGGACATTACAGACGGTGCAGGGTACACCCCCTACCAATATAGGACATTACAGACGGTGCAGGGTACACCCCCTACCAATATAGGACATTACAGACGGTGCAGGGTACACCCCCTACCAATATAGGACATTACAGACGGTGCAGGGTACACCCCCTACCAATATAGGATATTACAGACGGTGCAGGGTACACCCCCTACCAATATAGGACATTACAGACGGTGCAGGGTACACCCCCTACCAATATAGGATATTACAGACGGTGCAGGGTACACCCCCTACCAATATAGGACATTACAGACGGTGCAGGGTACACCCCTACCAATATAGGATATTACAGACGGTGCAGGGTACACCCCCTACCAATATAGGATATTACAGACGGTGCAGGGTACACCCCCTACCAATATAGGACATTACAGACGGTGCAGGGTGCACCCCCTACCAATATAGGATATTACAGACGGTGCAGGGTACACCCCCTACCAATATAGGACATTACAGACGGTGCAGGGTACACCCCCTACCAATATAGGACATTACAGACGGTGCAGGGTACACCCCCTACCAATATAGGACATTACAGACGGTGCAGGGTACACCCCCTACCAATATAGGACATTACAGACGGTGCAGGGTACACCCCCTACCAATATAGGATATTACAGACGGTGCAGGGTGCACCCCCTACCAATATAGGACATTACAGACGGTGCAGGGTGCACCCCCTCCCAATATAGGACATTACAGACGGTGCAGGGTACACCCCCTCCCAATATAGGATATTACAGACGGTGCAGGGTACACCCCCTACCAATATAGGACATTACAGACGGTGCAGGGTGCACCCCCTACCAATATAGGATATTACAGACGGTGCAGGGTACACCCCCTACCAATATAGGACATTACAGACGGTGCAGGGTGCACCCCCTACCAATATAGGACATTACAGACGGTGCAGGGTACACCCCCTACCAATATAGGACATTACAGACGGTGCAGGGTACACCCCCTACCAATATAGGACATTACAGACGGTGCAGGGTACACCCCCTACCAATATAGGACATTACAGACGGTGCAGGGTACACCCCCTACCAATATAGGACATTACAGACGGTGCAGGGTACACCCCCTACCAATATAGGACATTACAGACGGTGCAGGGTGCACCCCCTACCAATATAGGATATTACAGACGGTGCAGGGTGCACCCCCTACCAATATAGGATATTACAGACGGTGCAGGGTACACCCCCTACCAATATAGGACATTACAGACGGTGCAGGGTACACCCCCTACCAATATAGGATATTACAGACGGTGCAGGGTACACCCCCTACCAATATAGGATATTACAGACGGTGCAGGGTACACCCCCTACCAATATAGGATATTACAGACGGTGCAGGGTACACCCCCTACCAATATAGGACATTACAGACGGTGCAGGGTACACCCCCTCCCAATATAGGACATTACAGACGGTGCACCCCCTACCAATATAGGACATTACAGACGGTGCAGGGTGCACCCCCTACCAATATAGGATATTACAGACGGTGCAGGGTACACCCCCTACCAATATAGGATATTACAGACGGTGCAGGGTACACCCCCTACCAATATAGGATATTACAGACGGTGCAGGGTACACCCCCTACCAATATAGGACATTACAGACGGTGCAGGGTACACCCCCTACCAATATAGGACATTACAGACGGTGCACCCCCTACCAATATAGGACATTACAGACGGTGCAGGGTGCACCCCCTACCAATATAGGATATTACAGACGGTGCAGGGTACACCCCCTACCAATATAGGATATTACAGACGGTGCAGGGTACACCCCCTACCAATATAGGATATTACAGACGGTGCAGGGTACACCCCCTACCAATATAGGACATTACAGACGGTGCAGGGTACACCCCCTACCAATATAGGACATTACAGACGGTGCAGGGTGCACCCCCTACCAATATAGGATATTACAGACGGTGCAGGGTGCACCCCCTACCAATATAGGATATTACAGACGGTGCAGGGTACACCCCCTACCAATATAGGATATTACAGACGGTGCAGGGTACACCCCCTACCAATATAGGACATTACAGACGGTGCAGGGTACACCCCCTACCAATATAGGATATTACAGACGGTGCAGGGTACACCCCCTACCAATATAGGATATTACAGACGGTGCAGGGTACACCCCCTCCCAATATAGGACATTACAGACGGTGCAGGGTACACCCCCTACCAATATAGGACATTACAGACGGTGCAGGGTACACCCCCTACCAATATAGGATATTACAGACGGTGCAGGGTACACCCCCTACCAATATAGGACATTACAGACGGTGCAGGGTGCACCCCCTACCAATATAGGATATTACAGACGGTGCAGGCCCAACTGAATATAGGACATTACAGACGGTGCAGGGTACACCCCCTACCAATATAGGACATTACAGACGGTGCAGGGTACACCCCCTACCAATATAGGACATTACAGACGGTGCAGGGTACACCCCCTACCAATATAGGACATTACAGACGGTGCAGGGTACACCCCCTACCAATATAGGATATTACAGACGGTGCAGGGTGCACCCCCTACCAATATAGGACATTACAGACGGTGCAGGGTACACCCCCTACCAATATAGGATATTACAGACGGTGCAGGGTACACCCCCTACCAATATAGGACATTACAGACGGTGCAGGGTACACCCCCTACCAATATAGGATATTACAGACGGTGCAGGGTACACCCCCTACCAATATAGGATATTACAGACGGTGCAGGGTACACCCCCTACCAATATAGGACATTACAGACGGTGCAGGGTACACCCCCTACCAATATAGGACATTACAGACGGTGCAGGGTACACCCCCTACCAATATAGGACATTACAGACGGTGCAGGGTACACCCCCTACCAATATAGGACATTACAGACGGTGCAGGGTACACCCCCTACCAATATAGGACATTACAGACGGTGCAGGGTACACCCCCTACCAATATAGGATATTACAGACGGTGCAGGGTACACCCCCTACCAATATAGGACATTACAGACGGTGCAGGGTACACCCCCTACCAATATAGGACATTACAGACGGTGCAGGGTACACCCCCTACCAATATAGGACATTACAGACGGTGCAGGGTACACCCCCTACCAATATAGGATATTACAGACGGTGCAGGGTACACCCCTACCAATATAGGACATTACAGACGGTGCAGGGTACACCCCCTACCAATATAGGACATTACAGACGGTGCACCCCCTACCAATATAGGACATTACAGACGGTGCAGGGTACACCCCCTACCAATATAGGACATTACAGACGGTGCAGGGTGCAGTCCCAACTCAAACTGGACTCAACCCTCAAGGATTCTGCAAGATATTAACGTGGCCATATTAGATTAATGTATATAAATAATAATTATCGAGTTTTGAATTTGTTGGCGCGGAAACGTACTCACTATAACGCGAGAATATCTTCATATAAAAGATTATACTTTCTTACGATCCTTCACGTTTTATATTTTGGTAATGAAGAAGTTGCATATAATAATAAGTTAATAAAGAAATTAATAAAGAAGTGATATAGAAGTTAATAATATGAGGCTAACGCAAAGGTAGAGCTCATACTGAAGGTAGAGCTCCTACGGAATTATGAAGTTCATACTTACAAAACTCGGTGAAGCAAAGTACCTTAAGGCCAATAAATTTGATTCACAATAAATTTGGTTACAACAATTTAGGTTACCATAATTTCAATCACAAATTTCGCAAATTTTTAGTCTACACAAATTTAAGTCACATTTTTTTGACTTTTCGAGACCATTTTCAATTCTATTTATTTGATTTTTCCATTATTTAGCTAGTTTTTTTGGCACAGTCATACTTTAAAGGGCATGTCTCACATAATTACTGTCCAGTAATGATAATACAGTCGAGCGGGATAGTGTCCAGTAATGATAATACAGTCGAGCGGGATAGTGTCCAGTAATGATAATACAGTCGAAGCGGGATAGTGTCCAGTAATGATAATACAGTAGAGCGGGATAGTGTCCAGTAATGATAATACAGTCGAGCGGGATAGTGTCCAGTAATGATAATACAGTCGAAGCGGGATAGTGTCCAGTAATGATAATACAGTCGAGCGGGATAGTGTCCAGTAATGATAATACAGTCGAGCGGGATAGTGTCCAGTAATGATAATACAGTCGAGCGGGATAGTGTCCAGTAATGATAATACAGTCGAGCGGGATAGTGTCCAGTAATGATAATACAGTCGAGCGGGATAGTGTCCAGTAATGATAATACAGTCGAGCGGGATAGTGTCCAGTAATGATAATACAGTCGAAGCGGGATAGTGTCCAGTAATGATAATACAGTCGAGCGGGATAGTGTCCAGTAATGATAATACAGTCGAAGCGGGATAGTGTCCAGTAATGATAATACAGTCGAGCGGGATAGTGTCCAGTAATGATAATACAGTCGAAGCGGGATAGTGTCCAGTAATGATAATACAGTCGAGCGGGATAGTGTCCAGTAATGATAATACAGTCGAGCGGGATAGTGTCCAGTAATGATAATACAGTCGAGCGGGATAGTGTCCAGTAATGATAATACAGTCGAGCGGGATAGTGTCCAGTAATGATAATACAGTCGAAGCGGGATAGTGTCCAGTAATGATAATACAGTCGAGCGGGATAGTGTCCAGTAATGATAATACAGTCGAAGCGGGATAGTGTCCAGTAATGATAATACAGTCGAAGCGGGATAGTGTCCAGTAATGATAATACAGTCGAGCGGGATAGTGTCCAGTAATGATAATACAGTCGAGCGGGATAGTGTCCAGTAATGATAATACAGTCGAAGCGGGATAGTGTCCAGTAATGATAATACAGTCGAGCGGGATAGTGTCCAGTAATGATAATACAGTCGAGCGGGATAGTGTCCAGTAATGATAATACAGTCGAGCGGGATAGTGTCCAGTAATGATAATACAGTCGAGCGGGATAGTGTCCAGTAATGATAATACAGTCGAGCGGGATAGGGTCCAGTAATGATAATACAGTCGAGCGGGATAGTGTCCAGTAATGATAATACAGTCGAGCGGGATAGTGTCCAGTAATGATAATACAGTCGAAGCGGGATAGTGTCCAGTAATGATAATACAGTCGAGCGGGATAGTGTCCAGTAATGATAATACAGTCGAGCGGGATAGTGTCCAGTAATGATAATACAGTCGAGCGGGATAGTGTCCAGTAATGATAATACAGTCGAGCGGGATAGTGTCCAGTAATGATAATACAGTCGAGCGGGATAGTGTCCAGTAATGATAATACAGTCGAGCGGGATAGTGTCCAGTAATGATAATACAGTCGAGCGGGATAGTGTCCAGTAATGATAATACAGTCGAGCGGGATAGTGTCCAGTAATGATAATACAGTCGAGCGGGATAGTGTCCAGTAATGATAATACAGTCGAGCGGGATAGTGTCCAGTAATGATAATACAGTCGAGCGGGATAGTGTCCAGTAATGATAATACAGTCGAGCGGGATAGTGTCCAGTAATGATAATACAGTCGAGCGGGATAGTGTCCAGTAATGATAATACAGTCGAGCGGGATAGTGTCCAGTAATGATAATACAGTCGAGCGGGATAGTGTCCAGTAATGATAATACAGTCGAGCGGGATAGTGTCCAGTAATGATAATACAGTCGAGCGGGATAGTGTCCAGTAATGATAATACAGTCGAGCGGGATAGTGTCCAGTAATGATAATACAGTCGAGCGGGATAGTGTCCAGTAATGATAATACAGTCGAGCGGGATAGTGTCCAGTAATGATAATACAGTCGAGCGGGATAGTGTCCAGTAATGATAATACAGTCGAGCGGGATAGTGTCCAGTAATGATAATACAGTCGAGCGGGATAGGGTCCAGTAATGATAATACAGTCGAGCGGGATAGTGTCCAGTAATGATAATACAGTCGAGCGGGATAGTGTCCAGTAATGATAATACAGTCGAAGCGGGATAGTGTCCAGTAATGATAATACAGTCGAGCGGGATAGTGTCCAGTAATGATAATACAGTCGAGCGGGATAGTGTCCAGTAATGATAATACAGTCGAGCGGGATAGTGTCCAGTAATGATAATACAGTCGAGCGGGATAGTGCCCAGTAATGATAATACAGTCGAGCGGGATAGTGTCCAGTAATGATAATACAGTCGAGCGGGATAGGGTCCAGTAATGATAATACAGTCGAGCGGGATAGTGTCCAGTAATGATAATACAGTCGAGCGGGATAGTGTCCAGTAATGATAATACAGTCGAAGCGGGATAGTGTCCAGTAATGATAATACAGTCGAGCGGGATAGGACAGTTTAACAAAATGTGTGGGTATGTGCAAAATAGAGCTTTTAAGGTATAAACTATTGGTAACTTGAGCTTTGTAAACAGGAAGTAGACGAGTATTTAAACTTAAAATTTATGGTTTGAGCCCCACATAGCAGCTGCGATCTAACCTCCCAAGTCCCAAGCAATCTAATTACTAAGCTGGTGGATTCATGAAGCCTTATAAATTACCCTCAACTTAACGCCCCCGCGCTGCGGTATCAATAAATCATGAGAAATTTACCTGCAAATTGTGGTGACGTCAAGGTTGAACCCCCCCCCCCCCCCCCCCCCTTAATCGCCTGACGCTATACTTACATTTTACGCTCTTGCCAACTTTGAAATTAATTTCGAGTTGTCTGTGAGTTTGAGTTTGAGTTTCACCGTAGTTCAAATCAGCGAAACGTAAACACATGCAGGCCCTACTTCACCCCACTGTAGAATAATGAAATGAAATGAAATGAAATGAGGTATTTATATCCCGCTCATATGATTAACCAACAACACAAGGAAGGTGGTTAACCATGTCAGAGCGGCTGACTGTGAGTGATGTGAGCAAATGTGTAAACGTGAACAAAGTATAACTCATCATAAGGCAAAGACAAAATTAAAACATCTTTTATTGTAAACCACACTAAACTAAATAGAAGCAGAAACCATACAATACATGTAGGTATAATAAAGGTTCAGTGACATAATCAATCAAGAAAGAGACAGATCCTAGAAAGTTAGACATCAAGAATATAGAATATAATATTAAACATATGCAGGCCCTACACCCCACAGCTGTAGAATAATAATAACGAGTACAACACTACTTCATAAGTACAGTGTACACACTAAAAACAGTACAACTTCAACGGATTATGAAATTTTTAGCGATCTGAAAATAAGATTCCTACTAGGTAGTGCACCATCTATTCCTACTGTCAGTCCTCAAACTTCATTAATACTTTAATACCCAGCCTCCTCCTGCTTTAGTATGAACCTATATAGACGATATTATATACATATATAATATAGAGTATTATAGATCATATATATAGACCACTCCGCCAATCACCACACCATCAGCCTGATCGTTTTATAATGTTTAAATGAGAGACTTGCCGTGAACAGACGTCTGTCAAATAAAACGCAATTTAAAAGTTATTTTTACACACAAAACAAGGGGTGGACTCCAAATTTAATCTAATACTCAAATATGCGGCTTGCACTGAGTCCCTCATTAAATTGAATTTCAAATATTTGCCTTATTAAGCAGCTGCCATCTCTCAGGTAATCTAAATTGCAATAATTCCGCCTTGAAATTGACGTGAGGTGACAAGCAGTACCCCACGTGACAAGCAGTACCCCACGTGACAAGCAGTACCCCACGTGACAGGCAGTACCCCACGTGACAAGCAGTACCCCACGTGACAAGCAGTACCCCACGTGACAAGCAGTACCCCACGTGACAAGCAGTACCCCACGTGACAAGCAGTACCCCACGTGACAAGCAGTACCCCACGTGACAAGCAGTACCCCACGTGACAGGCAGTACCCCACGTGACAAGCAGTACCCCACGTGACAAGCAGTACCCCACGTGACAAGCAGTACCCCACGTGACAAGCAGTACCCCACGTGACAAGCAGTACCCCACGTGACAAGCAGTACCCCACGTGACAAGCAGTACCCCACGTGACAAGCAGTACCCCACGTGACAAGCAGTACCCCACGTGACAAGCAGTACCCCACCTGACAAGCAGTACCCCACGTGACAAGCAGTACCCCACGTGACAAGCAGTACCCCACGTGACAAGCAGTACCCCACGTGACAAGCAGTACCCCACGTGACAAGCAGTACCCCACGTGACAAGCAGTACCCCACGTGACAAGCAGTACCCCACGTGACAGGCAGTACCCCACGTGACAAGCAGTACCCCACGTGACAAGCAGTACCCCACGTGACAAGCAGTACCCCACGTGACAAGCAGTACCCCACGTGACAAGCAGTACCCCACGTGACAAGCAGTACCCCACGTGACAAGCAGTACCCCACGTGACAAGCAGTACCCCACGTGACAAGCAGTACCCCACGTGACAAGCAGTACCCCACGTGACAAGCAGTACCCCACGTGACAAGCAGTACCCCACGTGACAAGCAGTACCCCACGTGACAAGCAGTACCCCACGTGACAAGCAGTACCCCACGTGACAAGCAGTACCCCACGTGACAAGCAGTACCCCACGTGACAAGCAGTACCCCACGTGACAAGCAGTACCCCACGTGACAAGCAGTACCCCACGTGACAAGCAGTACCCCACGTGACAGGCAGTACCCCACGTGACAAGCAGTACCCCACGTGACAAGCAGTACCCCACGTGACAAGCAGTACCCCACGTGACAAGCAGTACCCCACGTGACAAGCAGTACCCCACGTGACAAGCAGTACCCCACGTGACAAGCAGTACCCCACGTGACAAGCAGTACCCCACGTGACAAGCAGTACCCCACGTGACAAGCAGTACCCCACGTGACAAGCAGTACCCCACGTGACAAGCAGTACCCCACGTGACAGGCAGTACCCCACGTGACAAGCAGTACCCCACGTGACAAGCAGTACCCCACGTGACAAGCAGTACCCCACGTGACAAGCAGTACCCCACGTGACAAGCAGTACCCCACGTGACTAAACCAGTCAACTGTCGCAACACCAATGTCGATCAAATAAAGAATATTAAATTTAATATTTCATTAATAAACTAGGGAATCTGGTTCTGGCTACTGGTAGGGAGGTGAACAGCTGTAGGTCAAAACAAACTAACTCCAACCATAACATAAAACATAAAACATAAAACATAAAACAAACCTCCTCACCTCCTGTTTACATAACAAATCCACACTTCTCGTGGTTTGGTGCCCATCCCCATAAGTGTATTTAGTACCCCACGTGCGGTCAGTACCCCACGTGTGGTCAGTACCCCACGTGCGGTCAGTACCCCACGTGTGTCCAGTACCCCACGTGTGGTCAGTACCCCACGTGTGGTCAGTACCCCACGTGCGGTCAGTACCCCACGTGTGGTCAGTACCCCACGTGTGGTCAGTACCCCACGTGTGGTCAGTACCCCACGTGCGGTCAGTACCCCACGTGTGGTCAGTACCCCACGTGCGGTCAGTACCCCACGTGTGGTCAGTACCCCACGTGTGGTCAGTACCCCACGTGTGGTCAGTACCCCACGTGTGGTCAGTACCCCACGTGTGGTCAGTACCCCACGTGTGGTCAGTACCCCACGTGTGGTCAGTACCCCACGTGTGGTCAGTACCCCACGTGTGGTCAGTACCCCACGTGTGGTCAGTACCCCACGTGTGGTCAGTACCCCACGTGTGGTCAGTACCCCACGTGTAGTCAGTACCCCACGTGTAGTCAGTACCACACGTGTCGTCAGTACCCCACGTGTGGCCAGTACCCCACGTGTGGCCAGTACCCCACGTGTGTCCAGTACCCCACGTGTGGCCAGTACCCCACGTGTGGCCAGTACCCCACGTGTGGCCAGTACCCCACGTGTGGCCAGTACCCCACGTGTGGTCAGTACCCCACGTGTGGCCAGTACCACACGTGTGGTCAGTACCCCACGTGTGGTCAGTTCCCCACGTGTGGTCAGTACCCCACGTGTGGTCAGTACCCCACGTGTGGTCAGTACCCCACGTGTGGTCAGTACCCCACGTGTGGTCAGTACCCCACGTGTGGTCAGTACCCCACGTGTAGTCAGTACCCCTCGCGCTGATTATTTTGTGTATAGCTTAACGTTTAGCTACTATCAGTATCTCTACAAAGAATTATATTCGCCTACTGAATTTAAATCGACAGTAAGAAACCATTATTAAGTCTGGTCCGGGGAGGGATAAAGATTTTCATTTAAAAGATAAGCGGTAAGGTTAAGAACGGGCAACTCACAACTTTATGAACAGACAGAATCCCTCATACCCCCAAAGAACTCCTCATTCACTAATTAAAAGTACTAGCTAGTATATAGTAAGATGGTTACTTTACTTACTCGAGGTACAATTATCTGATTAGTAGGCACTTTGGAGCTTTTCATGATTAATTGACCGCGGAACATTTGAGAAATTGCAATATTCATCGGTTTAATTTGATGAGGTGACTCACGTTTCGACTACCCGTTTCAAGATAGTAGTGCTCGCTCAATCAGTCCCTTTTGAAATATTGCAATAAATATTGTTCTTTTTTCTGCTGATAAGGTTTCTTTTTTTCTGCTGATAGTGATACTCTCAGTACTGCATTTATAATTGAAGAAAGTAGTAAATTAACGATATAAACAAGTTACAATCTTTATTGTATATTGTCTTGACTTTTACAAGTAAGCTGTGACTGATTGAAAACATAAATAATGGACAACTTTATTGAAAATCATGCGTGTACTATCCAAATCAACCACCAATGGCAATGGTCAAAGTAAATTCTTTTTGTTCAGTCTTCTGCCTTTGGCAGTACTATTTCTGAAAATATTTACTCAAGTAAGGCGCGCGCTATATCTCCACCGAAAGCACATTCAATTTGAAACGTATGAAATAGTTTTATAACTTGCTTTATTCAGCTCTGCACTAAGTTGACATGAAACAATTACCGAAATTGAACGAGGAATCGTTTAGAATCACTTTCGAGGCACCTCGACAAAAGATATTCACGCTATTGTGCTTTTCACAGAGAAATACGTCACTAGGGTTTTTGAGCTTGTTACTCTCTTTCAAAAGTATTTTAAGTGATTTGTATAAGTGCATATCACATATATTGATTCTAAATACATATCAAAAGATTTTATCTCGATTCAAAAAGTTTGAAAGAAGTTACAGCAATGCGCGCGATTTGTGATTTGGGATGACGTATTTTACTCGTCTAAATTTCTTCGAAGTAACGCGCGCCGCTTTCTTCTCGAAAAGCAAGTGCTACGAAATACAAGTGCTACGAAATACAAGTGCTACACTGCTACGAAGTAGCGCGCGCTGGGCTAGTCCATTAACAATGGACAACATATGTAGTTAACATTGTTTATTGTTAATGGACTGATCAGGTGTGCGCTACTTTGTACTTTGTACTTCGTTCGCGTTGCATAGCTGCTACTTCGAAGAAATTGTTGTAGATTATTAATAACTTACATAGCTTGTGCCAGGTAAATTAATAACCTACCAAAACGGTCGCCGAGTTGGACTCGCTGACAGTCTTAAAAGCATGTTTATTAAAAGTTATTAGTTTTTATGTATCTTTCTCATCATTTTCACCTTAAAGTCTTTCACGTGCACGTCATGCACTAGCGCGCCACTAAACTTAATCATAGTTAATATAGTTAAATTATTTGATACCCTCTAAAAAGCATTGGAGGACTTCGCCGAGCGTGCTAAATCACTTTACAGTCGATCTTCGAGATTGTTCTAAAAGGGCCTCCAACAGTTGAAACCAACTTCAATCGATGTACTTTCGAATTGTATCACGTTGCGACCCCGGCCCCACGGTCGTTTCACGGTCCTGACGATACAGGGGGAGCCGCGCACTCGTGCGCGGCGGGTCATACAACGTATGAAAACTTTCGGACGCTGATTCCGAATCACCCCCCATGACATATATTAGGGTTAAAATGCTCTCCTGACGAGATATTGGCGAAAAACTGTCTCGATCACGTGATATGACCGTATAAGGAATGAGGAAGTTAGTCTAATTTCTCGTTAGGGTTAGGGTTTCAGCAAATGCTTTTGTTAAGGATTGGCCGGGTTAGGGTTAGGGTTGGGATCAGATTAGAGGGTTAGGGTTTCGAATAGTCGTTCAGGACCAGCTAGAGAACGGGTTGAAAAAGTTACGTGTGGTGCATTAATAGAATGATAGCCTACTATAATTTAAAATTGTTTTTAAGTGAGCATAATGGGTATATTTTTGACCGTTGTTAATGATTTGGCCCGGCGCGCGCTACTTCGTAGCTCGTGCCATCGGGCACGAGAAGAAAGCTTGTATCACGTGGTGACCCCCACTGTCGCTTCACTATCAACTATAGTGTAGAGTTTCTACGATACAGGGGGAGCCGCGCACTCGTGCGCGGCGTGTCATACAACGTATGACAAAAGAAAGCGGCGCGCGCTACTTCGAAGAAATTTAGACGAGTAACATCCGTCAAGTATATTTTTGGACCTAAAGGTTTTAGTATGGCAACTTTAAAATTGGTTCTTTTAATCATTTATTAAATATCAGTCTAAAAATATATAAATCTGGAATCTGTTCACACTGTGAACCAGTCCTATAGAAACTTTTGATACATGTTTCGTATCCAAATATCAGAGATATTATGTTGCCTTCGGCGGCGCTTTGCGCGCGAAAAGTGGCATGCACAGTATGTCAAAAAACTTCAAAAATCCTCTAAAATTAAATATTAACATATTTAAAATATTTAAAACGTCTCAATAATGGAAATAGTTGTATGTTTACAACCTACCAGGACGCGCGCCGAGTTGGACTCGTCGACGGTCCTGTATATGGAACAGATATTTTACGAGTATCACCCGTTAATGGAAATAGTCATACAATTAATAATATAATAAATCTACCAAATTCTTAATATCTACATAAGAGAAAAAATACCTACCTAAGTCAATGTCTACCTGTAATACACTAAATATTAGGTTAAATACATAGTGGAGTCAGCACACATTTACCAAAATCAAAAAATTTTTAATAGGAGGAACCTGTGGGCCGAGAACACTGGATTAAATTAGGTCAAGGCATAATACTATGCTACAACGGTGAACAGGTGCATGACGTGAAGTTCTAAACTGTTCTCCATCCAAAAAAGATGCGTACGCCTTCTATTTGGAAGCAAACCTAGCTTTGACCGGGCAGAGTACTATGAAACATTTGCACGTGCAAGACCATACAGTGAACACATCGCAAAAAGGAGCTTTGCTTTGGAAAACACTAAGCCAATATTCAATACCGAGAAAATCATGTCAATCCACAACCTGTACACCCAACATATATCCACTGAACTGTTTAAAATTTTGAAACTGCATCAACCCATCTCTCTGACAAGTTTATTCCAAACAAGTTCCAGAACATGTAGCCAAACTATGCGGGTCCCCCGACACAAACTTGACATTTCTAAACACAATTTTGTCTTCAAAGGTACGACTATATGGAACAGTTTGGTTGATAAAATATTCGACAAATGCACTCCTAATGAAAACAATGTCATGGTCCCTGGCTCTAGTAAATTTTCCGACCTTTCCTCCCCCATCTCAATTATCAAGAGCCGTATCAAAAAGCTTTTACTTGAAACCCAGCAACACCTGGCTAAATCTAACTAGGACCAGTGGTGTCGATTAACATTTAATAGGTGAGTCTAAGTGACACAAATGGAAAATTTTAAGAAAAGACGGATCAAAACACAGATCCAAGGACAAGGAGACCCCACTGCAGGACCATACATGCTATTGGCTTGTGCATGGCCCAAAAGGTTCCAGTTGTCCAGGAAACTGTACGTAGCTGGTCAACTAGTTTTGAATTCAGACTAGGCTTGATGAGTTCTGGGGTTTCTAGAGGTAAGATTTGATGGTGCCAGGTTTGTTCAGGCGGACATGGAAATTATGCGATGAATATATATAGGTATATAAAAATCATATCAATATAAAAATAGATCTAAAAAAACTCAAACGTAACAGTTAATAGGTGTGACATACTATTATTAAACTAAGCTCAGTTAATGTAAGAGCCGCTTTAGAAAGCACTGGAGTTTATCTCCAGGATTAAATTATATCGAGTTATATGATTTAGCTATAAGGCGGTTTATAAATGTTGTATTTATTTTATTTATTATTATATTCTTATAATTATATCATATGAATTGATTGCACTGCTAATAAATAAAATACTTTGTTTTACTAAAATACTTTGTTTTACTGTAGGTATGTATCTAGTGTGGAGTGAAAATGGCGGGAATGGAACTGACCAATGAGAAGTGCGAAACGTGGGAGCCTAATATGGTTTGATTGATGTTAAGGGTTAGTGTGTTGAATGCGAGGCGGAAGTGTACGTTTGTGAGATGTGGTCCCTGTACTCAGAAAGTAAACAAAACCTATAAATATCACTAAATATCACTACATGTGTAGACGATCCCCTGTCTGCAAAGTATAAAATATGTTACACCAGGCTTGTTTTTAGATCATGAATACGATGTAGTTACATTGAAACGCTCAGAAGCCCCTATGGGTGGCCTTCGGGTCAGTGGCGTAACCTTGCCTGTTGGCGCCCCCGTCGAAAATGCGCCCCCTGTTGGCGCCCCTCCCCTATTGGCACACGTCCCTAAAATTGAACAAATTAGGTGATTACAGAGGATCCGCTGGTAAAATCTCTAAAAAAGTGTGTTTCTAGAGCAAAACGTGCAGTTTTGCCAGTACCCCAGTTAAATTTTTCAAAATTGTCCCACATTCAAACGACGATTTTGTGCACAGCAGGGTCAGCGGAGCCCATTGTTACGCCACTGCTTCGGGTCTGGGTCACAAAATACTCTCTGAACCTCCAAGTTGTGTGGCCTGGTTGGCACTAACGAGTGGTGTGCTCTCTTGTTGAGAGCAAAGGTTGGGATTTGCCAACTCAAAATTCCCATAGGAACCAAGAAGTCAACACTAATAGCTACCAAGCACCAGGAAATTTCTCTTTCAGATATCAGGTTATGGTACAAGATAGTACACCTACAAATGATGACACTTTAGACACAGGTACCTAGCTCTAAGAGCTAGGTATTAAACCACCAGGAAATTCTCTGTAAGCTTTCAGGTCCCATCGAAGTCACCCATCACAGAGATAGGGATCCCAATTAGCTCATTCTGACTACAAAGACACACTTCTCCCTCCAGTAACCACTTTTCAGGTCTTTTCAGTTAAGACAGCTAATGCACAAGGGCTGACACACGCTAGACACAGGCTCGTGATAAGACAGAGTTAGGGATTTCAACTCTCTCACTCTGACTATGAGGACACACTGATAGCGTGAATTGCTGGCACTTCTTCCTCCAGTAACTAGACAGCTAAGGGCTTATCTTGAGCTAATTGATCTAGGATTAGGGGGCCGGGTTAGCTTTGCCACACTCTTCATTGAAGTGTGAATGGACGCTCTACAATCATCTAGTAACAGCAGATTTTGACGACACCCTTACTGGTTCTAATCAGTTTCTACAGCGGAAGATCTCAATGCTCGAAAACAGTTCATCTCAGACAGATCTGCAGAGAAGCTTTATCACAGCCTTTCCTATTTCACGGGGAACCCGTAGGTGGACAGCATAGCTCACTAAAGCATAGTGGACCTCTTTAGTTCTGAGACGCAAAGCTAACCGGACCAGGAATAAACAACACATCTAAAACTAAGACAAACCCTGATGGAGACCATGATCTCGAACAAACCTTCAAGGTATACCAAAGGATCCTCAAATCTGTAATTAACTCTGCAAAAAATACTTACTCTTGCAACCAAATCATATAAAATAAGCACGACCGTAAGAAGACATAGCAGATCATTAATCAGTTAAACAAAAATTTCAGTTAAACAAAAATTTCAATTTTATGCCATTTATTACATATTAAACAAGTTTACAATAAATCAATTTGATATAAAATAAATAAATAAATAAATAAAGTCAATTTTTACAGCACAGCAATATATCTAAATATCAGATCCTCTGTAATCATAATGTATAAAAAAAGGAGCTTTTCTCTGTGCTGAAGGATGAATCAAGGCAGATCATGGTTCTGTTAGCAGGCCACCCTAGTTATGGACAATACATATATATAAAATAATTAAATTACAATTTTAAAATTGTGTCAAGATTGAACTAAAACATAACTCAGGGTAAAATAGACGTATTCCCTTCGTCAAATTAACTATTTACAATACTAAACTTAAACGAACTCCGGGTAAAATAAACGTAATCCCTTTGTCAAACTTGCTATTTACAATAAGTTAATAAATTAATACGGTTGAAAATTATTTCATATTCAATAACAATGTAGCATCAATATAATTGATACAAATGAGGAGCATACAGTGAGAATTGCACATAACAGGAGGACTGGAGGTATGGAGCAATAATGATTGACAGTGCACCTTTCCACTGATGTTCCTAATTTCCTGTAATAGCTTAATAGGCATGGAAATACTTTGATTGCAGGGGATAGATTGGATTCACTTATGTACTGAGATAACTTAACCGAAATAACATAACTGCCTAGATACATTGGCTAGTGTTGGGTGGGATCATGAATTTATCGTAAGAGTTATCCCCTTGGTAATTCTCATCAGTTAGCAACATATTCATAAGAGTTTCTTTGTATAACTTAGAAAATTTCTTAACGTCGTCACACTCTCTAAGGGACTTTGGTAATATGTTCCAGGCCTTAGTTCCTAGATAGTTAAACTCCTTGTGAGATCTTGATTTAGGAGTATAAAGATTGCAGTTTTCTGCCTCACGTGATCCACCAGAAATATACGAGAATTTTCCGATAAAATGCTTTGGACATGTTTCATTGATTATACGGTACATATATGAGCTAAGATGAACCTGTCGTCTCAAATGGAGAGGAAGCCATCCCATATTTTTGTATACATTAACCGACCTCTCTCTGATGTTTACATCTAGGGCTATTTTAGCAACCTTTTTGTACATGATATCTAACTCTCCTAGTCGTTTTTTATATGTTCTTGACCAGATGGTGTCTAAGTAGTCAAAATGTGGCAACATAAGTGCATTAGCAAACATCTTCCTGAACTTAAGAGGGAGAAGTTTTTTTGATCTATACATAGCACCAATTCTTTTGGATATCTTTTTCTTAATGTTATCAATATGTTCATTAAATGTCAATCTGCTGTCAACTATAAGTCCAAGGTACTTATGGGATTTAGTTTCACAGATTACCAAAGTAAGGTCATCACAAATTTCAACAAGGATGGCATCAAGGTTAGGCTTAGAGTCAAGGATCATTAGTTTTGTTTTTTCATTATTCAGGGATAGTTTATTAGCCTGAAGCCATCTGATAACTAATTTCAACTCTTGTTTGATGTTACCATAGTTTCCTCTAGATATATTGTCAAAATATAATGCACCGTCATCAGCAAATAGATAAGGTTTAGAAAATAGGCATGCATTAGGCAGGTCATTGATAAAAATGCTGAATAGAATTGGTCCTAATATACTTCCTTGAGGCACTCCAGAGTTCAATGAATGTAAACTGCTTATCCTACTCCCAACTCTAGTTTGCTGTAATCTATCTGTGAGGAAGCTCCTAAACCAGCTCAATGCAGTATCTTTTATTCCATAATGCTTCAGCTTTTGAATGAGAATATCATGGTTAACAGTATCAAATGCCTTTCTGATGTCCAGGAAGATAATTGCAGGATGCTTGGCACTGTTCTTAGCAGTAAATATACGATCAAACAGATCTAACATGAGATAAGTTGTAGAGTGATCTTTACGGAAACCATATTGATGCTCTGAAAGTATTCCCTTTTCATCAAGATATTGAGTCAGTTGGGAGTTCACACAAAATTCGATGCACTTTCCAAGAATCGGTAAAATTGAGATTGGTCGATAATTACTAGGATTCTCAGTATCACCATCCTTATGGATTGGGGTGACTTTTGCAACCTTGCAGCTGTTTGGCATGATGCCACTGGATAAACTCAAATTTACAAGATGTGTTAATGGAGCAATAAATGCAGGTAAAATTTGTCTAAACACTCTCAATGGTATATGATCATTAGTGGATTTGCTACAAGGGATACTTGCCACATAGTCTAAGATATTGGACTCAGTTATTTCAGTAAAGCTATTCAAGCTGGTCTCGTTGTCAATCTGCTCATTTTGTAGATAAGATAGAAATTCATTTTCATTTTCCAGCTGCACTTCTGCTTGGATCTTTGGACCTATTTCAGCAAAATATTTATTGGTGGTTTCAGCATCAAGATTGTTATTGATATTGTTAGCTTTAACAGGCAGATTTGATGCTGTCTTTATCGTTTTCCATACACCCTTTAGATCATTCATGGCACACTTGGCTTTCAGTTCTGTTGCTAAGTTAGTCTTCCTATTAATTCTAGACAAATAGGTTGAATAGTTTCTCTGCCGTTTATATGCCATCCATAATGAGTCACATTTATTACAGTGTATAAGACCATTTGGATGTATACGTCTGTTCTTGTTGTGTGTTAAAAATTTACGGTAAAGTTTCCCTTTCAATTTCTTACTTTCTAAAAATTCTGGAGATGGCTTATGGATGTAATCACTATGGCACTTAATTTGTTTGATTGGACAGAAGTGATCATAGTAGTGATCAATATGTTCGTTTAAACCATCAACTGCATCATTCAGACTAGTTGAATCTATTATTGGTCTATAATCACAGGTTTCCAAAAATTCTTTAAGAGCAGTAACATTCATTTTGCTGTGATCTCTTATTAGTAACTTCTTGAATTTTGAGGCCTTATGCACATTGAAATCGACAATGAACTTTACGACCTGATGATCTCCTATACAATCATCAAGGACTTTGCAGTCAAGAAACTTGGAGTAAGTGTTTGTTATGACAACATCGATTGTGGTCTTTGTGATTCTGTTTCCTAGTTTAGCAATGCGGGTAATATCCTGAACTACCTGTACCATTCCAAACATTTTCATTGTAATGTCTAATTTCTTATAGTTCATACTGCTGATGTTGTTTTGGTCTACATTTACATCACCCAGCCAAATAACATTCTTACTTCCTATACTCATCATGCAGTCTGTCATATAATCTAAAAATTTGTCAAGAGGACTAAACAACTCAGATCTGTAGAAACAGCAGATGAAAATATTGCAATCTGTAAGATGGATCCAAATAGCCTCGATTTGGTCATATTGCAAAACTAAGTTTAGTTGAATCATTTTAAACTTTATGTGCTCACTGATGAGAATGCCACATCCCCCATGACCATTGTCGTTAGGACGGTCTTTGCGGATAAAAGTAAAATTCTTGGGTAGGTTTAGACTGGCTGAGTCAATATCCGACTTAAGATTTGTTTCATTCAGGCATAAAACATCTAATTTCTCTTTCCAGATTAGATCTTGGATTTCAAGACATTTTGGCATACCTGTTAGTCCTCCCTGCATGTTGCAATGTCCCACTGCAAGCTTTTTGGCATGGTATGAAACTGTGATTTTACTAATGCACGGGTTAATGCAAGAACTGCTGTGAGAGCATGAAAATTTTTCCAATTTTTGCTGCTATAAACTTGTCAGAATAAGATAAATTGCAGAACTGGCAAATTTGTATGAGATAATAACAAAACTTTCTAAAACTTCAATAAACATGAGGAACAATGTGTAATTATCCCTTATCTAGAATCTAGATGAAATAAATGTTAACAATCTTTCTGAAAATTCAAACTTGCTTATGGGCCCAATACTTCAGAAATTTAGCAAGTCGAATAACACCGCTTGTATTGAGGTGACAGTTATCAGATATTTTTGCAGATGGTCTGGCAAAATAAAATTCTTTCCTGAATCCACTTCTATTATAGTTAAATAAATTATGGGTGCTAATGTAATTAAAACAAGAATCTTTGCTACACATATCCTTAATAACCTTATTCAGCTCTGCCACAACATCATTGCGGCCTTTTGTACTCCTGGGAAGAATATTGAGAACATTAATTGTTGCATTCGGATACACTGATTTGAGATAATTTAAGAGATTACTAATGTCACCCGCTGCATCCTTCAGTGACTTTGAGCCAAAATAGACTGTGTTCACATTATTAGTTCCTGTCATAATATAAATAATAGATGGGGATGGAACGGAGTGTAGGTCAGTTTTTAGTTTATTTAACATTACTTTGGCATCAGCCCCAGGATAAAACAGTTTACTAGCACTAACAGTGGACGATGATAACTTGTCCGCATCAAGAAACCTGAACATAGAGCTGCTTATGAATAGGACAGACTTTTGTGAAGCTTTGGCTGGCTGTTTGCAAACTGAGAGTGCAGGTGAAGAAGAGTCTGTCAGTTTGTGTCCTGAATGAGGGATGGGTGGGGGCGGTGAACGCAGACCAAACTCAGTTGACTGAGTGATCCTAGGGGGCTTCATCAGTCTTAGGGTGATGCTGATCCGGGGTTCATCACACATTTCGTCTGGCAGTATCTCATGTTGAAAGTCAGCCTGAGACAATTTGGACATGATGAAGACATCTCCATGCTGAAGCTGCACAGAGCCCACAACTTCATTGCTGCCGTTTGATCTAATTTGCAGTGTTCTCGTCGCACCCAGTGAAATGGTTACAATATCAGAGTGTTCTACAATACATGATTCAGAATCGCTATGAGCTGGCATGAACTCTGCTCCAGTTTCATATAGATTGACGAGAATACTATTGTGTCTGAAATTGGGTAATATCACATTAATGTAGGAGCTGAGTTTAGCAAGGTAGGAATCATTGTGTACACTTTTTGGGTCATGTGTTGCACCTGAATACTCATAGGGAAAGTCACCAAAATAAACCGATTTCCTGTTTTTAAAACCGTGACTGAACTCAAGTTCTTCCATTAATAGATCAAGTGAAAATTTAGAGAATGGACCATCATCTAGTAGGGTAACTGGTTTCACTGGTGATGGGGAACAAGTTACAGATATATTCATTGGCCCCGGTGTTATAGGATCGTAGACAGGGGCAGGGACCAAGTTTGGATATTTGTCTCTGGGCTTAGGGGTGTTGATCCGTGATTCACCAGTAGCAGTAGATACAGGGAGATCAGACACATCATCCTCGTCTGCCATAACCTCGTTAACAACAATCTCACTGATAACAATCTCGTTTCCAACAACCTCCTGTGGAACAACCTTGTCCACGACATCGTTGTCAACAAACAAACTGTCCGATACAACATCTTCCACAACAATGTCATCTACATCAAACGCTTCTACTTGATTGATAACAACGTGTGACTGAGGGGTAATGGTTATGATCTCACATTCAATCTCCTCTGATAAGTTCGGCAGCAAATTTTCACACTTAAAACTCTGTTCTTGTATTTGAGTTTGATCTGATATGAGACTATCATTGTACTGAGCAATGAGATCACTAGTTCTGATAATTTCATTCAATAAAGACAACTTTTTTTCTAAAAAGTCAATCTTGATGTCTTTTGACAGACAATTGTTACAGTTCTCTGATTTTTCAGACTGGAATGAAAAGTTCAAATGTTCTAAAGGGCGCTCACAAAAGTGGAGACTAATGTCTGAGCTCTGATTATTTGACATAGTTATATTATCAAGAGTTCAATGTTCAGAAGCACAATAAACACTGTAAACGCAATACCTTCAGTCCAGATAGTAGTTTTGATGAGAATAGTTTTGATGAGAAGGAGGAGGATGAGTAATCTTCAAGTACACTCACAGCAGTCCTTTGCACGTCAACACTTACGCTCGTCTATCATATCTCATACCTCAAATTATTTGTTATATAGTAGTGTTGAAAGTATTAAAACGGAATCCTAATTCAAAGTGCAGTATGGTTGTCACTCTTTAAATAGATTAGATATAGGTTGACGGGGCAAAGGAGTGTTCGTGCTGTTCGCTATTGCTCACACCAAACGGCAACCTAGTAAATGTTTTGTATGAACACCGGTCTCCATCACGATACAAAATTAGGATTGTAGAATTTATTGTATAACTATTAGTGCAGTGGAGGTAGCGGTGTGGTGCATTAATAGAGTGACAGCCTACTGATTTAGAGTTGTTTTTAGGTGAGCATAATGGGTGTATTTTTGGAACTAATGGCAACTTTAAAATTGGTTCTTTTAATCATTTATTAAATATCAATTTAAAAATATATAAATCTGGAATCTGTTCACACTGTGAACCAGTCCTAAAAATCTCAAAAACCCTCCTAAATTAAATATTAAAAACGTCTCAGTAATGGAAATAGTCATACAATTAAGAAATTAACCAAATTCTTAATATCTACCTAAGAGAAACATTGCATACCTACCTACTAAGTCAATTTCTACCTGTAATACACTAAATATTAGGTTAATTACATAGGTGGTGGAGTCAGCACACATTTACCAAAATCAAAATTTTTTAATAGGAGGAGCCTGTGGGCCGAGATCACTGAATTAAATTTGATGAAGGGGATTGTTTTCAAATGACAGCTGCATTATGTCATAATCGCTTGTGGTCCATGCCGAATCATTATAAGCATGTTGCAGCTTTAGAAGTGCCTTTTTCAGGCGACTTTTAGCAAGGCTAATCTTGTAGGAGTAGTCAAAGAGCTTCAGTTTTGGTGCAATTGTGTTCCAAATTTTGGTGGATCTCGATATAAAGTCATTAGATGGGAGTTGTGAAATGATAGTGGTTTCCTTTCTAGAAGATGACTGATAATGCTGTTGCAGTGATGCTGGGCACCTTAGTTTTAGTATTTTAAAAACTTCCATAAATGTGTGATATGTATATAAATTTTTGAAAGCCAGGATGTTTTGTTGCTTGAAAAGTGGTTTACAGTGCTCTAGTTGGAAGAATGTATGGTCAAGTGCCTGGCTGTCAAACTCTCTTGTTCTTGCACATGTTAGGAACTTGTTTAGGTATGCCTCTTTATCACCAAAGAGGACCCGTACGCAGTGCTTCTGAGACAGCCAGATACTTGCTGTCCTAAAGAGTGCTGCATCACCCCAAACTGAGATACAATATGTAAGGTGGGATTCAAATAGTGTGTGGTAGAGGTCTTTATGGAGTTCCTTTGGTACAGAGTCCCTAATTCTATTTAAGGTGGCAGAGGCATAGTTTAACTTTCGTTTAAGTGCTGTTATATGAGGCCCCCAGGAAAGCTGTTCGTCAATAACAACTCCAAGAAACTTAGTTGCTTTGGTTTTTTTAATTGGAAAGCCATCAATATGGAGTTGAAGCGAATCTGGCAATTCTACTGGTTTACTAGCCTTTGGTTTAAAATGCATATAACAGCACTTTGACATGTTGATGTGAAGTTTGTTAAGGATCATATACTTTTTTATACAGCTTAGCAATTTGTTGCCTTTCTCATAAGCTTCTTCTACAGTTTTTCCATCAATAAAAATGTTGGTGTCGTCAGCAAATAGTATGAAAGTTCCTAAATCCGAGGAATTGGCAATATCATTTATGTATAGAAGAAAAAGGAGCGGTCCCAAAACAGAGCCTTGTGGAACTCCATATTTAATGATAAGGTTTTCGGATTTTTCATTAAGGACTTCTGTGTACTGTGTTCTATTTGATAAGTAGCTTTTAATAAGACAGTTTGCATTGCCTCTTATTCCATACCTATCTAGTTTTGTTAGGAGTGTACTATGGTCGATTGTATCAAATGCTTTACTCAAATCTATAAATATTCCTAGAACATGGTTTCGTTTTTTTATGCTCTCTTCAATAATCCTAACAGAGTAGTTAACAGCATGGCTAGTAGAATGGGACTTGCGGAAGCCAGATTGGTTTTCATCAAGGATATTTTGTGACAGAGCGAAACTGTAGATACGGCTGTATATCACTTTTTCAAATATCTTACCAAATATAGGCAGTGTAGAGACAGGTCTGTAGTTTCCTACATCCTCTTGGTTTCCTTTCTTAAATATGGGAGTAACTTTCCCAACTTTCAAAACATCAGGAAATACCCCGTTCATCATGAGTTTGTTGAAATGTTGGGCTAAAACAGGGCAGATTAAATGAGCTGACTTTTTGATTATACGGATCGGGATATCACTAGATTTACCATTTTCCAACTTGGAAATTATTTCCATGAGCTCAGTATGTGAACAGTCAGATAGGAATATAGAGTTATTGTTGGATGGCAGGAGGTAGTCTTCAAATGTTGAAAATTCAGAAGCCTGTATAGGCAGGTCAGCTATTGATTCATTTAGAGTGGAGGCAATTGAGTTAAAGTATTTGTTGAACTCGTTTGCAATAACCCTTCTATCTGTTATTTTTCTGTTGTCGATTATAAATGAGGGTTTTATAGTCTTTTTACACTTCCCTCTAAGTTCATTAATGATCTGCCATGTCTTCTTACGGTCGTGCTTATTTTCTATGATTTGGTTGCAAGAGGGCATATTTCAAAACTGGTTCCACTTGGAGGAAATTTCAGAAATGCTTTTATCAATCCAATTTTTGAAATTTTAGAATGTTTGAACTTTATACTTTGAAAATCTGCAATATTGGAGACATCAATCTACTCTATCATGCAAAAATAGCTCATTCTATCATCGACACTAAAACAATCCTCAAAAGTGTGCTCTACTTCATAACGTCTCTAGATTAGGCCTTTGCTTGAACTAAACCCAAATTTTGTGTGTTAGTATATAATGAGATTTCATTTTTACAGACTGATATAAAGCCCAATCAAGGAGAATGAGCTAACATGGGGAAAATGTGGTTTAAAAATTTTTGTCACTCCGTAACAAAAAAGTATCAAAAAGTTATCTATTCTCTTAACCAGGTTTAATTGGGGTGCACAATGTAAAGCGCTTGTTTCCAAAGCTACCTCTAGACTTGGACTACTTAAGAGAACATGTCATTTCACTACTGATAAAAGGCAGAAAAGATCGTTCTATTTAGCGTTAATTAGGTCTATATTTGAACATTGTTCTGTCATATGGTCCCCTCAATCTGCAACTCATCTTCAACAGTTTGTTGCTATCCAAAAGAGGGCTATTAAATGGATCAATGGTGAACCTTACTCCAGTTATAATGACGATAAACTTGCTACAGAGCAAAAGAAACTAAATATTCTCCCTGTTAAACAGAAGTTTATTTATAACGATCTTATGACCTTCTATAAAATAGTGAATAGCATAATTCCAGTTTCGCTCCCTACATATATAGTCCTATGCCGTCCAGAGGGCACCCGATACACTAGGCACAATGCTCAAATAATTGATATGTCGGATACTTCAACTTACATGAGTACCACTGTGCCCTGCTCGGATGCCTTCCGAAATAGCTTTTTTCATAGATCTATGCTGAAATGGAATAGTCTACCAGTATGTATACGGCAGTCAGAGCGGATTTCTACTTTTAAGGCCAAACTGATCAAGTACCTCTGGGCTGCCGATACAGTCTGGCCAGATTAGCTCATCAGTCTTATGAGTCTCAGAAATTTGTTTTTGTTGGTTACAATTCTGTCCGTCCAATTTCCTATCTGCTTGTCCTTTTCTTTTTCTTTATCAGTTGTGACGGAATTGTAATGAACAAAATCCTTATAATTATTTATGATATGTTTGATTTCTTGTTAATGTTTGTCATTCAAATTTGGTAGACGGCCCCAACGTTAATGTGGCTCTTGCTATGTGTTGGTTCAGCCGAATTAATTATTATATAATCAAGTTTATTTTTATCGTTAGTTGTCATCCGGCCAAACATTAAGCAACTTATATTGCAGCACCATTTACCATTTAGTATATCAAAATATGTCATTGTAATTTTGCATGGCTGAAATGTAACGCTTGATTTATATATATAATGATTAATTGAATTTTCAAATAAAAAAAAAAACTACACGCCTATTGCATTCCATATTTTCTGAAGTATCTCAGTGACCTTACACTAAGATTTTCCAACATTTTCGATTGATAACATTATAATTTAAGAGGAGATATGATGAGCCAAACTTTGGTCACTCCGTAACGCTGTGTTACGGAGTGACAAATTCAAGGGACATTGTCACTCCGTAACGAATTTTTTTTATTGACATTGGACACATACTGTCCAATCAGGTTGTCAAAAATACACCAAAGGAGTTTGCAACCTATGCTGACAGTCTTCTCAAGTCAATCAATGTCGTGTATGTTGGAGATCTAGCCTCAGGTATGGAAGAGGAGTGCAGAAGGAAAGCAAGACCAGTTCCAGGAACCTTGAAAGTGCACCACATTGTCCGTTCTTTCAAAGATAACAGCTGCATCCTTACCTTTAGGGGCTCGTCAGTTGATGGATCTTTGATAAAGAAGATAGAGTATGCCGATGAATCATCTGCTCAGACGACTTCAACAACAGTTATTGGAGAGGAGGAAACACCATCATCTTCTAACAGCTGTGAAACTTACAACATTGATCAATTCGTGATTGTTAACTGGGAGGGTGAACTTTACCCAGGAAAAGTTATTGGCAAGCCAGACAGCAGTAACCTTACCGTTAAGTGCCTTGTACCAGCTGGAAAACCTGGATCAATCTGGAAATGGCCTGACAAAGAGGACGTCCATGATTACGAACTTAGTGACGTGAAAGGAGCTATTGGTATGCCGAAGCTTTTGCCGGGAACAGGGAGAAGAATAGAGTTTGAAGTACCTGAACTTGCTTATAAGTGGGGTGTAAAGGTTTGAATTTTCGTTAATCTGTGTACATTGTACAGTTTATAACTTTAAACAAATAAGCCCAGATTTTTAAACATTTCATTATGATATGTCACTCTGTAACAGATTCTTAACCGAGTAATATTTGTAGAAAGTTAAACCAATGAGACTGATTTTTATGCAGTTGTTTATATTTTTCAAACAGTGATTTAAATGTGCTGTATTTTAAGGGAAATTTACAGAGTTGTAAGCTACAGGGTTGATTTTTTATCACATGATCGTATTTTTATTCATAATTGTGATCAAGACTAATGAATTGTACCAGATTTGATTTATTTCACATCAATAAATTTGTGTGTCTACCTTGTTTAAGTGTTATCTATCTAATTTTGAAAAGAATTCTACTATTTAGAGCCAGGAACAGGATGAAAAATGATGAAAAATTCGAGTGGAATGAGAGACTGTTTGATGCGTCACTCCGTAACAGTCACTCCGTAACAATCCCCAAAATTTTTGAAGCCTCAAATTTTTTATTCCTTAGGCAATACACACTTTTTCTTGATTAATTATTGAAGGAAAATGTCTGAAAAGTGCCTGGAAGCCGTCAAAATGCAACTTTCATGAATATCTGAGATAAAAATTAGGTCAGAATATGGGTGTACCAAAATCTGAAAATTTATCTAGTCACTCCGTAACGAAATTTCGACTTTTAATTACTCGAAAACGGATTGATTTCTCACTATTTTCTTTGGCAGATATGTAAATCGTAGGTTTGAAAAGCCTTAGAAACATAATTTAACCAATAATGAACCTGTTTTCTTGGACATTTTTCGGAAAAAATGGGTAAAATTGTCACACCGTAACATTCTATAGTTTTGAAATATGCCCAAGAGTAAGTATTTTTTGCAGAGTTAATTACAGATTTGAGGATCCTTCGGTATACCTTGAAGGTTTGTTCGAGAACATGGTCTCCATCAGGGTTTGCCTTAGTTTTAGACGTAATCCAGTTATCTTTTAATTCATGTTTTTTTTCAACGGCTGCTGAGATACTATCTGTTATCCAGGGGTTATTGATAGGATTCCGTTTAGTAGTTTTTGGCTTTACAAGTTTGCATGTTGCATCAAGTACATGATCAAATAATTTAGTAAAATCCGAGAATTCATGAGAAGTGTGGAGCTTTGAGAGGTCAGTGTTCAGTAGGGTTAGGAATTTATTAAGGTTGGCATTACTGAAGTCGTAGTACTGGACATGTTTTTCACTTTTTGGACCAACCTCAAATTCGATGTCAGTGAATTCAAATGTTGGAGCATGGTCACCAATTCTATCTGTTATACAACCTGAGAGAACACAGTTACCAGGGTCATTCGTGAGGATGTTGTCAATACAAGATGGTTTGCAATTTGGTCTCTCATGTGTAGGTATCGAAATAACGGGAGCGAAACCATTTCTAAATAAGCATTCTTCAAAAAGAGTATAGTTGCCATGACCAGCGTCACCATTCACTTTAAGAAGGTCAACATTAAAGTCCCCCATTATACGTACACCAGATTTAGGGAGGAGTTTACATATGTGATCAAATGACTTAAGGAAATTATGAATGTCACCATTAGGAGGGCGATAGATGACCCCTGAGATGAGTGTGAGCTTGCTGGATGATTGAGTGATCTTAACAAAGATTGATTCAATATCAGGCGTGCAGTAGCCAACATTTTCTATGACTTCTGCATTAAGGTGATTTGCTACATACAGGGCAACACCAGTCCCTTTCAGCTTGTTCTCCTGAGTGACCTGATAAAAACTGTTGTATTGCGGTATTCTGTATAGTTCTTTAAGAGGTTCATCTGTGTTTGTTTCAGCGATACCAATTACAGAGAAATTTAGTTCAATCCGTTTGAGTTCAACATTAAGACAATCGAAGTTGGTTTTGTTACCATCTAAGTTGACAAAGTAGGATGTGAATTTTGAGTGTGTGGATGAAAGATTACATGAGTTTTGAAGCTCCCTGACTACCCTATTAAGATCAGTTGTAGAGTAGCTCTGACATTGGTCTAGAACATTCGAAATTTTTTGAATAGTTTCGTCATCACATCCACCTTCATCATCATAAAATTTATCACCACCATCACTAATCATCCCAGAGAAGGGGTTGTAGCGTGGTATCACATTCAATGAACAAACCTTACATACCCATAGACCATTGGTGGGGCAGAAACCTGCTACTTTATAACATTTAGTATGAATAGCTGTCCGACAGGCTTCACATTCCAGTAGGGGCTGCCCAATGTTGATGGGCCTTGAGCATGGCTCACAGACCTCCTTAATTAATTTCATGATCATAGTAATGTGTCGGTTAGGTTGGACCAGTGGATCCAACCCTCTGTGCTGACTCCCTAGACACCTTTTCCTTCAGAAACACACAGTTTTTCATGTGGCTTACAAACTTAGCTAAACCTCTACTTCCTAGGTGGATTGTGTCGTTACCCCTAGTGAACTTAACCGATAATAGCTTATTGTTATCTAAAAAACCATACATACCCTGAAACCAAATATTAGGAAAACAGTTCTTTATCATCTCCTGTACCAAGTTGTTGTAGAGCATTATGTTTTTATTCATTTCATGGATTCTTGATGGTAAAACAGGTACAACAAAAATGTTAGTAAGTGGACACAATTGACGTATTTCAGTTAGTTTGTTCTTTAAAGTTGACACTGTCTCGTGGATATCTGAGACATTTCTTACGTTTTCACAGCGTAGATCGTTGGTACCACACATAAGGAAAGCGTTGGAGAATCCAGCACACAGGTGTGGATCGATGTCTTTGACACGGGCAGCCTTGACTCGTTTACCAGGGAAGGAATGACCAACTTTACCTGCACCATCCCCAAAGTTGACATCTTTGGTATTCGAATCACCGATTAAAACGATGCTTCGTCGAGACTGGCTGCTGAGAGATCTGAAGGTGATCGAAAATCTCTCCTCTGTTGGGTTATCATCAGGTAATTTTGGCACACCGTGGCGGTACCAATTTTGTGAAGACCTTGTCATAGTGTAAAGTGAGTTAGACTTCACATCAAGCTCAATAGGATCTAGGTCTTTGTCTTGTTTGGATTCAAAAAGCACAGTTCTAGTCGCACCAATTGAGATTGTGACGATTTGCGAGTTGGCAAGAATAGTGGATTCATCATCAGAATGCATAGCTAGGTAGCTTTGGGATGGAGAGAGTCTGTCTGAGGAAGGGTAGTGGTTAATGAGGACCGAGTTTGGCTTGTGCTCGAGTTGTAATTCTGAGGAGAACCTGTCAATAACAGAAACAAGTTCAGGTGGGATAGGCTCAAGTTCTTTAGGGGGCTGGGAACCAGTGTAGCTGTAGGGCTCTCCATACAGCCGGACGCTGTGGCCATTCTCTTCGATGAAGTCTCCAGAGTCCTTAAGATAACCTAGAAGGTCTCCTACACTGCTTAGATGAACTTAGAGGGAAGTGTAAAAAGAGTATCAAACCCTCATTTATAATCGACAACAGAAAAATAACAGATAGAAGGGTTATTGCAAACGAGTTCAACAAATACTTTAACTCCATTGCCTCCACTCTAAATGAATCAATAGCTGACCTGCCTATACAGGCTTCTGAATTTTCAACATTTGAAGACTACCTCCTGCCATCCAACAATAACTCTATATTCCTAACTGACTGTTCACATACTGAGCTCATGGAAATAATTTCCAAGTTGGAAAATGGCAAATCTAGTGATATCCCAATCCGTATAATCAAAAAGTCAGCTCATCTAATCTGCCCTGTTTTAGCCCAACATTTCAGCAAACTCATGATGAGCGGGGTATTTCCCGATGTTTTGAAAGTTGGGAAAGTTATATTTAAGAAAGGAAACGAAGAGGATATAGGAAACTACAGACCTGTCTCTACTCAGTACACAGCCTAAATTTGGTAAGATATTTGAAAAAGTGATATACAGCCGTATCTATAGTTTTGCACCTAAGCTTAAGCTTTTTGACTACTCCTACAAGATCAGCCTTGCTAAAAGTCGCCTGAAAAAGGCACTTCTAAAGCTGCACCATCTTACTATATATAAAGCGAGACGATATATATATAATATATATATATATATTTATTTATCCGCACCATTTTACTGACACCACGGCATCAACTTTAACACGGGTTTCCGCAAAAACCGTACAAGATATAAAACTGAAACTTTTTTAACTGATTCAAATGCTTTAATGGCCTTCAAATCAGCATGAAAAAATCGAAAATCGGCCAAGGAATAAGAATTTTAGTACCCAAAATTTGGACCCCCAAGTGGTGTCAAAAACGCGAATTAAATAGGTAATAATTATTTTTACTGGGAGACTTTAGGGTAGGAAACTGATCCGGCCACCAAAGAGCCTTGACACCAGTCTTAAAGGTTTGACGGGTTCCTGCTAGTGCTTATAATGATTCAGCACGGACCTCAAGCGATTATGACATAATACAGCTATCATTTGAAAACAATCCCCTTCAACAAATTTAATCCAGTGTTCTCGGCCCACAGGTTCCTCCTATTTAAAAATTTTGATTTTGGTAAATGTGTGCTGACTCCACCACCTATGTATTTAACCTAATATTTAGTGTATTACAGGTAGACATTGACTTAGGAAGGTATTTTTCTCTTAGGTAGATGGGCAATTCTCATAAAAAGCGTCACAAATCACTAATAGAAATTTTTTCCTCCAATTTCTATAAAAGTTATATCATGCGTTAGCTTATAAAGATCTCTATTGGACACCATTGTAGTGTCAGCAGTTTGCAGACTTTTTAGCTGCTAAATTGACCAATCAGTGTTTAAATTGGGTGTCCGTCTGTGACGTTTTTGTCACGTCCGTGACGGGTTACGGACAGGACAAAATAAGAATAGTCACGTCCGTGACTGGTCACGGACAGGACAAAATAAGAATAGTCACGTCTGTGACTTGTCACGGACAGGACAGAATAAGAATAGTCACGTCCGTAATGCATCACGGACAGGACAATTCTTATTTTGTCCCGTCTGTATGCACTTTTAGAGTAGCTGAAATCTAAAAACTGTATGTAATTTATGTATGTGATACATACTGATAAATACTTTTCACGTACACAGTAGGGTAGGATTTGGTAACTTGGAACATGGGGTAACTTGGAACAGCCTGGGGTAACTTTTAACGGCACTGGGTAACTTTGACCACAAAAATTAATCGATTTTGGCAACCTTGAACACCATTCAATGAAAGGATGTAACTTATCAGAACAACTTACCTGGTTCAGTTTATGGTTCTGGGCTGGTTTGATCTTACAACACCTTCAGCTGAGGTATTTCTTATACTTATGCTAATTATACCTAAAAATCCATTATCGTGTTACCTAATAATCGACGAGAATGCATGAAAATGTTGATAAATCTTCAGTTAATTTGTATTCCCAAATGATTATTGAGGTTTTAGTATACCTGATAGAATCACTTGGAACACTCTAATTGAGGTATCAAGGAAGTTCTAATGCTTGAATTCAATTAGAAACTCTAAAAAAAGTGTCACAGACACGACAAAATAAGCCATAGTCACGTCCGTGATGCATCACAGATGTGACAGAATAAGACATTGTCACGTCCGTGACTCATTTTCAGGCGTCACGGACGCGTCACGGACGTGACGACACCTTTAATTATTCTCCACAATTAATTTAATTGCAACAACATTTTACGTACAAATTAATTCATATTTGTCACATAGATAAATTGGCCAAGGAGGAATATTTTAGTTCTTGTCCCATTGAAATTGGACCATAAATAACGGTACTACATAGGATAGAATCAGGCGTCACGGACAGTACAAAGTGCTGACACCTCTGAAAAAAGCCTGTTTTTTGCTTAATTATTTAAATTGATAATGAGTTTTTAAGTTATTCATGTTAAAAGTGATGACACAGTAAATTTCAAACTTTTATCAATCAATTGGTGCTTGAATCAACGTTTTGTTATTTACTGAAATGAAATGATATGAGATTTAAAATTCGAGGGAGTAAATGACGCTTTTTATGAGAATTGCCCAGATATTAACAATTTGGTGAATTTCTTAAATTTTGTATGACTATTTCCATTATTGAGACGTTTTTAATATTCAATTTAAGAGGGTTTTTGAAATTTTTATAGGACTGGTTCACAGTGTGAACAGATTCCAGATTTATATATTTTTTAACTGATATTTAATAAATGATTAAAAGAACCAATTTTAAAGTTGCCATACTAAAGCCTTTAGGTCCAAAAATATACCCATTATGCTCACTTAAAAACAACTCTAAATCAGTAGGCTGTCACTCTAGTAATGCACCACACCGCTGTCCGCTACCTCCACTGCACTAAAAGTTATACAATAAATTCTACAATCCTAATTTTGTATCCTGATGGAGACCGGTGTCCATACAAAACATTTACTAGGTTGCCGTTTGGTGTGAGCAATAGCGAACAGCACGCACACTCCTTTGCCCCGTCAACCTATATCTAATCTGTAAGCAGTGGACACTTGCTTCTCGGTTCGAAGTTTATTTGCATTTAATTAAGGGTTTGGACAATGGAAACGAGCGTGATAATAAAAGGTACACAAAATTAAACTATGAAACAACACAATGAATAATCCGACAACCTCTACTTCAAATCCTAATTAACCAGACTCGTATCGCCTATAAACGCCCAGCGATCTAGCGAATAGGGTGAGAATACAAACAAGGGGTATAATAAAGGTACCCAAGGTACTTAACTGAACAACGAATAACCGAATATTTGCTCTGGAACCAAACGCTTAGTCACTTAGACTCATATTGCCTCAAATACTATGCAACAAATTCCTAATTACTCCGATTCATACTGCCTCAAATATTACGCAACATACTTCCTGCCGTTAATCCTACCCTTAATCTAGCTTTACCTATCTGAGTCAACCATTGCTGACTATTCCTCCCGGGCTCTTACTCTTAGTCTAGCTTTATCTGTCTAAGTCAACCAGTGCTGACTATTCCTCCCGGGCTCTTATTCTTAATCTAGCTTTACCTATCTGAGTCAACCATTGCTGACTATTCCTCCCGGGCTCTTACTCTTAGTCTAGCTTTATCTGTCTAAGTCAACCAGTGCTGACTATTCCTCCCGGGTTCTTAGTCTTGATCTAGCTTTATCTGTCTAAGTCAACCATTGCTGACTATTCCTCCCGGGCTCTTACTCTTAGTCTAGCTTTATCTGTCTAAGTCAACCAGTGCTGACTATTCCTCCCGGGCTCTTATTCTTAATCTAGCTTTACCTATCTGAGTCAACCATTGCTGACTATTCCTCCCGGGCTCTTACTCTTAGTCTAGCTTTATCTGTCTAAGTCAGCCTGACTGCAAATGCCTCTATCCTGATAATAGTAACTACGTAATGCTCTACTATTAGATGACCGCCAGTATTATACTGACCACTATAACCATCTACCTAACTGAACGACCTAACCTTAACAGGTTCTAGCTACAGAACCTGCCCGGTATCAACATGACCCCCCTCTCGATCGGGTAAACTGGCACTCCTCTATCCTCAAAAGGCTAACCCTACCATTTCCCAGGAATCTCAAACTGTCCTGTCGATAGCCACAACATTGTAACACTAGTATTCTGTAAACACTCCATAATTCAACCTCGTACTGACCCAACATATGTTAAACTGACCTCTCTGCACTTAAACTGCAATAACTGTCGTCTACTAATATATGCCCAAAATACTACGTCACATACTGGACCCCACGACCGCCTTATTATAATCATTACACTATCTACATATTACACAATATTACCCTAAATTCATCTCAATTAATCACTGCTTACACAACTTTACAAAATATGTTCTTTCTTAGAACCTTACTATACTGGTACAATAATTTAATGGAAAATCTCTTACTATAGACCATATCTCTTGCCCGGTCACGGCTTACACAACTTTACAAAATATGTTCTTTCTTAGAACCTTACTATACTGGTACAGTAATTTAATGGAAAATCTCTTACTATAGACCATATCTCTTGCCCGATCACAGCTTACACAACTTTACAAAATATGTTCTTTCTTAGAACCCTACTATACTGGTACAGTAATTTAATGGAAAATCTCTTACTATAGACCATATCTCTTGCCCGATCACAGCTTACACAACTTTACAAAATATGTTCTTTCTTAGAACCTTACTATACTGGTACAATAATTTAATAAAGTTTCACAATATCCAAACTTAACGGCTTACTTTATCTGTCCATTTTCTCTTTCGTCTCTTCTTATCCCCGTCTCATTCTTCGTTGCGAACATCCTCATCTGGATCCGGTCCCGAGTCTCCGTTCGTTGTTCAACATATCTTCTTCTGGCTCTCGCTCCAGGTCTCCGCTCCTCGTTCTGAATATTTTCCTCTGGATCCCGTTCCACGTCTCTTGTCTCCTTCCAGATATCTTCTTCTGGATCTCGTTCCATGTCTCTTTTCTCCTTCCAGATATCTTCTTCTGGATCTCGTTTCATGTCTCTTTTCTCCTTCCAGATGTCTTCTTCTGGATCTCGTTCGATGTCTCTGTTCAGAATACAAGTTGATGTACTACGCATCTCAATCCGTGGGTTTAGTGTCACTGTCTCTCTTGTACTCCAGGTATGTTAACCATCTTCTCCTCACCGCCCCTGTTGGGTGATACTCTCCGATAGTTATTTATTAAGACTTTGTTTTAATTTTCATTTCAATATCGACAGCTCTTTCAGTTCCAAGTAATTTCTGATTTATCTGATTTTTTGTGATCAATGATATTGCACTGTTATTTCGATATAACTACTGTTATATAAATCTTATGACTCATTCTGACTCTGTATCTCCTTCCAGCCTATCTGCATTCTCCCGTAACTCGTCCCCGACCACTCTGTGTCTCCATTCATCAGCTCTCGTCTCCGACCACTCTGTGTCTCCATTTATCAGCTCTCTGTCTTCGATCGTACTGTGTCTCCACAAAATGATAAACTGATTACACACCTCACCATATCTCTCCTTTGGTATCATCACCGTATCAATCATCACCGTATCAATACTAGACTTTGTGTTAAGAGAATCATGTGATTTTTTCTGCACTTGACACTCACTGAGACGCAATTGAATTGTTGTACCTTCTGGTTCTTTCACCAAGTTCCGGACGTTGATGTCTTCCTTCCTTACAGAATTTTCTTTCCATCCAGGTCCAATTACACTTGCTCTCTGCCACACATCGTTGGTATGATCTGCTGAGTTATACCTAATGACATCCTCACTCTTAAAGTCTAATACCTTATTCCTCTTGACTACAACATCTACCCAGTCTTGATTCTCATCAGACGAGAAGCACTCTGAAATTCATCAGGCTCACTTGTGTCTCTATTTTCATCACCGACACTTTCTGACTTCACTTATTCACTACTGGTCTCTACATTACCAGATTCTTCTATTGAAGTTTCAGTTTCACTCGAAACTTCCACTCCTTCTGCTGATGGTTCATTGCTTACTTCCTCTGATTCATTCGGACAGAATTCATCTTCACTGTCACTATCACTATCAACAATCTCCTCTTTCCTTACACTCTCTTCCCTACCAGTTTGTTCAATGGTATATTTCTCTGATTTCATATTTTCCCATAACATGATATCTGCCACATAATGACCTGATTTGGTCACTTTCAGTTGTTACCGTTCTCCGCCAATCATAATCTGATCATTCTCTATGTCTAATGATACCCCCAGTTGCTTCATGCTACATCTAGAAAACAAAAAGGGTAATTCTCCTGGAACCACAAATGTTTCTAACATGAAATCTCTGTTACACAACTTGACGGGTAACATGACACATTTAATAGATTCAACCGCGCGTCCGTCTCCAAAACGAAAACTCAAGTTTCTCTCGACTTCGCTGACCTTTTTCTTCAACTCTTCAGGCATTGACTCTAAGAATGTGTTCAACCAAACATCACCATACACATTACTGGTTGTCCCAGTGTCAATCAACACCTTGTTAAATGTCTCATTGACTAACAGCACTGTCTCACAGTAGTCATTGTCAATTTTGTTTGATTCTTAACCCTTCCTGCCCGACTGATACACACACACTGAGCCCGAATCCTTCTTTCGAACATCATTAACATTGGGATTATGTTGACAATCTGCCCGGAAATGCTTATTTGTATCACAAATTGAACATCTTGCTACATCGCCTGTTTTGTGACTGATAGCATTTAACTCATCTTTGTAGTCTGAGTTATTCCTTTCTTTTGAATTGAGCTGTTTGTCTCTTTCCCATGGTCTGCTATAATTTCCAGATCTCCCTCTGCCATTTGCATTGGAGTAATTGTTATAACCGCCAGAAGAGGACGATTTCCTTCATCCTTGTCCTCGATTATTGTATCCTTGATAGAATGTATATTCTCCGTTATCACCACTGATATCAGTATCCTTTTCATCAAACTGACCCCTATGGTAATGCACATCCGATCCAGGTTCTACCTTAATCTTCACTGTGTCTAACTCCAGTCTGGATCTACGACAGAAAACAGCGTCACCGAACCACCTCTTCAAACATTCCTCAATTGCTTTACTCGTCAACTTTTGAGTCCCCATTGCAGCTTTGATCAATATCTGTTGATCTTTGGTCAGGTTGGCCTGAGTTAACAACCTGTATGCCAACATACCATCATGATAAATTTCTTTCTTGTAATTAACAACTCTCCGATCCGGTTCAATCGTTTCTTGAACTCAGCGATATATTCTGTCATTTGCATTTGTTCCGGTCTAACAAACTTTTCTAGATGATCAATACCTAGAAACATACTCTGAGTATATATATAAATATACTCTAAGCGTGTTGCAAAATCTCTTGCCTTGAAATCCTGGATCCTCAAGACCCACACTGCAGCCTGCTTAGCAGCTGCTATCGAAGTTCCCAACTCCCAGATGCCGACCTCACGTTTCCATTTCAAGTAATCCATCCCCTCTGTCGACAAAGGTGGTTGGTCTCCTCCCATGTCTTATCAGTTCTTCTACCTGCTACCAATGATAAATTTCTTTCGTCCATAGCTTTCTGTACAAGAGGATCTTGCCCTCTTTGAAGACCTCCTCGGCCACCGTGTCCTTGCGTACAATCCATTGCAATATGACCCTGTCTCCCGCATCCATAACAAGTGGGGGCTTTCTACATTCCTTTGCGAAATGTCCATGCTGTCCACAGGTGTAACAAGCACCGATGTCTCTTCTCGGCCGGTTCTCTTCCATCACTCGGTTTATCACTCCCTCATCCATCTCTATATCCTCCTCGACTTGAAACAAAAGTTCCTCCTCATTCTTCCCTGGTTTTAGGGCTACGACTCGCCAGGATCCCATCCAACTTAACTGCCCTCTTTAGCGCGGCCTCAAAATCTTGCACTCGTGACTTGATTAACTCGATCCCGATTTCATCCTTTAATACCCCAGCTGTAAATACATCTAGCCTGATGGTATTCTTGATCTCCTCCTCCTCCGGTGCATATGCCTCATCTGCCATGTCAGTGACTCTAGCTGCAAAATCCGCAATGGTATCTTCCTCTTTCTGACGCATCTCAAAAAGTTTCTTCCTGCGCTCCGCCTTTGAATGCACATCACATAGCCCCTCTGTCATCCTCTCCAAACTCGCCTCTACATTTATCCTCTCTTCCCGGGTTAATCGTAGGGTCTCCACTCTCCTCTGTGCCTTGGGGTCCAAGTACGTCATGATCATGTCCACCAAGTCTTCATCCAAGATGTCCGCAGCACTGGCAAATATTTTAAACCCGCTCAGGAAGGTTCTAAAGCTGTGTTTCCCCAGCACAAACATCCGAGGTTTCATTAATGGGTATTTCTTACCCGCTGCTCTGTTCGCTTCTCTGATTCTCCTCTTTTCGGTCTCCTTCTCCTGCCTAGCTTCTAGCTTACCCTCTCTGAATCCATCTCTTCTTAGCTGTGCTCCCTGCTGCCTCAATTCATCATATTGAGTCCTTAACTCTTCGTTTGCTAGCTCAGCCTCCTGCCGCGCTCTCATCATTACCTCATTAGCTATCTTTATCTCTGCCAATTCCTCTCTCAGTGCCGCTTTCCTGACTCAAATTATTTGTTATATAGTAGTGTTGAAAGTAGTAAAATAAAATACAAACACTGTCTCTCTCTTCAACACTGTACTACTTACGATGCAAATATTATCCCGCTCTTTAACAGTGTACGAATTAAAATGTAATAATTAAAATACCAAGTGTACAGGTCAAATGTAATAATTAAAGCTCTCGCTTATCAGCTCTCTATTGCTCGGTTTTTACTCTAATTGATAAATCAGTGTCTCACATCGTCACTCCATGACTTAATCTCAGTCAGTTCCTCATATTCAAATATTCGGACAGTCAATTAAACACTCTCTTCACAGAAAAGTAGTCCTAATTTCTTTCATCATAGAAAATACCATGCCCCGGCACCCCTCAAATTTCAAAACCCCTTCAAAACGTTCCAAGTTTTCAAATCAATACACCGCTCTAATTCCCTACAAGTGACGTCACCACTCTCCGAATAACCTCTCTTCAACCTCCAATGCTAGCATCACCCGGGTCTTATTTATATAATATCTCTTCCTCTATCTCTTCCTCTATCTCTTTCTCTATCTCTTCCTCTATCTCTTCCTCTATCTCTTTCATGATATCACAATACGTAGCGCTACTAAAAGAAAACAAGTCTGACACACTACAGAACGCTTCAGCAGGCAGCCACTCCCACTGAGGCTCTGGTGGCTGAAAGTATGTCAAGTCTGCCGTCTTAAAACTTACAATAAGACCCGGTTATCCATGAATCAACTCATCAAAACACTCTCTCGAACCAATCCCTCAACGGACGGACATATACTCCTCAAAATAACCCCTCCTAACCTGTGCCTCTCCGGAATCTAACCCCCTGTCCCCTCCATGATGAAAGAAACCCCAAAAATACCATTTAAACTCTTACCCTTCACCGAGCATTCCTTTACAGCTTTACTGCTCTTGCACTGCACTAGTCTAACAATGGTAACTGACAACACTGTATAATATTACGTTTACGTACATATTTACAAATACTCCTGACCTCTGTCGACTCACTCTCACACACTAAATAGTCTCCATTACCTTAATTAAAATACAAAACAAACTATCCTATAATAAAATAGGATCCTACCGTTCGCGCCATTTGTAAGCAGTGGACACTTGCTTCTCGGTTCGAAGTTTATTTGCATTTAATTAAGGGTTTGGACAATGGAAACGAGCGTGATAATAAAAGGTACACAAAATTAAACTATGAAACAACACAATGAATAATCCGACAACCTCTACTTCAAATCCTAATTAACCAGACTCGTATCGCCTATAAACGCCCAGCGATCTAGCGAATAGGATGAGAATACAAACAAGGGGTATAATAAAGGTACCCAAGGTACTTAACTGAACAACGAATAACCGAATATTTGCTCAACCAAACGCTTAGTCACTTAGACTCATATTGCCTCAAATACTATGCAACAAATTCCTAATTACTCCGATTCATACTGCCTCAAATATTACGCAACATACTTCCTGCCGTTAATCCTACCCTTAATCTAGCTTTACCTATCTGAGTCAACCATTGCTGACTATTCCTCCCGGGCTCTTACTCTTAGTCTAGCTTTATCTGTCTAAGTCAACCAGTGCTGACTATTCCTCCCGGGCTCTTATTCTTAATTTCTAGCTTTACCTATCTGAGTCAACCATTGCTGACTATTCCTCCCGGGCTCTTACTCTTAGTCTAGCTTTATCTGTCTAAGTCAACCAGTGCTGACTATTCCTCCCGGGTTCTTAGTCTTGATCTAGCTTTATCTGTCTAAGTCAACCATTGCTGACTATTCCTCCCGGGCTCTTACTCTTAGTCTAGCTTTATCTGTCTAAGTCAACCAGTGCTGACTATTCCTCCCGGGCTCTTATTCTTAATCTAGCTTTACCTATCTGAGTCAACCATTGCTGACTATTCCTCCCGGGCTCTTACTCTTAGTCTAGCTTTATCTGTCTAAGTCAGCCTGACTGCAAATGCCTCTATCCTGATAATAGTAACTACGTAATGCTCTACTATTAGATGACCGCCAGTATTATACTGACCACTATAACCATCTACCTAACTGAACGACCTAACCTTAACAGGTTCTAGCTACAGAACCTGCCCGGTATCAACATGACCCCCCTCTCGATCGGGTAAACTGGCACTCCTCTATCCTCAAAAGGCTAACCCTACCATTTCCCAGGAATCTCAAACTGTCCTGTCGATAGCCACAACATTGTAACACTAGTATTCTGTAAACACTCCATAATTCAACCTCGTACTGACCCAACATATGTTAAACTGACCTCTCTGCACTTAAACTGCAATAACTGTCGTCTACTAATATATGCCCAAAATACTACGTCACATACTGGACCCCACGACCGCCTTATTATAATCATTACACTATCTACATATTACACAATATTACCCTAAATTCATCTCAATTAATCACTGCTTACATTTAAGCAGTGAGTGACAACCATACTACACATTGAATTAGGATTCCTTTAAATATCAAATTGATTTATTGTAAACTTGTTTACTCTGTAATAAATAGCATAAAATTGAAATTTTTGTTTAACTGAAATTTTTTGTTTAACTGAATGCAATGGGAACTCTTCAGGATGCAAATTGCAAATAGGACATACATTAACTTTTAACGAATGCATTACTAAAAATTTGGATTCGATTTGTTAGCTCGACGTTACATGGTAGCAATACAGGACAGACAATCCTCCTTCAGGTTCATTACTGTAAGGAAATCGTACTCGCTATTTGTGTTACACATGGCAAGTATCTGGTCTAATGGTAACTTAGGATCCCCATCAATCATTAATTCCTCTCGGATTCCCAGGCTGCATTTAAAGCGCTTAACAGCACCAGATTTAACTCCAGGTTTGTTCAGAACATCTCAGACCAACTCAACTGACAACTCACTAGGTATTCTAGGTAACTAAGTTGCTAGAAGAACAGGAGCATTATATAGGTCTAAAAATCTCCTTCCACTGAAATATAGAAAAATTTAGCCCTGCACGGCAGGGCTACAACGTGAAACAAGGCATTATGGACTATCGATTTATGAAATTTATACGTTTAGAATACAAGTCAGTCAATGAAATATTTTTAGAATAACTTTCATAAATTTAAATTTTGTTTTACTTAAAAATAAAGATAAAATAAAAATGCTCTTATGCTCCCTCAATTTGATTACCTGGATATTATATGGTGTAGGGCTGCTGACTCCAGGGGTCTGTTGCATTGACATTAATATTATTTTATGATTTTGTAATATATGCTTTGGGAGTCCTGACATGCAGCTAGCAGGGAGGGAGGGAGGGAGGGAGGAGGGAGGGAGGGAGGGAGGAGGGAGGGGGGAGGGATGGGGAGGGGGGAGGGTGGGAGAGAGGGAGGAGAGGGAGAGGCTTTCGGGAACTTAAATAAATAGCTATTGCAGACTTAATAATGATACTCCCATAGGGAGTATATTTTGCAAAGTTCCATGATAAATGTATCAGACAAGTTTTAAAGCTAAATATTCAATTCCCTTTGTGTTCAAAAGCATTAAATATTCAATTATTCAGGATGTAAAATAATGAGTCAAGGTTATGGTTATGCTCCTCCAACTTTGGAAGAAGCTATCAAGTCTTACAAACGAGCAAAAGAAAAGGCAACATTGATTGATAAGTACAGTAATACGAGGGTAAAAAACTCAAATATTCCTCACAAATCAAATAATGGCTTGAAACAATGGGACCAATCACCAGGTAAACCAAACTTCAGGCCACGACGTAGGGGTTACAGTCAAGGAAGTATTTCAGAGCTTAACAATTCAGACGAAACAGATGCAGGTGATGATTACCAAAAAAAGAAAAAGAAACTGCCAAATCAGAATTATAGAGTATCTAAGCGCCGAGAGCCCCATCATACAAGACATAATGCACTTATCCCACATGAGTCAGTGCCTGCCTGGTCTCAAGCATATAATCCATTTTATCAGTGCAATCCATTCATTCAAAATTATCCTAACATGCCCTCTCATCTATCTGTTCCCGGTTTACCGAGCCAATACATGAACTCAAGTATGCCACTTGTCCCAAGTATGCCATACTTTTATCCTCAGCACGTTCCTCCACAATTGATGCAAGGCTATCATCACAACAATTTACAACATCATCCTTACCCTACTCAATATAACGTGCAGCGTGCTGAACCTATGAATCAAAGAGATTTCCAGAGAGATTGCAAATATTCACCTACTCCTTCAAGACCTTACAGTGACAGTGATCTTTTGGAAACTTTATCCAAGCGTTCTTTTCGCGACTCTGAGAAATTTTCTGTTATCCCTCCAATACATAGTATGGATAGAAACAGAGCTGCAGAAGTGATACAGCGTAGTTACAGGGGGTACAAAGACAGGGTAAAGTCAGGGGCCATCAGGGAAACCTTTTACTCAGATTTTATAGATAAGTTGATTGATGATCTGCTGGTTGAAGAGCTGTTGCCTGACATCTTAGTTGAAGTACTCTTGTATGGAGTCAAAGATGTCAAGCTACCAAGTGTAACAGAACGAGTTGTTTCCGAATACTCTGATCAGATTTTAGAAGAGTGTGTTTATGATATGCTCAGAACAACTGCACACTCCGTCCTTTCTGAAATTCTGACTGTATATTCTGGGAAGAGGGCAGATAGTGAGGATACTGACATGATGTTATATCTTGTTGATGAGCTGGTTGCAATCCAGATAAGGGAGGTTGTTCAGGAGTTTTTAAGAGAGTATATTGTGGAGTTTCAGTGTGAGCGGGTCTTCAATCAGATGGTTTATGAGACAACGTCAGTGCTCGTGTGTGAAATGATGAAGGAACAATTTCCTCATGTAGAAGAAGAGATAATGCCAAAGAAGGGTAAACCGCCTTTTGACCTTGACAATATCATACTGGCATCAGTTCTCTGCAAGTCTCTTGTGCCTAATGAAGATTACATATTGGATGGTGTGATAGCACAAGGCCTTGCAAATCAGCTCAAACTTGGAAACAGTGGATCCTCATCCTGATGCCTTGCAAATCAGCTTAAACTTGGAAACAGCGGATCCTCATCCTGATGCCTAGTTAGATACCTTATTGATAAGATACTTGTTTGAGTGTTATACCGCGTTACACCCCTGTTCCATGCCCAATGAACGATGAACGAGGATGGGCACGAGGATACGATTTCCATAAATTCGTCGAATATTGCCTCCAAATCCTCGCGCAAATACCCATCCTCGCGAGGGTAAATCATCATCGTGCACAATTTCCCACGAGGATGATTTCCTCGCGATGAAATTATTGGACATTTCCATCCTCGTGAGGGTATCGCGAGGGTTTTCTCCTCATCGCACGATGATGAAATTCGAATAAATCACTGATCTTTCCAAAAAGGTATGACAAATTTGGTATTGTGAAAATTCTCACAGTCTCTAGAAAACAGTGGTACACAAATTTTTAAAATCCGAGCAAGTTTATTTTTATCGTGCACCCCCTAGTATCATCGCGAGGATCCCACGAGGATCGCGCGAGGATACCTATATGAAATTTCGAAACAGGGGTGTTATAGAAGGACACCACTTGTAAAGGATAAGCTTCTAAGTACTTAAAATAACAATCGTGCAGTAATGGGGTGCAGTGAAGAAAAATGAGACTGTACCCTATTGTTACAAATAAAAAATATATTATGATGAACTGATTGATTTCACTTTAACTTTAATCATAGAAGGAGGTGAAGTTTCTAATTTAATTGATCGGTTGATTTGCCTCCATACTGATAACTTCTATTCTTTGTAGTTGAAGAAATAGCGTTCCAGGTTTAATGATGATGTGCTTTATATCAATATTACAGACTTTCAGTGTTCAGAATATATTGTAACGAAATTTGATTTTTAAAACCTTAGTCAGTTATAAATTAAGTATAATCAATCTCAGTAGTTTATATTTAATGTTAAGTTAAGACCAAAGTGTAATCATGTAACCTTACAGCTTTTCCTAATTAGGAAATTTTAAAATATTACCTAGCTTAATAAGGAAGGGGGTTTATAAAAGCTTATGTAACTTTTATACAATAGCTTTAATTTAAGTGGCTTGAACGGAGGGGAGGGGTCTGAAAAGATCAAAATCTGACGTAGGTAACAAATGTGCGATTATAATGTGCATGCTAATTATAATCGCACAATCAAAAATCAATGTGAAGTCATATTATCATACTTTTGGTTTGACTTGTGTAAATGGTGTACATAGATATCATGGATATGATGTAAATTAATGTTAAAGAAAATTTCAGATAAGTGTGCGTTGGAGTTGTTCAGATTACAGTAGAATATTTCCTTTTTATCAGGAATCAAGGATCATCTCTCTATTTCTAGACTATATTTCAAAAATGTTCTACTGTCAGTTTGTTTTCTTTTCGTGTTCCAAGAAATTACAGCTTTTCTATAATCTATATACTACTGAAATAACTTAATTTATCAAATATTATCTTACGAATAAAGACAAATTATTAAGAAGTATAGACATCCGGTTTAAATTTATCTTACAAGTGTTCACTCATAGCCTTAAATAACCTATCAGTATGCTATCAAGAATATTAGTTCCAAGTCCGCTGTTGAGGACTGTATCAAAACTCTCTACATTTGACTCTATAACAGGTCCTGGTGTCCCGTACAAAGGTGAGAATTCAATTAATCAATGTAATTAATCTTATAATTAATTTAAAAACTACTATACTTGTTGAGCTGCTACTTTGAATTGTCTCTAAGGTTGGAACTTGAAAATCTTATATTACTGTTACATTCGCTTTATTGGGTAATTATACAAAATAAAATGAGGATAATTTAACTACATTTTAAAGAGACATATTCCTGAAAAAATTTTAAGTGTGTTATCGTATTATTTATTCTATAATTTGTTTATTATTTTGGTGGTCCTGGAGGTTTAGCAAGGCCGTGCATCTTAGTTAGTTCCTGAAGTAGTGTACTTGACATCTTTGCTCCTTTGTAGCCCATAATGTTGCCAGCTTCCAGATACTTTGCTGCTTTTGTCTTGGCGGTCTGAATAATATAAATATTAGCATTATTATTAGAAAAAATCAAATAACTAAATAATTCAGTAAATAATTTAGAAAATTGATTTATAGTATTTTTCGTGATCAGATGTCAAAGGAACGTATTTTCACAATATTTCATTGCCAAGAATTTGATATATTGTACTGTGTTACGGATCAATCTCGTATATTACAGAAATACTTTGAAGTAGAGTAAAGTAGAGTAAAGTAGAGTAAAGTAGAGTAAAGTAGAGTAAAGTAGAGTTAAGTAGAGTAAAGTAGAGTAAAGTAGACTAAAGTTAGAATTCTTTAGAATCAGGTATTTAAACTCTTCAATCTGGTGTCCATGTTAACACATTATACAACCTTTGGAGTTCATAGTGTGTTGAAGTTCTGATCTCATAAAGTGACATGGTTAAATAGAGTGACGCTATTTAAAAATAAAACTGCTGAAAAAATTCAACAATTTGCAAAATGTCAGTTTCCTGGACATGGGCCAGACAAACCAGACACGAGTTATTTGAAACATTCCAGGCACTTGTGTTGATTGAATTCAGTTTATCTCACGTGCAAGATGCCATCTGTACTGTCATTCTGATACGTACAGATCACAACTTGGTGTTTTCTAATCTTCACAATTCTAATGTTTATGGGTTTTAGTTTACAATTGTCGGGACCTCATAAAGTGACATGGTTTAAAATAGAGAGCTATTTAGAGAGCTATTTAGAGATCTCAGGTTTCCAGTAGAATTAATTTTATCAGACGTTAGAACAAAAAATTATTCGATATAATTTACTATGAACTTTGTGCAGGTCGAGGACCCTGGGTATTAACTATACCTCAACTGGAAACTAACACGGAGAGCAGCGCCCTCTTACCCTGGAAATCTCAAATCCCAATGACTGTCAGATATAAAATACCCAAACATCCTCCCTCCCAACGCCACAGTAGAACAATCTCACCGGGTAGGCTATTTTGTTTTATGTTTGTTTTAAAATGCTTATTTTCAGTGTTCGTTCACATTACACAGTACGTGATATTTAACAGTCTTGTTGCAATTGGGCATCAGAACTAGACTAATTTCAAGTCGCTTGAAGTAACATAAAAGGGTCTACGACTCTATTACTTGTAAATAAATGGTTGATCAGTTCGCGCGAGGGACGCGCGCAGCATATATTATATGATGTATATTATCTATACTAATAATCTCAAAATGCGTGTTTGTCTGTGCGCGTGTAATTTCCGAGCGGCTTAATCAAGAAAACGGTAAAACATATGAGTTTATAAGTGGTTTAATTGATGGTTTTGTACCACAAATGTGACATGAAATGGCTCACTTTTTCTCGCTCTCTCTGCCATATGCAGCGTTGGTACATAAATCATAATTAGGTTATTTGGCAACGTATCAGCGGTAAGATTCACTGTTATTGGGGGGGGGGGGGGGGGGGGGGGGGGGCTCATTGCAGTCTGTTTGGACTATTATAGAGAGAGTTCATACATTCAATCGACAATGCAATGCGTGTTTTCGAATATAATAGGCGGGTTTATACTTTTGCATTTCAACTTCGATAGTGAAGTCCCGGCTGTAGGCACGGGTTACACTAATATTATTTATGATATTATTTTGTCTCACTCGATAGATCGTTTGACTCTGAAATAGCGACTCTATTCTACTCTCAACGCTGGCGACTTGCCAACATGTAACGTCATGTGCTTTCGATTGAACGAATCACTTTTTCAGAAGTATCAAATTTGTTACGTATGCAGACGTCTATAAGCCTGATTACACCTAGTATAATAACACCGAACGGGGTAGCGTCTTGGGGAAATATATCAGCACCGGAACAGGTTTGTGAAGAGGTAGCAATTCTTATTCTGTTGTCATGGTAACGGATTAATTATAATTTAGGGTAGAGCTATCAGGTTTGCGAAAGTCTATATTTATCATCGTTAATCGTAGAACTGTTCAGAGTCATCACTTTAAAAGCGGTCGTTCACAAATTACGTAATCACTTTTTGGAAATTGTTACCCCGCTCCGCCCCCCCCCCCCCCCTCCCCTCCGTAATCAAAAGAAATGTTTGGTGATCGTTTAATAATTATAAAAAGTGTGGTGAATTGTCGATTCACCACAAAATAAATAGTTAATTAATAGATGTGGATACTGGCGGGGAGGTGATAATTGTTTGTTTACATTAATAGTGAGCACATGTTAAGCAGGCTGAGGAGGTGATAATTGTTTGTTTACATTTTAGGTCGAGCACATGTTAAGCAGGCTGAGGAGGTGATACATATTTTGTATTATAGAAGGTTTGTAACACTTGTAACGCCTTCTTGTTACCCCCCTTTGAGGACCCCGAATTATTTTCTGAACGAAAGCTCAAAAATAACCGAGAAATCGACCTTCTTATTAACTCATTTTGATGACTGTTTCTGACCTAAAATTGCACGAAAAATCGATTTAGCTAGGTTTCAGAACCTATAAACACTTCCTTATCCCTCAAAATTGATGTTTTATAGTTAATACGACCAACAAGCAACATATATTTTGATCCTTCGGTTCTACTCATGACCTAGACAGTTAAGCTGAACCCGACAGATTGAGGCAATCCTCACCTTAACTGATCAAACTGGTACTAACACAATTTTCAGATATAAATGTTCTTTGCGATACGTTTATTGCAGCTTTGCAACTTGAGTGAAGACCAGAGTACGAAAACACACAGCAGGTAAGCAACTCACTTTTGGTGACTGTTCCTCACGAACATTCTGATCCTGTAACATATGAACAGGGAGATCGTCTCCTTAACAAATCGAACAGGTACTATCACAATTTCCAGAGCACAGCATGATAACAAAGTCAAAAGAAACACAATGAAGGTAGGTTACCAACACCACAATATAACAATCATACTGACAACTGAATTAAATGTATTCTGACGACGGGCAGCCCTGATGTGCTCCGTGGTCCTCAACGAGCGACCACTTGTAATAGAGGTGTTATGTCATGTGACACCGATCCGTCCAATCACAAACAGGAAAAGTGAGCAGATCGATATCGTGTGTTTACTTTCCTTATCTTTATTTGACCCTCTGTTCACATTGTTATCTCTACCACATCTTGACTCGGCAAGGTCCGCGTGCAATATCTGCACCGCGGTAAACACGCCATGATTACGTCATGAACTTGAAATAGTGTGATTGTTGTACACTTATATAATAACCGTGCCCATCGCCCACGTACATTACAAACTGTTGGGGGGGCCGGGGGGGGGGGATGGGGTTTAAGATAAACAACCGATCTTGATAGTGTGTTGGTCGCTCCTCCAACTGACTGTGATGCTAACCGTCCAGTCATGAACGGAACATTAACATTCTTTAGTTATAGCATGTTTCGGTTTCATTGTTCAATTGCGGAGATTAGTATTATTAAAAACATTTACTCTAATATGAGGTCGCGATTATGAACTGAGTGAGATTCCAAATGATGAACTGTGCTTTAAGTTTACACCAACTGGAAGCAAAGGAATAATGCATATATCCATGAGTGCTCCTTTGCTTAACTTAGACCTTTAGACAGTAAGTGTTTGGAAACAGAATCTAGGACACGACTTCACTGACAAGAACTGTATGTTCCAGGAGGAGGCAGTATACAGGAGGACAAGCATGGTTATACCTGACAGAGTTGAAGTACTATTTCAACATGGTGCAGTTCATTTTTGCCAGGTTAGACACTAAAAATTTCAATTTGTGCTTTGTAATTAGTCATTGCCGTTTTAAATATGTAAACTTGGAGTCCTTCTCACAATTGTAATAAGAGTTTGTGTAACTTTAAAATGCTGCACTTGCCCTGGGTGGTTAAGGTTTCAGAGCCAGCTAGAAAACGTGTTGAAACGTCACTTAACAGTCTAGTTGTGTGTAGAGTGATTAAGGCCAGAGGGGGGGGGGGGGTAAATGGCACTTTTCTAGTTTTCACATATTTGATAATAGCTGCTGGAGACGAACAAGAAGAAAAAAACCAGATCAAAATCTGACCTTGCGTTCCTGAGATATCGCGCGCTAAATTTTGAGGTTTACCTGTAATTACATGTTGAACTGGATCTTTAAACGGCTGTAACTTTTTTGACCTTTCGATTCCTTAGTTTAGAAAACCGGCCAATCCCTGATCTTGAGGTTTGGTACAGTGGTTCCTTAGACAATTATCCTCATTTATTATGTGAGCGATTTTTGTTATTTGACTCGGTTCTTGAATTATGAGGTTAACCATGTCAAAAATTCGGAAAATTTAGCTGGTTAACCTCATAATTCGAGAACCGAGTCAAATAAAAAAAATCGGTCACATAATAAATGAGGATAATTGTCTAAGGAACCACTGTACCAAACCTCAAGATCAGGGAGTGGCCGGTTTTCTCAACTAAGGAATCGAAAGGTCAAAAAATGTGTTTTGAGATAGATGCAATTTAGTGTTTTCAAAATTTTGAATATTCACTGGAATGTTTCACAGTTCGTTAGTTAGGACTTTTTATACACTTAATAACGTTTGCTTGATCAGACCTGGCCGTCCCCTAAATGATTTTAGCTACTTTCAGTAGTTAATGTCCTTGTATTGTAAAAAATGAGGTTAACCAAGACTTCCTGTAAACACTAACTGCTTAAAATTTGGTTGTTAACCTCGCTTTAGACCATATAACACTGGGATTGGTTTATCAATGTTATTATATATGTAGTAAAACATTTGCACAGTATAACGATTAAGTTTTTGAGGTTAACATGTAATTGACTAGTCAGGTATTCAAAAAATGAGAGGTTAACCTCATTTTTTAGCCATTTACGGGTAAAATCTTCTACTAAAATATGGTCAGTTCGAATCACCTTTGTCACGTGATTATAGTTGTAGGCATTGTGATACCAATAGATACCTCACTTCGATATTGTGGTACATTACATAAGTAAGAACCGTATGTATATTCCCTACGGTACCAAAATGTGTTGGTTAACCTCATTTTTTTCATTTTCCCAAGATAAAAGAAAGTCAATCAACACGTCATCTATTTAGAAATGTGTATACCGTAAACTTACGATGAAAATAATAACTCTATCATTTGATCTATTCTCGCTATATCTAAAAGACGAGGTTAACCTCATTTAATCACGTTTGGATATTACTTTTTCTGACAATTATGAACCTAAAATTTAGAGTTTACATTTGCTGACCGAAATAACAAAAAATTATGGCGTGTAATAAAATATTAACCTCAATTTTATTAACCTCAATATTGTATAGTCAATTTTGTGAAAATCGGTTAACCTCAATTATAAAATAAAGTTAATCAGCTACAAATATGTGAATAGCGGCAATGTTTTTGTCATTAAAAATTAAATCGATTTAGAAAATAATATTTTGGTAGAATTTTTTGACCCCTTACCCCCCCCCTCTGGCCTTAATCATCGTCCGGTTAGTTAAGAATAAGCGGAATAAAAAGCAATTAAATTTCAGGAGTTACACTAAACATCCCAGCGGGGATGTGGGGCAAGACTCAGTTCACGCCGGAAGAAGTAGCAGCCAGTAGGAAAGTCAGCATCGCCCGCATCCACGTGGAACGCTCTATTGGCTATCTGAAGCGGTACAAGATTTTGGGAAACAAAGTTGTGGCGAAGATGTTGCCTTATCTGAGCGACATCGCATTCGTGTGCGCCCAACTGGTCAATTTGAACCCTGTTTTTTTAAGGGAGGTCGACAACGATTTTTTTTAAATGACCAGGGCTACTTGAATAAATAAAAAATTATGTTATTATTCTGTTCCTGACTGGACGATAAGCACCACAGTCAGTTGGAGGTATATTTTATTTAAACCTGCTAATTGCAGGTATATTTTATTTAAACCTGCTAATTGCAGGTATATTTTATTTAAACCTGCTAATTGCAGGTATATTTTATTTAAACCTGCTAACATTTCTTGTCAGAGAATTCGTGTCCTAGTTTTTATTGTCAAACACTTACCGTCCAAGTTAAGTTAGGGAGCACTCATGGGTATATTCCTTTGGTTCCAGTTGGTGTAAACTTAAAGCACAGTTCATCATTTGGAATTCCACTGAGTTGATAATCGCGACCACATATTACAGCAAACTGTACATATTACAGCAAACTGTACTTATCTCCGCAGTTCAGCCGAGACATACTATAACTAAAAAATTATGTTATTATTCTGTTCCTGACTGGACGATAAGCATCACAGTCAGTTGGACTTGGAGGAGCGACCAACACACTATCAAGATCGGTTGTTTATCTTAAACCCCATCCCCCACCCCCGGCCCCCCCAACAGTTTGTAATGTACGTGGGCGATGGGCACGGTTATATAAGTGTACAACAATCACACTATTTCAAGTTCATGACGTAATCATGGCGTGTTTACCGCGGTGCAGATATTGCACGCGGACCTTGCCGAGTCAAGATGTGGTAGAGATAACAATGTGAACAGAGGGTCAAATAAAGATAAGGAAAGTAAACACACGATATCGATCTGCTCACTTTTCCTGTTTGTGATTGGACGGATCGGTGTCACATGACATAACACCTCTATTACAAGTGGTCGCTCGTTGAGGACCACGGAGCACATCAGGGCTGCCCGTCGTCAGAATACATTTAATTCAGTTGTCAGTATGATTGTTATATTGTGGTGTTGGTAACCTACCTTCATTGTGTTTCTTTTGACTTTGTTATCATGCTGTGCTCTGGAAATTGTGATAGTACCTGTTCGATTTGTTAAGGAGACGATCTCCCTGTTCATATGTTACAGGATCAGAATGTTCGTGAGGAACAGTCACCAAAAGTGAGTTGCTTACCTGCTGTGTGTTTTCGTACTCTGGTCTTCACTCAAGTTGCAAAGCTGCAATAAACGTATCGCAAAGAACATTTATATCTGAAAATTGTGTTAGTACCAGTTTGATCAGTTAAGGTGAGGATTGCCTCAATCTGTCGGGTTCAGCTTAACTGTCTAGGTCATGAGTAGAACCGAAGGATCAAAATATATGTTGCTTGTTAGTCGTATTAACTATAAAACATCAATTTTGAGGGATAAGGAAGTGTTTATAGGTTCTGAAACCTAGCTAAATCGATTTTTCGTGCAATTTTAGGTCAGAAACAGTCATCAAAATGAGTTAATAAGAAGGTCGATTTCTCGGTTATTTTTGAGCTTTCGTTCAGAAAATAATTCGGGGTCCTCAAAGGGGGGTAACAAGAAGGCGTTACAAGTGTTACAAACCTTCTATAATACAAAATATGTATCACCTCCTCAGCCTGCTTAACATGTGCTCGACCTAAAATGTAAACAAACAATTATCACCTCCTCAGCCTGCTTAACATGTGCTCACTATTAATATAAACAAACAATTATCACCTCCCCGCCAGTATCCACATCTATAACGTATGTGACGAAATTTATATTTCTTGACCCTATTTTGAAGAACCATACCTCGATTAGAATTCAATATTCTTCCAGGAATTATTGGTTGGTTATTGTTCAGCAAATCAGAACTCAAGTTTAACAATGCTGAGTTTAATTTTACTAAGTTACCGAAATGTGACAAATTCACTTTTCCTAACAGTGTAATTTCAATGTGATAAAAATTAGCATGGGTTTCTAAATTTCCTGTGTAAATCCATTCCAACTATAATAAGGACTGTTGATGTGAAAGAAAATCTATCTAACTAGTAACTAACTGATGTGACGAAATTTACATTTGTCGCCCCTATTTTGAAGAATCATACCTCATATTAGAATATAATATTACTTTATCACCATACATATGTCGATAAACTAGTTATTTTTCCAACAAAAAGCAAATAAAGTTATAATTTTTTTTGACGAAATTTACATATTTTTACCATGTTCAGGTGTTCGAATTTTGCCAATTTTAACATATGTACGATTTAAACTGACTTTCTACCGTGTCTTTGACGACGGTCTGCACTGCCTGCAACTGTTTCTGCGACTGTTTTTCTTTGCAGTCAATTATTGATTCCTGAGCGCTGATGACCAATTTCTGATTCTCAATCAACTGATCCTTGATTGAGCTCAATCTGTTTTTCATCTTCTTCAAATTGTCATTTTGGAAGCGAACCAAATAAAACGATTCCGAAAAAAACGCTGCAAACTTTTCCTTATCCTCTAGATTTAATGTCCTTTTAGTCAAAAAGTGTTTGCACAATACAGAAGTTATGTGAATTGGTTCTTCACAACCGAACTGATCCATAACTCTTGTCATCCAATCCTCAGCTTTAAACATAATACTGTCGATCTCCGTGTCGTCCACAGCTGCCATGATGCAAGGCTAAGCCACAAGGTGAAAGGCACAATATCTCACCGTTAAACAAGGCGAGATAAGAAAGCAGATAAGAGAGCAAATTAAACAAACGTATGCTATTAGTATAGGGCTGAATATCACTGCCGTATAATAATTTATTTGCTTATAACAATGAGATATGTTAACAATTCCTAACACATTCAGCTCGCAAAATAATGCTAGACTATTCGGCATTTTTTGTCAGGATGTCATAAACATCCCTCATATAAATTTCTTAAATGTGTGACGGAATTTACATGGTGATACCATTTAACGAAAAAGTCGCTAATATGTAGTCATATGCAACTATCCTATGAACTGGTAATTCGAAAATTTGGTCAAACACGGCAGCAAGGGGCCATGTTAACTCTGTCACGTTTTTATAGTGTGACAAAGTTTACAACTCACTGCCGGCCGAATTTTGTAGGTTTACAACCTACCAGGACGCGCGCCGAGTTGGACTCGTCGACGGTCCAATATATGGTCCAATATATGGAACAGATATTTTACGAGTATCACCCGTTAACCCGAATTTAAAAGATATCTTATCATCTGATGAAGATATCGTTATGTGACAAAGTTTGCTAGAGGATGAGACGATTATCCTAGCCAATATTGAGGGTTTATATAGTTTCATAGTGTGACAAATTTTACCTCATCGTGCCATTTAATAGGGTCACTAATATTTACCAATATCCTCAAACTTCAATGAACGTGTCCATAAAAACTATTTCTTCCTCCAGGATCCAGAGGTGCTGATTGAAGATCCTGTAGTTACCAGAGAAACTTATAAAACCCGACAGAAAGGTACGCACAGACTCAGAGTTATCCGCGGCAGGCCAAAACCGCAGGTTACTCAGCGAATCAGGTAAGTCTGTGGTTAATTTTGTTGTGTTATTCATTTTGTATAATATATATTATATATAAAAATTAGTTTAAAAATTAGTATATATATATATACTAATTTTTAAACTAATTTTTAAACTAATTACAACACTACAAATCTATTTTATTTATTGAGGATGACTGTAAAGGTATATTTTACCGACATTTGAAGTCAATGCGTTGTTTTAATGACAGTTGTGGCTGACTAACAGGGACAAAAGGATTTCGCGGTTATTTTGGCCAAAAATCGCGGCACCGCGACAAGCCAAACTAGGCTAATTCGCGGCTAATTCGCGGCGGGAATTTCGAAAATCGCGGCATATTCGCGGCAAAAAATCGAAAAATCGCGGCGAATTCGCGGCAAAAAATAATGTATTTACAGTGCTTAGTTAGAGTTCACATATTCTTTGACTATTCTATTTGATCGGCTCGTGTCCCATGAGGATGTGATATCATCATATGACATACACTTGTACACGTTGATTTGGTTTGATTTTAATGCGCGTTGATTCGAAAAAGCCACGTCAGCAACAATATTTTCAACAATCGCCCTGGCGGCCATGCTGGCCAGCCAGGGCACAGTTTCGATCGCTCCTGATCCACCCCTTGGTCTAACTTATGGTCTAACTTATGGTCCTGGCACAGTCCCGACTGCTACCGCTCCTGTACTTAGTCTAACGTACGATCCTGGCAGCAACATCTCAGATGGCGGAATAGATTGGAACTGCAACACTAAACAGAACAGAAACTCAACAAACATCGAACAGACACCGAACACTATATACTACTCTAGAAATGGTTTGGACACTTTAAATGATTGCTGTAATGGCCCTTATCAGTCGTACAAAGAGATAAGGACAACTATTTGTAAAAGTACATTACACGCAATAGAACACATTAGAATTGTAATTGTACATTGCACAAGACTTTTCGAGCTAATATTCCTGGAGTTATTGCAGTCCTGCGTTAAAACATTGATGAATATTGTAGGAACGTGCATGTATTATTTTGATGTATGGGGTAGACAAGGACATGACTTTATAGTGTGGTTTTGGAATGTGAGTTATAGTTTCGAGCGTTTAAACAGCAATTTGATTTATAACATATGCAGCAGATATATCTCTAATGTTATGAATGAACTTAATGACGGTTTTATGACGAGTATGTTACGGTCCTCTTGCTCAGCCATGTCACTGCTGCATGCCTCTTCTAGGTTTCGTTCCGCGCCCGCTGGTCTTTCCCAGCCAGAGCCCACCAGTAGAGCTCCGCCTCCTTGCGCCTTGTCTCCGCATGCGTCGCGAACCGCGTCTCAACTGAGTGTACTTGTCTTTCAGCATAGCAACTCCCCCACATACACTCCTCACAATCCCACTCACAGTGCACAGTGTGACAGATTAGGTAGTGACCGGTCTTTGCGAGCTGGGGACTGGTTTCAGATAGCTGTAGTTGTCCTTCTGAGCCTCTGCTTCCTTGTTGCGACGCTCATAGCCGTTACTTTGCTGCTTTTACTTAGGGAACTCAGAAGCAGACCACTGGCCCCTACCGTTCCTGTTTACGTCAGTGAAGAAGTAGAAAACCAATGTCTTAGTTCTAGTAAAACCTCGTGTAAACAGATCTCTCAACCCGGTTGTTTTTCCAACTCAATTTTTGATTTCTCTGCTTTGAAACTTGGTAGTTTGTTTCCACCACCTTGGCTGACTAATGCAACAGTGATGATGGCGAACGGCTCTGGGAAAACAGACGAGGCTAAAGAATCAAGTGAAACAGAGGATAACGACACTGATATTACTGAAGTAAGTGCCACTGAAGGTCTCCTGAAGCCGACCAACAATGTGCTATCATCTTGCCAGGAAACTCCCGCCAAGAAGCTCAACAGACGTCTAAGTAACGTGAGCTGGGGTAACACTGAAACAAGTGATGATGCTGGATCTGAGTCAAGTCTTTCAGGTTCAAAGACAAAGAGTGATACAAACAGGCGGAGCACAGTGTGGATCAGAGATGACGGTGAGATATTTCTTGACAAAGGGAAGTCCTGCAAGCTTGGTTACATAAGCGACTACATCAGTACTGAGAGCAATGCTAACCTTTGTGCAGAACTCACTGCTACTGTTGGGAAACTCTGCACACCAAGCAACAAAGATAGGTACAAAATCGTCCTCAAACATGGTGTGGAGACCAAACTGACAGATGTTGATCTAAAAAAGGGGGCAAAGAAGCTTAAGAAGACCGCAACCCCTAAAATGTCTGAACTATCCGTAAACCTGGACGAACCGTCTGAACTTTGCTCTTTTGTCAAATGCCACCAGGATCGTATCAACAAAACGGTTGAGGACGTTTTTCAGTTGGATGTTAAGTTTGACAAGACCACTATTTATCGGATGAGTGACCCCTCACACAGTATTCCATACGGCAACACTAGCCAGGAAAACAGCAATTTCTCTCCAGTAGTTGCAGTGTTGGCACTTGGTCTGAAGGATCCACGCCCCATGTACATCAAGACCCAAGCTGGGAGTCAAGTAACCCACAAAGCGGCCCTTATGTCTGGCACGTTGTGCGTACTCAGTGGCAAGACAGAGTTGAGATACAAACGCTCGATACCTAGAGGTTGGGAAAAAGTAGAAGAACAGTACTTCCTGATATTTGAACAGAAATGTCCAACAGAAACTGACAGCGCCCTCAAAGGTCCGCAGAAGAACCCTCAGTCAGACATCACCACGGAACAGGCTGAAGAAATGAACTTCCCCCTCCTTAAGACTCCCCCCACTGTTGTTCGAGTAACGTCTGTAGCAGACAACCTGGATTATGAAGCAGATGGAGGACTCCTGCTTGCATCAACGATCAGTGCAGTTGTAGGGAAGATGGATGAGGGAACGGTAGATAAGGAGCTCATAAGAAGTCAAGTCTCAACTGCAGGATCTTTATCTGAAAAGCGGACAAGACTTCAGAACAAAATGTGCATGTCAATCGGGGAACTCTCCATGTCAGCAGCCAATAACTCGATGTCTCACGGCATGAACTTCTCACGATGTGACTCCCCGAGGATCGAAGACGTGGAAATGAAAGATGACATTGCATCAGTGCGTAATGCTCAAAAATGTGTGGAGAACTCTCTAAAGCATGTTGTGGATTCCATCGTATCTGTCAAGGCGAATGTAGCAACTCTCCAGGAAGCGACCAAACAACAAACTCAAAAAGAAATCTCGCCTCACCCAACCAGCAACACCGATGTTTTGGATGCGATAAGTGATTTGAAAAGTGCAGTCAGTGATTGCAACAACAGAATCGACAATCTGAGCAAGACAAATGTTTTTACACAAACGATAAAGGAGTGCAATGGTAAAATTGATGACCTTGTGGAGAACATAAACGGCACAAAAGATGACCTTCAGTCAATGAGGAAGATTCTGAACGACCTTAGTCAAAATGGAGTAGATATCATGAAGAAATCGGTGGAAGACATGGGGAGCTACTACAATAGTGTCTTCTGCGATGAAACAAGGGAGCACATTAAAGACATCCACGCGTATGTAACACACCAAATGTGCGAGGTCGCAATTCAAACTGACCCTTTGATAAAAGAAATAGCAGCGTTAGGAGACCAACCGAACCTAGCCTCGCCTTCGCCCAAATTTGGTTTCCCCGATCCAATAAAGCCCTCCCTGAAAGTCTTGGTCGAAAGTGGGCAACCCATCAACGTTTGGCTTGTTACCGATTCAATTATGAGACACATTGATGAGTCATGCTTGGAATTTAGGAAATATAGGTTGAATTTCAAAAGAATTGACTTTACATGTAGTGAATCACTGACCGGTGAATACATGATGGGGAGCAAAATACCAACAGAGAAGCCTCAACTAATATATGTACATCTCGGCATCAATGATATACACAAAGGAGAGGACATTACCAAAATCATCGACAACTTCAAGATCTTTAATGAAATGCTAGAACTAGTATCTCCCACCACCAGACTGGTCATCTCTTGCCCCCTACTGAACGGAAACACCTACCAGAACCGACACGTCTTTTCCTTGAGGAGATCCCTGTCCTTATTGGTCAATCAGCAGCAAGACGAGGACCCTAAAACAAAAAGGATTTTCCTTCAGAGAAATGATAAGTTCTTCATTAACACTCAGTCCACTTCTAAGCAGAACTTGATGTACTTCCGCGATAATCTCCATCTATCAGAAAGAGGAATGCATGCAATCACCAACACCATGAGAGACACCCTCGACAAGATCTTCAGGGAGTTTGAGCTTCCAGTCTAAATTTTAGTCTTCAAATCATGACCACCAACCCAACCTCTTGAAAAAATACTATGAATTTACAATCCAAAATTATAAGCTGGAACATCCAATCAACAAATACAACTTTTGGCTCTAAGTTTGATGACCCTCAATTTTGTGCCGTCTTTGACAAGTTTCCTATTGTCTGCCTTCAAGAAATAAGACAACCTGTCAAACACTCGGGTTACAGGTCCTTCAATAAAACCCGCCGGGACAAAAAACATGGTGGCGTATGCATAATGGTCCAAAACGAAATATCCAAAGGCGTTAAACTTGAAAAATCCACAATTGAAGATGTTGTTGCCTGTAAACTTGACAAAAATTACTTTGGCGTAGATAATGATATATTCATTGTTAACTCATACATTAAGCCAGCTAACACTTCCTCTAAAAACTCAAATATTTCGGGCTTTGACACCATCCGTGAACTGGACCAATTTCTCAATGTTCTTTTAAGTAAAGGTGATGTCATTACTTGTGGTGACTTCAACTCGCGTATCGGCCATGACATTGACTTTATCAAAGAGGACAAATGTGGCTACGAGAGCTTCATTCCCCTGCCAGAAGACTACACCCCACAAGAACTTCCAACCAGGAACTCAAAGGACAAAAAGTCGAACAATTACAAAAGACCCTTTCTAGAAATGCTTGTCAATAATGAACTCCATATTCTCAATGGGAGAACTTTAGGAGACTCATATGGTGACTTCACTTGTATTCAGACCAGCGGTGCCAGCGTTGTTGACTACTTTATTATATCACCAAACTGCAGTAAGTATCTAAGTCATATGACAATCCAGCCGTTCACTTGCTTTTCTGATCATAAACCACTACTCCTGGCACTCAACTTCTCTCCTTCCAACACTCTTGTAAACACAAAGGCACTCCATGAAACTTACGCTCGAGCCCCACTTCGTTACAAAATAACTCCTGATAGCCTTTCAAGCTTACGGGATACAATGATGGACCCACTTGTGGAAGAATGTTCCAAAAGCCTCTTAGAAACAGATTATCCCGAAGATCTCCTAGGTACATACAAATTAAACGAAGATATCACAGTACACTTGAACAAAATAGCAGACAAATGTCTCCAAAAGACCAAACATCCCAAAATAACCAAAAAGGGATCAATAAATAAACAACCCTGGTTCACACAAGCCACCAGAGAAGCTAAAATATCTTGTACTCGTGCAGCTCAAATTGTTTCTGATTTCCCCAATAGCGATTATCTTCGAAAAAATTTTTACCAAGTAAAAAATACGTACAAAAGTTTAATTGACCGTACAAAAAACAAATATCTTGACAAATTGAATACAGATATTGAATCTGGTAAAATTCTTAACTGGAAACAATTCAAAAAACTGAAAAAATTTAAAGGAAGAGTTGACAAATTTGATTGCCATGACATGGACAACTTTCAAAAATTCTTTGGTAAACTTTATGCCAATGCACATAGCACCATAACTGTAGAGAATAAGGAAGAAATGCTTCAAAATGCAGAGGCTATTAACAATAATTTCCAACCATCCCCTGCACAATCAATACTCAATGGCCAGATCTCTGTGGACGAAATATCTACTGCGATCTCTTCACTCAAAAACGGCAAAAGTTCCTCGGAGGATATGATATGTAATGAAATACTGAAGACTTTGTCCACAACAAACACACAACTCCTTTGCAAAGTCTTTAACCGCTGTTTGGACACTGGAACTTACCCATGGAACAACAGCATTATTACACCCCTACACAAAAAAGGCGACAAAGATAATCCAGACAATTACAGAGCAGTTGCTGTGAGTAGTACAATCGGAAAACTATTTTCGACCATCATGTTAAACAGGATAATCAAGTTCAAAAATGAATACAACCCGGACCCCATAAATCAACTTGGCTTCGCTAAAGGAGCTCAAACATATGACCACATACTCACACTCAACACCATTACGTCTAAATACAAAAAGCTCAAGGTTCCCGTCTATGCTGTTTTTGTGGACTTCCGGAAGGCCTTCGACTCTGTTTGCCGTGAAGCTCTTTTCTTAAAATTAGCTAAACTAGGTATCACTGGCAAAACATTTAATGTTCTTAAACATATGTATAAAAATTCCACTGGCCAGATAAAACTATCTGGATTTGTCAGCGAAAAATTTGATATCAATAAAGGAACTGAACAGGGTCATCCACTTTCCCCTGATCTATTTAAGATATACATCAGAGATCTTTCCCCTCGACTAGAATATGATAACTGTCCGAAACTAATGAACCAACTTATCAGTCACTTACTATGGGCAGATGATCTGATACTCTTGGCACTGGACCCCAAAACCCTCCAAAAGCAACTCGATGCTTTGAACAATTTCTGCTTGGAATGGGGCGTCGAAATTAATGCAGATAAAACTAAACTCATGAAATTTAATGCCCGTTTTGATACTTATCAGCCGGTTCCCCTCAAAATTGGTGATCACTTGTTAGAAGAAGTCGAGTCATACTGCTATCTAGGAATCGAAATACACAAATCCGGCACATTCACAAATGCCCGAACTGAGCTCAAAAAGAAAGCCATGCGTGCACTTTATGCCATGAAAAGCTCAGTAAACAAATCCAAATTATCATTCCGCTCTCTAACAACACTCTTTGATGGTCTTATTAAACCTATCGTTCTTTACGGAGCGCCTATTTACACACCTAACATGGCTATCATAAAACACATAACAAAACAAGTCGATCTCAATATGGATGCCGACACAAAAACAAAATTTCAAACTAGTATCCTCAAGAAAATTAGCCTTCTGAACAGCGAAAAAGTTCACCTTCACTTTCTTAAATGGTCACTGGGGGTAAATCGTAAAGCCAGCAACGCAGGCGTCTGGGGTGAGTCAGGCCGCTACCCATTAATCTATGAATGTATTAACCTCACTCTCAAATATAGCCAACGTTTGAAAAATCTCAAAGATAACTCCCTTGTCTCCTTAGCTTTCAAAGAACAGATGAACATGAAATTGGACTGGTACAGGGGTTTGGAGCCTGTCCTCGCGCTAGACCCATGTTTCTCTACCGATCATGTCACAGCCTACCGCACACTCAAAAACAATCACTCCAAGTTACTTTTCGAAAGAAACCCGAGTATCGCAAAACCACCAAAAGAGGACTTTCTTATTCACAACGGTTTCAAGAAACGAATTCCTCCTCAATCAACACAACCCATCGGGAGTAAAATATTCACACCACACGTCATTACTAAAACTTTGAAATGTAACTTTAGAGAATATTGGGGGTCCTGTATCAACACTTCTCGGAAATTAGAATTCTATCGTGACCTAAAATCCAAATTTAACAAAGAGTATTACCTAGATAGTGTCATTAAATATGCAGACCGTGCTAATATCACAAGACTGCGGATCAGTGCACATCGACTCGAAATTGAACTTGGCCGATATAATCAAACTCCACGTGACGAGCGAATATGCTCCTGGTGCAATATAGTCTTAGGTTCTGGTATTATTGAGAATGAAGACCACTTCCTTAACCATTGTGATCTTAACGCTGCATCGAGGCGAAAAGTCCTAGACAAGATCCAGTCACTCATATCAAATCCAATCAAACCGTCTGCGACATCTTATTCTGTTCACAATGTCATCCCTGGAGCAAACGTCCTCAAATTCATCAGCAACAACAGTGAAATCATTGAACTTATCACGAACGAAAGTCAAGTCCACCTCACGAGAGTCGTTGCTAGGTTTGCCACTACGTGTTTTAACAACCGCAAGAAATTTGTTGACTCTCTGGCCAGTACATGAACAGTGAACACTGAAAATCACTGTACCCGCTTTTGTTTCTTTTCGCGCAACGACGAGTGCAAACTGCAAAGTGACCTGGCTCAAGCATTACAGCATTACCAAGGCGACTGAAAACAAAATATTTTATGTCAAATCTTTATTTTTCACTTTAGTTAAGTTATATTAATATAATAAATTCAAATCTTATGATATTGTTATTATCTTAACAGTTACTATTGTAGCTCAAGATTTTAAATTTGTATTCCTTGTATTCCTTGTATTCCTTGTATGATCTGATACAGGCTGATGGGGGTCCATAACAACAAGAGCTGCCATAACTTTTGACATGATCTCAAATGTTGCAATATCATACGTACTGTATGACATATCTCGTTATCGATACTATATAACTTTCAACAGACGACAGGAGACATCATCATGAACGACCATCTACACTTCACAACTATAGCAATGGAATAATACGAACTTTTCAACCCAATTCCCATATCCCTACCTAGTCTACCCCCATCTAGTATCCAACCTCTACCCCTTGAAGCTTACATCAACCTGGACGACATCCTTACCCCGGCCTCCTGCACGAACCTTCTAGAAGTTCTAACCACATCCCGAGGGAAGCCCATGATTGTTCCTTATGTGGTCTACGACGAGATTACATGCTCTACAAAATAGCTTCCCATTGTCAGCATAAAAGTGATAAAACGATGGTTTGCCAAATTCAGCCACTCTCGTGGAAGCTGTTACATTGCCCTGTTTAGCCTGTTTCGAGCGTTTGCTAGACGAAGGTCCAGCCACCGAAACCTTCGTCTAGGCGTTTGACAAAGCGGTCCATTATAACAAGCGGATACAATATCAAGCGAATAACGATGACGAAATATCTGACAAGTGACGATTCAATAACAACACTGATTTAACATACTGTTCGATTTCTTAATCCATTGTATGTCTTCTGGTCAACTTTATGTCGTTTGGTCAAGTTTTTTATGTCTACTGGTCAACTTTATGTCGTCTGGTCAACTTTATGTCGTTTGGTCAAGTTTTATATGTCGTTTGGTCAACTTTATGTCGTCTGGTCAAGTTTTATATGTCTACTGGTCAACTTTATGTCGTCTGGTCAAGTTTTATATGTCTACTGGTCAACTTCCATATACGATCTCGGAAGGCAGACCTCCCCTTCGCAATACGAGCTCGGAAGCGGGAGCTCCGCCTTCAGAGGTACGTATCGAGAATGACTCGGACAGAAAATTTTTCTAAGTCAAAACTTTTCAAAATTTTTCTGGAAACTACTTTTGTTCATGTTTCATGCTACCCTGATCATTATGAGCCGAAAATATTTTTTCGGTTTTCAAAGGTCACACATACCCTTCGATACACGATTTTGGACTCGAGGGCTCCCCTAGCTTGTAATGCGATCTCGGAAGGCAGGCCTCTCCTTCGCAATACGAGCTCGGAAGCGGGAGCTCCGCCTTCAGAAGTACGTATCGAGAATGACTCGGACAGAAAATTTTCTAAGTCAAAAATTTTCAAAGTTTTTCTGGAAACTACTTTTGTTCATGTTTCATGCTACCCTGATCATTTTGAGCCGAAAATATTTGTTCGGTTTTCAAAGTTCACACGATTTTGGACTCGAGGGCTCCCCTTATAATGCGATCTCGGAAGGCAGGCCTCCCCTTCGCAATACGAGCTCGGAAGCGGGAGCTCCGCCTTCAGAGGTACGTATCGAGAATGACTCGGACAGAAAATTTTCTAAGTCAACATTTTTCAAAGTTTTTCTGAAAACTACTTTTGTTCATGTTTCATGCTACCCTGATCATTTTGAGCCGAAAATATTTTTTTCGGTTTTCAAAGGTCACATACGCTTCGATACACGATTTTGGACTCGAGGGCTCCCCTTCACCCTTGTAATGCGATCTCGGAAGGCAGGCCTTCCCTTCGTAATACGAGCTCCGGAAGCTCGGAAGCTCCGCCTTAAGAGGTACGTATCGAGAATGTACCTACAATCGGAATTCGGAACTCACGGAAGGCTGTAAATGTGATTAGTTTCATATTATACTTAATACTTGTAGAAAACGTGACATTTGGCCCGCAGATTTTATGGAAAATACGAAAACTTGGTCCTCAGATTTAAAGGAAAATGCACAAATTTGGTCTTCAGATTTAAAGGAAAATGCGCGATTTTTCAAGGAGGACTGAAAAAATCGCGATTTGTCGCGGAGAATGGGAAATTTCGCGATCTGGTGCGGAAAACGTAAAAAATCGCGATTTGTCGCGGAGAATGGGAAATTTCGCGGTTTCGTACATGCCGCGAAATCCTTTTGTCCCTGCTGACTAACAATATATATATATATTTGGTATTTATTTATTTCTAGAGGGTTTCAAACTACTTATAAACATAAGGTTATTATGATTTGTGTTACCATGGTAACCTACCTAGTGTTAATATTGCAGGAGAAAGAGAAGAAGACTCCAGAAATTATGGGACACAAAAGAAAAAGAAAGACAGAAAGCTATAATAAAACTCAGAGAGGACAATTTCAAAACGGAGAAAAAGCGGGTTCAAAGTTCAGATTGGTGGGACTGGTATGTTCCATATGACAACAAGCCCATGCAGTTCTGATTCATTACGTCACATCTGATTGATGACAACGTCAGAAAGACAAAAAGTGGTTGTTGACTAGTATGTCATGAGAAGAATGCAGCCGCGTGGCATTATATTCATTTCCCTTCCATACCAATGAGATGATCAAAACATTGCGGTCGTGACAATTTTTCTGATGTTACTTGAAATGAATCGCTACATTTGATATGTTTACTTTTAGGTACTAAACAATAGGGTTTAGCGGGGAGGTGGCTTGTTTTGAAACCCAGTATCGGGGGGGGGGGGGGGGGGGGCAGTATCGCTGTAACGTCACAAGACACATTAAAACAAATTTGCATCATCTCTCAACGTCTTTTAACTCATCACATTTTTCTGATTTTGTATCTTGAACGGTTTACTTAAGACCCCAATATACTGCCGTTCCCTGAGAAAACGCATTAAGTCCATTTTTTCGAAATTTTGAGATATTGGTACCAAAATTTTCAGGAGAAGATTCTCTACAACTTAAGCTATGAATCAAGTTATCAAAATACTGTTTTAGCTGCCGCGAAAGGCATTAAGTCACACAAAACGTGAATATTCAGTTCGTTATTCCAAAACCTTCCCTGAGAAAAGGCATTAAGTCCATTTGTAATGCCTTCTCTGAGGGAACTTTTTCTGTTCCTTGAGATTCCCTGAGAAAAGGCATTAAGTCCAGACTTTATTTGCAGTTTTTATAGTTTTTGGCCTATAACTTCCACAGTTTTAGTTATATCAAAACAATTTTTATGTGGTCGTAATCAGCTCAGCAAGCAAACAATTTTGGTACTAATATTTCAAAATTTAAAGAAATATTATTTTCAAAATTTTTGAACCTGAACACAAGGGTCCCCCCTTGTGTGAATTATTGAAACATTTTTTGAAAAATTTGGTGCTTTAAATATTGTATGTTTAAATATTTTACCCAAATTAATGCGTCTGACCGAGCTGAATACGATGCTGTAAAAATTATTCCAAAATATTTGATGTTTAAGAAGTTATAGGCATTTTGAGCGAAAAATTATCCATTTTTCGTCAATATTACTTACTTGCAATGCACAGGAGGCCCACATAATTATATTGCAAAGATATGATCAAAAATATAGAAATGTTGTATTTTCTGTGTTGACTTTATCTGAGAAAAAATGGACTTACTGCCTTTCTAGAGAGGAATCGGTTGAAATCGATCCTGATAAAAGGCATTAAGTCCGCAATTCCCTCAGAAAAGGCATTAAGTCCAATGCGGATGGGAAAATAGTTCAGTTATTCTGGAGGAAAATGGTTTTTGTAGATCAGTGTTGGTGAATTTATGCATTTAAGCATGTTTAGGACATATGACAATAATTTATTTACAAATAGATGTCAAAATTAACCCCGTTTATGCGAATAAAATTACTTAAAAAACGACGAACACGTTTGTCCCATTTTCTCAAAATGACATCGATGTGACTTAATGCGTTTTCTCAGGGAACGGCAGTATAGTAGGTGCAAATCTCGTAAATTTTTGTCTTGACACGTGACATATATTCACCTGTCTAGTCAAAAGAACAGGTAGGCGTGTTTAATGCTGATCATATTGAGGAGAAGATTGTAATTTTCTTATGATTTATGGACACGTTCATTGAAGTTTGAGGAAATTGGTAAATTTCTAAAACAGCGTTTTTAACGATAGTGGTTTAATTTTAACATATATTAATCTAGCGTGTTCATAAGTTCTGAACATTAGCCACGTGACCCATACTCCCATATGCACTGCTCAAAAATAAAATGTATTGCTTTTAGGCACTATTATGTAAAGAATGTCACATTTTTGTGACATTGTTTACCATAGCTGCCCAATTAGCATTTTTTGGTCTAAAATATAGTAGATTAGGTCAATCTAACAATTATGATACAATGTAGGCCTAAAGGGCAGTGATCGAACGGCTTTAAGGCAACATTTCGTAAACTTTGTCACACTCAGAATACGAGACCTCTTTTCTACTGTGAGGTGTCCTCAAAACCCTTTCAACTCATTATTTGATAGTTCTTCTGCCAATCATAGCCATAAAATATGTTGTTTTGAAAAGTTAACAAATACATGCACTTGGCTATTGGGAAATGATGTAAATTCTGTCACATTATATGGAATTTGAAATTCTGGGTGAATTTCCGAAATCATTTATATCTGATTTTGGTTTGGAAGGCGGGAAAACTCTATATATGAGGACGATACACGGATACAGTTGATTGAAGTATAGGGCAGTTGATGTAAACATCGTCACAAAATGATACGAAATCGTAAATGGACACGTTCATGTTGAAGTTTAAGGATATTGGTAAACCAAAAAATATAGCGTGTTCAGAAGTTCTGGACATTAGCCACGTGACCCATACTTCCATATACACGGCTCAGAAATACAATTTATTGTTTTTAGGCACTACAATGTAAAAAATGTCACATTTTTGTGACTGTGTTAACCATAGCTGCCCAATTAGCATTTTTTGGTTTAAAATATAGTAGATTAGGTCATTCTAACAATTTACAATTATGATACAACATTTGGCTAAAGGGCAGGGATCGAACGGTTTTAAGGCAATATTTCGTAAACTTTGTCACACTCAGAATACGATACCTCTTTTCTACTGTGAGGTGTCCTCAAAACCCTTTCAACTCATTATTTGATGGTTCTTCTACCAATCATAGCCCTAAAATATGTTGTTTTGAAAAGTTAGCAAATACATGCACTTATTGGGAAATGATGTAAATTCTGTCACATTATATGGAATTTAAAATTCTGGGTGAATTGCCGAAATCATTTATATCTGATTTTGGTTTGGAAGGCGGGAAAACTGTATATAAGGACGATGCACGGATAGAGCTGATTCAAGTTAAGGGCAGTTGATGTAAAAATTGTCACAATAATAATAAGGGCAGTTGATATGAAAAAAAATCTATCTAACTAATGCAATGGCTGATGTGACGAAATTTACATATCTTGACCCTATTTTGAAGAAACATGCCTCGATTAGAATTCAATATTCTTCCAGGAATTATTAGTAGGTTATTATTCAGCAAATCAGAACTCAAGTTTAACAATTCTGAGTTTAATTTTACTAAGTTACCGAGATGTGACGAAATTCACTTTTCCTGCCCCAACAGTATAATTTCAATGTGATGAAAAATGGGCATGGGTTCAATATTTCCTTATCTCTGAATTAATCATTTCAAACTATAATTAGGACTGTTGATGTGAAAGAAAGTGTATCTAAATTTTACAATGACGTATGTGACAAAATTTACATTTCTTGACCCTATTTTGAAGAACCATACCCCGATTAGAATTCAATATTCTTCCATGAATTATTAGTAGGTTATTATTCAGCAGATCATCAGAACTCAAGTTTGACAATTCTGAGTTTAATTATACTAAGTTACCGAAATGTGACGAAATTCACTTTTTCTGCCCAAAAAGTATAATTTCAATGTGATGAAAAATGGGCATGGGTTTCTATATTTCCTTCATCTCTGAATTATTCATTTCAAACTATAATTAGGACTGTTGATGTGAAAGAAAATGTATCTAAATTTTACAATGACGTATGTGACGAAATTTACATTTCTTGACCCTATTTTGAAGAACCATACCCCGATTAGAATTCAATATTCTTCCAGGAATTATTGGTAGGTTATTTTTCAGCAAATCAGAACTCGAGTTCAACAATGCTGAGTTTAATATCACTAATTTACCGAAATGTGACGAAATTTACTTTTCCTGCCCCAACAGTATAATTTCAATGTGATGAAAAATGGGCATGGGTTTCTATATTTCCTGTATAAATCCATTCCAACTATAATAAGGGCAGTTAATATGAAAGAAAATCTATCTAACTAATGCAATGGCTGATGTGACGAAATTTACATTTCTTGCCCCTATTTTGAAGAATCATACCTCAATTAGTATATAATGTCACTTTATCACCATCACTATGTCGATAAATTAGTTATTTTGCCAACACGGAGCAAATAAAGTTGTAATATTTTTTTTGTGACGAAATTTACAAATTTTTACCCTGTTCAGGTGTTGAAATTTATCCAATGTTAACATATCACTGCCATATAATAATTTATATGACCGGCGTTTGGTTGAAATATTGTTAATTGATTCATAGTACGTAATATAGGGTGTTTAAGTTGGTATACTAATATTTACTCAATTTCACACATGTTGAGATATCATACAAATTTATGTGACTAAATTTACCTATTTCTGCCTTCTGTATTTGTATTTGCCTATAACAATGAAATATGTGAACAATTCCAAACACATTCAGCTCACAAAATAATGCTAGACTATTCGGCATTTCTTGTCAGGATGTCATAAACATCCCTCATATAAATTTCTTAAATGTGTGACGGAGTTTACATGGTGCTACCATTTAAGGAAAAAAGTCGCTAAATATGTAGATAATAGTCATATACAGCTATTCTATGAATTGGAAATTCGAAAATTTGGTCAAACACGGCAACAAGGGGTCCATATAAACTCCGTCACGTTTTTATAGTGTGACAAAGTTTACAACTCACTGCCGGCCGCATTTAAGCGATATCTTATCGTCTGATAAAGATATCGTTATGCGACAAAGTTTATCTAGAGGATGAAACGATTATCTTAGGGTTAGAGGGTTTATATAGTTTCATAGTGTGACACATTTTACATCATCGTGCCATTCAGTAGGGTCACTAATATTTACCAATATCCTCAAACTTCAATGAACGTGTCCTTATACCTTCTCCGGCAGATTATATGAATGATGCATTTTCTAAAATGTTGCAAGTTGATGAAGATTTCCTTTGTATTCCTGTCGGAAATTTGCGGTGCATTGAATTGGGGTCGTTCACGTATTACGTAATCAATATTTTAGCAATTTCTACCCCGTCCCCTCTCCGTAATCAACCGTAATCAAGACCCAACCCCCCCCCCCCCCCTCCTGACAGCAATATTACGTAATCATGGCCTGACCCCCCCCCCCCTCCCCCCCCTTTGACTTTTTCCTGGAAATAATTTTTTTAAACGTTTCATGCTACCGGCCTAATCATGTTGAGCCGAAATAATTGTCATGATATCCGGCCAAGCACCTTTCAAACTACTTACTATATAGTCGGGTATCCGATCAATTTCTAAATTTTATCACTATCAGAGTGAAATTGAGTGGAATTTGAATTAAAATATTGTCAAATTGTTATTATTCTAGGGGGTAAAAAAGAAAATTTTGATTACGTAATCAACGACCAAACCCCCCCCCCCCCCCCCCATAATCAACCATAAGCATTTGGAATCCCCCCTCGGGTGATCACGTAATAATAATATGTAAACGACCCCATAGGTATTAGGTAGTTTTGGGGGGTTATTCGTCGCGAATGATTAGTGATTATGTATTTCGTTACCTCCATCATTCATGACAAAACTGACGAGACTTATTTCAATCCAAAAAAACAAAACCGATGGTGCGTACCCCAGTATCGCTTTCATCATTTATAGAAATTGTGAACTTGGAATTTATACTCGTATCATCCGTCCGCGTCAACTAGAATCGCTAAAAAATAAACATCCAATCTCTTTAAATATCGTAAAAGTCGAAATATTTACAATTATTATACAGTTAGTTGTACAATCATAATACTTTTGGAACCCATTCAAAACAAAAGGTAGACTACTCGCCCACAAGTATCGATCACAATCGTAATCATATCATGTATAATATCATCGCATTAATCAATATGCTGTGCTTGGAGCTGGACAATGGACATGTGATTACGTTTGCAACAATTCTAAAATCTCTGAACATTTTTGCAAGTCCTTCGTTTGCACAATTCAGCTAAAAAGAAATTTACAGTGGCATACTTATCGAAATCGAATATAAAAGAGATGCTGACGAGGCTGTCTAAAATAACAAATAATAAAATCACTAAAACCTTTGAACTTAAATACTCTTGATTAATGATTATTTAATTGGTTAATTACACTTCTAATTAAATATCTACATCATACAGCCCCCAAACGATTTCCAACTTTGTTATCGTTTCCATGGCAACATGAACTCCTTTTGGCAGCGTATTCTTTGAAGTTAGCTCCTTCGAGTCGTTTCATTGTTTCGTTGAGGGCGTAAATCTGAAACATTCATTAGTAAATATAACAGGGAATTTTATAGTAACATACTGATACTACGTTAGGGGTTCACATATTACGTAATCAGCCGAGGGGGAAGGGGGGTTTCCAAATGATTACGCTAGTGTAATTTTGACACAATAGCTATGTGTAAACCTGGTTACGGAGGGTGGTAATACTAATAAGTAATATGTGAACGACCCCTTATCACTGAGAGGGAGAGGGCTTTCTAAAAGATTACACCAGTTTAATGAAAGTATCCAGAGAAGTAACCCTTCCCTCCTCAATGATTACGTAACATTATGTGAACGACCCTGAAAAGGTATACAATAGTCAAAACGACAAAACAGTGCTCAAATTAACGGCTTTTCAGTCAACCCTGGCAAAATATTCCCAGGCATATAACAGCCAAACGGTTATTAACTGAGCTTATAACCCACTTCGTTTCTCTGGGTGATTTTGAGCAACTCTTGTTCTCTTCTTTCAGCTATTACTCGCCCTTTCCTCTTTTCGAGCTCATCCTTCTTCCTCTGCTCGTCCCGAAACTTAACTGAAACAATAACGTTCTCGGTATTTCACATGATCGAGGCTGCACTGTATTCGGTGGCTTTTAGTTTTACTAATTCGCTCACCCAAAAATTATCACGTGACTTTAGTTTTTATGGTTTTGCAGCCGAACAAAACGGTTTTACAATTACATAAACCCTAATCCTAACCCTAAAGCTATCCATAACCCTAACCCTATAACCCGAGCCCTAAACAATCAAATTCGTGTTTTACTAGCCTGTCAAGTGTCACGTGACCAAAACAGTTTTTTCCCATAACTTTCCAGGGAAGCATTTTTATCCGACGTCATGGGGGTGATTCGGAATCAGCGTCCAAAAATACACCGAACAAGATTACTTGTATACCTTCAGGGCCTTTTCACAAGAACTTTCTTAAAATTTGGGCGAGCGATTTAGTGGGAGGGCCAGGGGTATTCGGTTAATAACGCGATCGTCCTGTATCTAAATTGAAGGGTGGGATGATAAAACTAACAATGACCAGGAACACCTTGTATTCTTATCCTGAGGTTCCCATCATTCTCTTCTTAATAAGAATATTGGGCTTCACATATTACGTAATCATTTTTTGGAACATTTTTACCCCCCCCCCCCCCCCCCCTCCGTAATCAGTTTTACACATGGCTATTGTGTCAAAATTACACTAGCGTAATCATTCGGAAACCCCAACCCCCCCCCCCCCCCCCCCCCCTCAGCTGATTACGTAATATGTGAACATTATTGTAGAACATACAGGGTGGGCCAAAAGTCAGTGTGCAAACGTTGGCCGTAATAGCTCAGTCACTGAGTGCCCAATTGAAATAATTTGTTCTGGTATGACTTACTACCACCACTGGTTCGAGAAATTTGTCAAATCGAAACATATTTGTGTTCATTTTTTTCAAAAGAAGGTTCATTTTCACATTTATTTGATAGTTTGGATAGTCGGATCGAGCCAAATTTTATTGAATTGTGTTTGGCCATTTAAATTACGTTTGCCCTGAAAAAATGAGAGTTCTAGCTTCTCAGATGACCGAGATATGAACCTTAACGAGGTTATTCATTACGTGTGATCAGGTGATTGGTTTACCTAATCACGTGATTAGGTGACCCCGTTAACCACCCCGTTAAACATTATGGGAATCGTGAAGGCTGCCCAATTAAGGTGTCGTGTCGCGGTGTCACATAATCACCCAGTCAATTTTGTTAACGATATACAGAAAATGCTTGATAACTTCGTCATTTCTAATCCGTTTTGCCTCATATTTTCAGATCATATGCAACATTTAATAATCTACCGTCTCTGAAAAAATTAGGCGTTCAGCATGTTCAGAGAAAACAATATAGGTGTTTTAATATTGAATGGGCGTGGTCTAAAATATTCGAATTTTCAAATTTTGGTGACGGAATCCTCGAACCAGAAGGTACAGTAAACCATCTGCAAAGCAACAACCCTCAAATATAAAACACGGCGGAGGTATAAGACCCAACGTTTGCACACTGACTTTTGGCCCACCCTGTAGTAACAGTGAGTACTGAGTAAGTTACTTAATTATTCAATTATCCGATGGGTAGGCACTTATTATTGCGATGTTCAACCTGTCCAAATTTTATTAACTTTGGTTGTTAATGTTATCTATATCGGATCACAGATTCACCTGAAGTATCTGAACACTAAGATTTTAAATGTTCATTGGAAGTACAAACCTAGCTCGTGTTTTGGAACATGGGATGTAACTAGGCGATTGTGTAGCTTATTGAACAGCTTAGACTGTTTAGAAATTACCATCAACTGATAAAATTTGTTTACTTTTAGCTCGCAGGGGAACAGAAAAATTGCTGCTTTAAAATCATGGAAGACTTACGACAGATTTGATACATATCAATTGGTATCAAATGAGATTGAATTATGTCAACTTTAATGTGAAAATCATTAAAAGCGGAATCTTAAATGCATTAAAACAACTATGAACTGAAAGTTTAAAAGAAGCAATGACGGCCGGAGAGTAGCTATGAGCTATACAAAAAAAACTGTGAGCGAGTAGTCCGCGAGGAAATTTTGTTCTGCTTGTCAATAACTGCAGTTGAAATAAGTTGTATTATTAAAATTGCCTTTCGTTCTCCGGCTCAATATGGCAAGATGTGGTCAGATTCGACGTGAGAATTTGATGGCGCTCATTCAATTTCTCAGAATGTTCCATGTCATACGAGCCACATTGCATTATATCACGAGTCGATTACGACCAATCACGATTTTTCGACGGGCTAACACTTAATCTAACGAAAACCTGTTCACTGTTGACGCGATGATTGATGAATGGAGATTGTTCATTGTTGTAAGATTTAAAGGTAAGGTATAAGCCAATGAAAACATTTCTAATTTCTCAGCACTTTGAGCTTATAATTTATTACACGGTGGGGGACATATGATTTAAAGATTACTTGAGTAATAGGTGGAAATTAACCGGAACCTTCTTAAACTCATGTAAGTGTAAAGTGAGTGACAACTAAGGGCGGTTGCTATGGTAACAGCGCGTGAGCTATGCATGATGCTGCTAAATTTGGCTAAAACTAGCTAAAATTCGTACGTGCGCGTCTTATCGGAGACAAAAATTCTGATGCGCCTTCCTTATTCAAGTTAATGTAGACCTCTTTAGCGCTACAGCGTGGAAAAGAAAGAGTGATTCATCGCATCTAACTCTGGTTTCTTTTCAATGCATTATTTGTCACATAGTGTTAAAATAGATGAGATATAGAGTAAAACTGCAGACTGTTCAGTGTTTAGTCTCAAAGCATATTTTGAAGGTACAATCTTTGACGCGATCATTACCATTATTGAGAAGTGCCATCGAAAATAAAATTTAATAACGACGTATTTGCAGTACTTAGTACTTACCTATTTCACTTAGCTTCGTTGTGAGCCTTCTTTTTCCTTTAAAATCTGCAAGACACTGCACGTATTGGACTTTCTCCAAATATTCTGAAACGAAACAAAAATATTTATTTGATAGTATAAAGTTAAACCTGTAAGTTTTAAAACCTTGATAATAATACCTTTAGGCGCATCATTTGAATTGACAGCTATTAGTAATAAGAATGACAAATAAAATGAGAAAATAAAAAATGGGTAATAAACCAGTGGTAGGTGTAGCGGGGGGTACCCCCATGAACCCCTGGCCTCTACGTTCCCATTTGTTGATACCTTCACTCAGATAAATTTTAGGTTTGCAGTTTTTTGCTTCTCCGTAAGTGTGTTCACTCTTGGGAGTTCCGGTCGAATCTACAGAGGGGGAGTTGTGGTAATTCTTTATACGGGATCTATTCTGCTCGGATGTAGGTTGTTTTTAAAATTGGTGAAATTAAGAGTACCGAGTAAAGGTGTAACAAATTTGTTTTGGTATGTGAAAACTATCAAACAAGTAGCCTATATTACTGAGACGTATATAAAAGTACGGTCAGATAAACTATAACTTATATATATAGCTAGTAAGTAGCATAAAAGTAAGTTACCGATGTTTCTGCAATATTTTATAACTCTCTTTATGACAACCTCATCAAAACTACTCGAGCCAGGAAGAGAGTTGAAACCTGAAAAAAATATCATTCTTGAAAGGTTCACAGTTTCAACCGTACCATCTGTTTAAAGCATTCAAATGTTCAAATTAAAGAATCACCCATTTCCTACGAAGTGAGGGGTAGTGTAACTAAGGAGTGTAACTAGGGTTTCTCTACCTCTGGTTAAGGAAAAAATATCATAGGGAATAAATTTATTACGAAAATTTCATCACACAGGTTTCAAATAGGATAAATTTCACTCGATTTCAGGAATATATGGTATATTGATTAGGAGGAGACCTCTTCATGTAGCATGTATGTATAATGATTACCCGGTGCTCAAATTCAGCCACTTCAAAAAAGGTTCCTTAGTAGCATCCTGATAAACTGATGTTCAGCACTGAGCTGAATGGTATTAAGCGATAATGGTTATGCACGCAAAACAAAATCGCGATGGCCACGTGTGTCACTCTCCACTCTCAAATGCAACTATACTTCCAATCTAAATAATTGATTTACAAGGTAAATGCCAATTGTACTGGTACATTGTACTACAACTACTTACTAAATTGTAGGGAAATTTGATCTTGCGTGGTGTAACCACGGCGAAATTCTACGAAATGAGGGTTAGACAAAAATGGAGAAGCTACCAATAAAATTACATTTTCGGGGAGCTTTGTCCTTGTTTGTGGGTAGGGATTGATCCGGAAGTGACTTGTGTCTTCTTAGAGAAACACTAGTAGTAGTAGTCTCTGCTCCTGTAATATATTAGTATGGTTATTTAAACATAGTAAATTATATTGTTATCAATTACATAGTTTTAATAAGTTTATTATAATTACATGGTTGTTGGTTATTTAATTTTAATGCTTTTCACTTTTTTGATAGATTACTGGGGAGAGTCTTTCATTTGGTTATTACTAAGTCTTAGTAATCAAATTACTGAGGTTTTTCTTTCATTACTTCAGATCTGATGGTAAAATAATATTAGAGGGCCCCCAATTATCAGAGGTGATCAGATCATGTATAATTAGTTATGTCATCAGTAGAATTTAATTGACCTAGAAATGGGCTAGATATATAATAGGGTAGAGATATAGAGAATCTTACTATATATAAAGCGAGACGATTATATATATATATAGGTATGTCTGTTGCCATGGCCCATTTTACTGACACCACGGCATCAGCTTTAACACGACTTTCCACAAAAGCCGTGAGAGATAAACAATTGAAACTTTTTTGGGTGGGTCGAATGCTTTTATAATGGCCTTTTTATCAGTATGAAGAAATTTGCCAAGGAATAAGAACTTTAGGTCCCAAAATGTTGACCCCCAAGTGGTGTCAAAATCGCGAAATAAATAACTATTGCACATGCAGTCTCTTTAGAGTTAGACGGGTTCCTACTAGTATTTGTAATGTTTCGACATCAGAATTACTAATAATACCCAGCTCTAGATTAAGCTGTAAAATTAATTATAAAGTTATAACTAAATTAATTATAACTAAATTAATTATAACTAAATTAATTATAACTAAATTAATTATAACTAAATTAATTATAACTAAATTGATTATAACTAAATTAATTATAACTAAATTGATTATAACTAAATTAATTATAACTAAATTAATTATAACTAAATTAATTAAGTAGATTAATTAATTAAAATACTCACTGCGGATCCGACTCTTAGTCTTCTTAGGAGGTGTAACAGTAGCGGGAGCAGTGAATCCGGGAAATGTAGTGCTCTTTCTACTGGACACTGTCTTTTGCCCTGAAGCGGAAATAACAAATAGAAACACAGCATTCCGAGACAAGCTGCCAGTGCAGCAGGAAACAGTGAAAAACGTTTAGGGAATTGATTAATTAAATATATTATGTACGGGTATATGCCTCCCATAATGTATACTGTTTTTCCGGCCTCTCTCATTACATGCTCACCATGATTGATTTAGAATCAAGAAGACTGTGTTGATACCTTATTTGAACTCTTCATTATTCTTCCCGGGGGTTTACAAAATTGTAGAATGAAATTTTTACCAATTTTCAGTTCGTACAAAATCTATTTACCCTATGCCTCCCAGAATGTAGGTCAACTATATTTTAGATTGAAGTCTTGGAAGAGCATTCCCATGTGTATGCTTTTCAGGGTGGCATCTCAATAGTTTTTCCAACAACGGTACATCGTGTTTATTAAAAATCAGAAATTGTATCAGAGAATATTTTGCGACGAATGTCAACCATGCCTCCCAAAATGCATATCAGCACAAAAAATGTATTTAAAGTGTCCACTAAGACAGTACTGATTCAGCAGCACAGTACTGTTTTAGTGGACACTTGGTGGTTCATATTGCTTCTTATACCATATCATCAGATTGAGTAGCAGGTGAGTTGTACCAGGTGGGTTGCATAGAGGTTGGACACATCTTATCCATCGTAGAAAACCGGGGTTCCAAGGTCCGAAATAAAAAATGGATGTTTCCAAAAAATCCCCGTAGATTCTCAAATGTTTCCATTTTTTACAATCTTTTCAAGTCATTTCGGACCTCGGAAACCCGATTTTCTGCAACGGATCAGATGTGTCCAACCTCTATGCAACTCACCCAGTACCAAAATATGTCAAAAAGGGAATTCCAGAGACCAGAATTTTGGGAGGCATGTGATTCGCATTATGGGAGGCAAGTATGTTTTTTGAAATAATTTTTTTTCGTGTTAAATTATAAGTCTCCCTGCTTTCAAAATAATGCAATTATCATACATCTAAACTATTGAATAGCCAACTTTGATTATTGGGAGAGGATACGAGTGCCTATATTGAAAGACATTATTGCAAGACCGCTTAAAATAAAGTTTGGGGTTGAATTGTGCGCATATGTAATGAATTAAAATTTGTAAACCTTTCGGGAAGAACGTAATGAACACTTTCGAGTAATCTGAAGTGATAATCAGAAGCAATAAGTACTTGATACATAAATCAGAAGAAAAAAGTAAACATATACATTCTGGGAGGCGCTGTTTTATGGGAAGCATATACCGGTAAGCCAGATTTTGTCCAAATAAAGGTTGTGGTACACAAGGAAAATGGTTATTAAAGTGGAGAGCTGCAACTTGTCAACACATTATAGGGATAAATCGGGCCAACTTGTATATTTGGTCGGTTTGCATTTGTCACTGCAAAGTTCAAGACTCAAGTGAATCGAATGATTGAAAAGTGAATGCAATTGTGATTTTAAAAATGAAAAAATGGTCCTTCTAATACTTTATTTAGATTCGTAAAAACATTCAAACTTGTGATATAAAATTAATAGCAAAGTAAGATTATTTATATTGGCAAATAAGGTGGCAAAGTAAGACGTTAAAGAATTGTAGTGGCAAAATAAGGACTCTGATTTCTTCCATGATAGATAGAAAACTATGAAGTTCATCAGATCAAAACTATATCTGAGCGCGGCTTGTTTTCTTTTGTACAAAGTTCACAATTTGTTTACAGAGAATCAAAGGTTTTATGTATCATAAACAAACATGTTATACATTGACAATTAAAGATGTGTTAACAAGATAATATACTGAAAATAAATGAAATAGATGTGCAGTGGTGAAACGTGCCGCCTCCCCCACTAAATTTTTCCCTACCCTCAAAAAATCTTTCTAATGTACATGTCCTAAGAAAAGTCAGGCCTTCTTTCTTGCCGCCCCCTACAGCTTCTTCCGGGATAATTGTCGTTACACCACTGGCTGAATATAAGAAATAAAACAATATACGTACACAAACACGGTGCTTTTGAAGGTTTATAGGGAGGTTCTCTGGAATTCAATAACACACTTTTAGTCGTGATAAGCTTCAGATCAGGAGATAAGAGCCCTGCAATTGGGATACAATTGAAAGAAAGAAACTGAGCCCTCCAGTTCAAGTAAACTTGGATACATTTCAATGAAACAATAAGTTTTTCAATGAAACGTTAGGTTTTATTTTACATTCCTTTAATCGTAACCGTTTCTATAAAATTATCTTTCAAAATTCCACTTCGCAACTTAGGCAATGCTGAGTGGCAGGAATGAGGGACCGAAACGCTTGGGGTTAACAACGGCACATTTACAAACCACTTTGGGCATGACAATGATATATTATTTAAGGTTTGTCTAAAACTGTATCATACCAGGACACCTTATTTGGAAAATTTCTGGAGTTGGGTGTTTTACTGTGAGGGGAAGAGTTACTGGGGCTTATTATAGAAACCTGATCTGAACAGTGAAAAACATTTAACACAGGATGTAAAGCCTACCTGCAGTACTTTTTCTCAAATTCAGCAGAGAGTTATTGTTTTTTGAATTCGGTGGCATCCCCACAAAAAACTCATGATACTCCCCGAATATCTGGCGGGCTATCTGAGCGTCGATCTTCAAACTAGCAAATGACACAGATGGTGCAGTGCTGAAGCATTGCTAAACATGAAACATTTCAGTTTGAACTGGAGTTTTTTACAGCTTTATGCCTCCTCGATCGATAAACAATTGTTTTTAACTAAACTTATGTGCCAACGAAGTAATTAATCAACAATCGGATTTTTCAAAAACAGCTACAATCTGCAAATTCATGTTCGTAGAAACTTATCTTAAGGGGGCATACACCAAACTTTTGATAGGAATGTGCTAGTGACTTTTTGAAGGGTGCAAAATCACCGCAACTAGCACATTTATATATGAGGTATGAACAACAAAACACCCTAAAATGCTTCCCTTTGAAGTTATGGGAGAAAATGTGAATTTTTGGCTTTGCAGATAAAAAATGACTTTGTTTAAAAACGAAAAATGTGCCTAAATTTTTTGTTTGGCTTTGAGGTCCAATAGATCTGAAGAAAAATGAGTAAACACATTTTTGAGGTCATCAAAAACTGCGCCAGAATTCAGAGAACAATTTCATCTCAAACATCAAAACAATCCGATCTTCCCTGACTAGACTGACCTTTTGGTTAAAATAAGCATGAAAAGGACAATTTCAGCTTTTTGACTTTACAAATTTATAACACACCAGCCTTTTTAGATACGATATCAAGATTTTACACACACCTTGAAATAGATGTGAATAGACGGCAAGCAAAATTTCAACCCGATACTGCAAGAAATGATTAACTTATTATAGCCTCTCCATGAAACAAATTGTGTTTTTCCGAAAATTCCACTCTAACCAGGAGATACTTGATCACAAAAATGGGTATTCTCAAAATAATTTTGTTTGATGTGGAAACGGTGCGCTAGATGGTCACTGAACTGCCTATGAGGTCATTTGGGCTGGACAGCACTAACCACTGTTTTGGTGTATGCCCCCTTAAGGATCTTACCATTATGCATTAAATAATATCCAAAAATTATTCAATACAGTAAAACCCTGATTAAAGCTGCGGTAAATCAGGGTTTGCGGTAAATCAGGGTTTTGAATATTCACATTAAAAATGACAAGCACACTTAAGCTTAGGGGGAAGAAAATTGCTGCAGTAAACCGGAGTTAGCGGTTATCAGAAATATAAATAAATAAAATACCATTCCTTAACAGTGCTAGCTAAAACACCTTTCAGCAAACTCTAACTTCCAAAATATGGCATTTATCCAGTAACTTAATTATCAGTATACAATTATAGGACAAATTTTAGTAATTCATGATTTATTCCATCAATTCTAAATCAAATATTTGATGGGGATCTTTGTTAAGTCTTAAATACTCATGCAAACCAATTTGTTTGTTTACCATCATGTAAACTTTGGAAGCCTCTAAGCTTATTATACATTTTATGCATCATTTTCATTCCAAATCTTTGAAATAAGAAGTAAATATATTTGTGAGTAGTAGAACATTAGTGCTTTTTAAAAGTTACAATTATAAACATGCTTAAAATTAAAAAATAAAATGCTGCACTGTTGAACTGTATCCTTACACATTTCTCTCGATTTTCCCAACAAAGTTAACATCATTCTCTGGCACCATATCGACAAACTGTTATAATTTATTTTTAGAGCGGCTCTAGAAATGAAGTTCTATGAATAGTAGCTAGCTGCAGCTACCAGGTAAAACACTGAGTCAGTAAAATAAATTTATCACTTTTATGCCAATTTTATAGAATAATATTATCTTTACAAATCAATTTAGGATAATTTTTGAAAACCAGTTGCAGTCATACTGCATTTTACTGCCATTCTTGGGGAAGGTCAATTTAAGACGATTTTACTGATCATAATCAAAAATCCTCTTTTTATTTAGAGTTCCCAGTATATCAGAGAATTACTGTTATGTTTTGAATATTATGAGCTACTCCACAAATTAAACAATGTTTGCTATTTCTTCATAATAGTCTAATAAATATCACAAAAATACCCCGGGCACACATTAGAGGTTCTGTTTATAGTTGTTACTATGGGTTGCAGTCTTGTTGTGACAGAAATTCTACACTATAATATGCTTAAATTTATATTGCGTGATTTGATTTGCATAATTCAAAAAGTTTAGGACAGTATACTCTATTCTCCATACAACATTATTATTTATAAGTACGCCTGTCCTTTACCTGTAATTGCATATCTGACAAAATTGAAAAATGGACATTTAACATCTTAACTAGGAGAAAGATGTTAAAAATGAAATTGCGCTCAGCCTGTCATTCCGCTGAATCTCTATGTTTATGAACATTATTATGTTACAGCCTGGGCCGGGGTCCCCAGGTAAAGTCCTCCTGCAATGGAGACCGACTCACAAAGACTATGCCATATGCTGGATTCCGAAAAGGGAGACTCTCTCTGCACAAAAAGTTTACGAAAACCTAGAAAGTGTACTAACTTCAAACAAGTGAGGGATCGTTCACAGATTACGCTATCGCTGATATTAGGGGATCAGGGAGGGGTTTGTTTAATGATTACACTAGTGTAATTTCAAAACAATAGTTATATAATTATGTATTCAACTAATTATTAATCCCAAAACTGAACTTATTGTAATGTAATCTGAACATTTTTTCCACCCTCACCACTCCACCCTTTCACATCACACCCCACTCATCACTGACACCACTACATCATATATAATCACCCTTCACAACATCATCCTCAGTTGAAAACGATTTACACAAGTATTTTGAAAGCTCCTGCTAATACAATCTTTCGTATCACTTATATGTTTTAAATATCCCCCTCCAGGCTGAACTTATCAATTCCAAAACTGTACTTTAATAAAACAAAATGTTCCCTAAACATTCTATTTGACTCTCTAATAAAACCGATCCTGCTCTATGGCTGCCAAATCTTATGTCCCCACTCAAAAACCATGAGATACCTCTCCAAAACAGATAGCAAAGCCAACCCCCAGCATACTCTCAAGTACATCTCACAAGACCACTATGAAGGGGGGGTACCACTGTCCATTTTGTCCATTTTGTCTTTGTCTTTTTTTACATTTTTTTGTGAAGGACAGTGTTTTGGGGACAAAATGGACAATACTAGGGACAAAAGGGACAAAAATGTTGGACAAATGAGACAAAAAATTAGACAAGCTCAAATGTAGAGAATGTATATATTCTACTCGACATCAACAATTTAGATTTTCATGTCAGTGTTTTGCTGTACTTAGAATCAACTGAAACCACTGAAGGGACTGAAATAAGCAGAATTCATCAACGGCATCACATAAATAAATGTGTACACGGTTCAGTCAATATTTCATTAATCCCATTAATCAAGTGGTGCAGTGATATCAAAAAAGTCATCATCTTTTAATATCATAACGCTCATAGCGGCCAGAAGCAGATACCCAGACCCACACAATTACTTTTCCATTAACAATATGCCGACAATATCGAGCTAATGGGTATTCGCTTTTTCCTATGAAGTAGGAGAAAAAGCATGCCCGTCCTCTAATCAAGATTTTCTTATTCCTCCTCTTTTTCCTGAACATTTGTCTCGTTTGTCCCTGTCCTTTTTGTCCATTTTGTCCATTTTGTCCATTTTGTCCCTGTCTTTTTGTCCATTTTGTCCCCGTCTTTTTTGTCTTTTTTGTCTTTTTTGTCCCTATTATCTTTTTTGTCCCTCTTGTCCCTTTTGTCTTTGTCTTTTTTCAGTTTTTTTTGTGCAGGGATAAAATGGACAGTGGTACCCCCCCCCCCCCCCCCCTATGAAAGATTCCACCTTAAGTTTATCAAGTGGTCCTTGTCTGTCCATTCAAAAGCATCAAATATAGGCTGCTGGGGCGAAAGTGGGCGCCACCCCCTCTTCTTTGAAGCCTGCAAACTTGCAATAGATTTCTATAGTCGCCTTAAAAGCACTGAAAATGAACTTCTCTCCGCTGCATTTCATGAGCAGATTATGCTGGGCCTTCCTTGGTACACCAACATCTCCAATCTTCTCACCAAATATAACTTCCCCCACTCATCCTCTTCAAAATCCAAGCTCTCTACCCAAATCAGTCACAACATGAGGGAAGAATTTGTGGATACCTGGAAATCTGCCAAGGCATCCTCACCTAAATTAGAATTCTACAATCAAATTAAACATGATTTTGAACCAGAAACATACTTAGGAGTGGTTAAGATCCCTGATGCTCGGAAAAGCTTAACAAGGTTTCGTTTTAGCTGCCACAATCTTTACATTGAGAGGAGCCGTTACGAAACCCCCCTAGTACCATCGATGGTGCACTTTCTGCTTTTTCAGCAAGGGGCTTAAGTCTATTGAGGACGAAATACATGTTCTAACTGACTGTTTACTCTACTCCTCAGTTAGAGAAAAATGTAACTTCCACCCCAAAAATATTACTGACCTAGCTGGTTTGCTATCCGATAAAACACTAGACCCTACAAAATTTACTGCCACAGCAAGAGCAATCCATTCAATTCTCTCTGTGAACGAACATTTTACAGCCTACTATAATAAGAGCCCAGACTTCCACTCAAATACTGGCCAATGCATAATGCTATCGGACCTCAAAATAAGATCGAAATCTACAAATCCGATCTATTCATAGAAAAATAGTATTATAAAACATTTCTATTTCATCCCTACACATTTGTAAATGACTAGAATTGTGTAACCTTAAATTATTTCAGAATTATAACTATTGTGAATTCAATAAAATAGTTATCACTTTTGTATCCTTGTATCCTTGTATCCTTGTATCCTATAAAACAAAATTTTATTTTATACCCACAATCAATTTATTTTTAGTCAAAATAACCATTTCACAGAAGTTGTTTATTAAAATAAAACCATTTGTAACAAGTGTATAAATTAATAAATGTTAATTTAATTTGATGTAAAACAAACTCTTTTGATTAACATGCGTCAGCCGCGCGCCGAAACAGCGTTGCAAATCGTAAAAATTGTGTCTTTATTTGTCAAATGTTGAGTGTAAATTAATTTGTTTCGGATCCGGAAAAGTCAATGCAGCACTCGGGTCCTTGGTATTGTCGTCGGTATATTGTCCATTATCTACGTTCTGCTTTCATAGTTTAAACAATAGTGAGTTCTAAATATACAGCTTTAAACCGATTAAGTATGAATGAATGAAATACCTGACAATCCGCACTCCTATAATTCAAAAGCATGAGTAACTCGTAGTGATGTATGATTTCTAGAAACTTTAAATTAAATTTGGCGCTCACAGGTCCTCGTGATCATTTGTATCACGTGGTGACCCCCACTGTCGCTTCACTATAGTGTATACTGTATCGTCTTCGACGATACCAGATACAGGGGGAGCCGCGCACTTCGTGCGCGGCGGGTCATACAACGTATGACAAGTGATCATGTGATCGCCGCATGAGTGATGAGGTTCTGTAAATGCGCAGGGCACCTTCAAGCTTAAATTATTCACCTTACCACTTGCTGAGGCAGTCAACCAACGTGCGGCTTTATTTTCATGATATGATATGTTTTGATTGTTATTAATAAATACCAAAATTTAAATTTGTTTTCCTAAAATTTGTTTTCCTTTCACAAGTAGGATCTAGGTTTATTTATCGTACTTGTGAAACTTAAGCGCGTCGCGCAGTACGCGTAGACACATGCAGGCTATGCGAACAAATATATTGCACAAACTACTTTATTCGCATATTACGTAACGCAGTACGTTTGATTCAGCTGTGTCTTGTACATACACAGTATAATTTAAAATTAAATATAACAACTTTGGCAGTCACGAGTTATAAGTATTGCATGCGCAAAATGGATTAAGTTAATCAAAACAACGATATATCATATATTCAAATTAAAATATGCACTAATATAATATGAATTATTGCTCTATCCAGAGCCCTTGCTCTGGATAGAGCAATAATAAATGTCCCTCTTGTCCCTTTTGTCTTTGTCTTTTTTCAGTTTTTTTTGTGCAGGGATAAAATGGACAGTGGTACCCCCCCCCCCCCCCCCCCCCCCCCCCCCCTATGAAAGATTCCACCTTAAGTTTATCAAGTGGTCCTTGTCTGTCCATTCAAAAGCATCAAATATAGGCTGCTGGGGCGAAAGTGGGCGCCACCCCCTCTTCTTTGAAGCCTGCAAACTTGCAATAGATTTCTATAGTCGCCTTAAAAGCACTGAAAATGAACTTCTCTCCGCTGCATTTCATGAGCAGATTATGCTGGGCCTTCCTTGGTACATCAACATCTCCAATCTTCTCACCAAATATAACTTCCCCCACTCATCCTCTTCAAAATCCAAGCTCTCTACCCAAATCAGTCACAACATGAGGGAAGAATTTGTGGATACCTGGAAATCTGCCAAGGCATCCTCACCTAAATTAGAATTCTACAATCAAATTAAACATGATTTTGAACCAGAAACATACTTAGGAGTGGTTAAGATCCCTGATGCTCGGAAAAGCTTAACAAGGTTTCGTTTTAGCTGCCACAATCTTTACATTGAGAGGAGCCGTTACGAAACCCCCCTAGTACCATCGATGGTGCACTTTCTGCTTTTTCAGCAAGGGGCTTAAATCTATTGAGGACGAAATACATGTTCTAACTGACTGTTTACTCTACTCCTCAGTTAGAGAAAAATTTAACTTCCACCCCAAAAATATTACTGACCTAGCCGGTTTGCTACCCGATAAAACACTAGACCCTACAAAATTTACTGCCACAGCAAGAGCAATCCATTCAATTCTCTCTGTGAACGAACATTTTACAGCCTACTATAATAAGAGCCCAGACTTCCACTCAAATACTGGCCAATGCATAATGCTATCGGACCTCAAAATAAGATCGAAATCTACAAATCCGATCTATTCATAGAAAAATAGTATTATAAAACATTTCTATTTCATCCCTACACATTTGTAAATGACTAGAATTGTGTAACCTTAAATTATTTCAGAATTATAACTATTGTGAATTCAATAAAATAGTTATCACTTTTGTATCCTTGTATCCTTGTATCCTTGTATCCTTGTATCCTATAAAACAAAATTTTATTTTATACCCACAATCAATTTATTTTTAGTCAAAATAACCATTTCACAGAAGTTGTTTATTAAAATAAAACCATTTGTAACAAGTGTATAAATTAATAAATGTTAATTTAATTTGATGTAAAACAAACTCTTTTGATTAACATGCGTCAGCCGCGCGCCGAAACAGCGTTGCAAATCGTAAAAATTGTGTCTTTATTTGTCAAATGTTGAGTGTAAATTAATTTGTTTCGGATCCGGAAAAGTCAATGCAGCACTCGGGTCCTTGGTATTGTCGTCGGTATATTGTCCATTATCTACGTTCTGCTTTCATAGTTTAAACAATAGTGAGTTCTAAATATACAGCTTTAAACCGATTAAGTATGAATGAATGAAATACCTGACAATCCGCACTCCTATAATTCAAAAGCATGAGTAACTCGTAGTGATGTATGATTTCTAGAAACTTTAAATTAAATTTGGCGCTCACAGGTCCTCGTGATCATTTGTATCACGTGGTGACCCCCACTTTCGCTTCACTATAGTGTATACTGTATCGTCTTCGACGATACCAGATACAGGGGGAGCCGCGCACTTCGTGCGCGGCGGGTCATACAACGTATGACAAGTGATCATGTGATCGCCGCATGAGTGATGAGGTTCTGTAAATGCGCAGGGCACCTTCAAGCTTAAATTATTCACCTTACAACTTACTGAGGCAGTCAACCAACGTGCGGCTTTATTTTCATGATATGATATGTTTTGATTGTTATTAATAAATACCAAAATTTAAATTTGTTTTCCTAAAATTTGTTTTCCTTTCACAAGTAGGATCTAGGTTTATTTATCGTACTTGTGAAACTTAAGCGCGTCGCGCAGTACGCGTAGACACATGCAGGCTATGCGAACAAATATATTGCACAAACTACTTTATTCGCATATTACGTAACGCAGTACGTTTGATTCAGCTGTGTCTTGTACATACACAGTATAATTTAAAATTAAATATAACAACTTTGGCAGTCATGAGTTATAAGTATTGCATGCGCAAAATGGATTAAGTTAATCAAAACAACGATATATCATATATTCAAATTAAAATATGCACTAATATAATATGAATTATTGCTCTATCCAGAGCCCTTGCGCTTGCAGTGGCGCGCGCTCACCTCCCGGCGGTAAACAAGCGGCTCTTACTAAATCGCTCGCCCAAAAATTTCACGTGACTTTGGTTTTTTTGGTTTTGCAGCCGTACAAAACGGTTTTACATAAACCCTAATCCCAACCCTAACCCTAACCATAACCCCGAAGCTATCCATAATCTTAACCACAACCCTAACCCTAACCCGAGCCCTAAATAATCGAATTTACGTTTTACTAGCCTGTCACGTGACCAAAACGGTTTTTTGCCCATAACTCTCCAGGGAAGCATTTTAACCCTACGTCATGCATGGGGGGTGATTCGGAATCAGCGTCCAAAAATACACCGATTTAGATCACTTTCATGCCTAAAGGGCCTTTTCACAAGAATTTTCTTAAAATTTGGGCGAGCGATTTAGTAGGAGCGTAAACAAGCACATGATTTGGTGAATATAAATTACTTGAATTCTCACGCTCAAATAATTGTCCATTATTAATGGACTAGCCCGGGGCGCTTTTTTGTAGCACTTGCCTGGGGCTTGACATACGTTGCATGCCACTTTTCGCGCGCGAAGCGCGCGCCGCCGAAGGCATAATATCTCTGATATTTGGATACGAAACATGCATCAACCTGGGGCCATTTCGAGAAGAAAGCAGCGCGCGCTACTTCGAAGAAATTTTGACGAGTAACATCCGTCAAGCTCAAAAACTCTTTAATTAGCTTGCTATACAAATTTTTTGCTTGCAGCGACCCAATAAGAGACGGTGCACATGGATTTGATCTAACCAGAGCCCTCTCGCTTGCAGTAGCGCGCGACCGCGACAAGTATTCTACTTGTGAAACAAGCGCGCCACGCATTACGCGTATACACACGGCTATGTGAACACATGGATTGACACAATTAGTGGTATAAAACATTATTGTTATATTTTTCTATATAAAAAGGAGCTATTAAAGTGATTGATTGACGATGTCAACCCATCGAGATCCGGAGATCGTCATGCTCTGCGAAGCAGAGCAACGATCGACGATGCGAAGCAAAAATGCTAATTCACGAGGCGCGTCGAAGCGGCGAAGTCCTCCAATTAAAGTAATTTTATAAGCAATTCCCCGTTTAATTTGGTTGACACACTCGCACTTGTGATTTAATTAAATTGATGGTTCTTCACAGCTCGTAGCGACCCAGTTCAATAATTACACTTTTCAATATGTTGTTGCTTGCTCTAACCAGAGCCCTCTCGCTTGCAGTACGAGTATACACATGGCTTTGTGAATGTTGTTGCTCGCTTATCAGTTATTTATCATTTCGTTGTATCACGTCGTGACCCCCACGGTCGTTTCGCTCAGTGGTAGGGGGATACAGGGGGATACAGGGGAGCCGCGTACTCGTGCGCGGCGGGTCATACAACGTATGCAATGACAATCATTTCGTTGATAAGACTTGCTTGTTTAACCGATGCCGACATAGTTGTATGATGTATAAACCGGAGAAATACAAGAATTATAGGCTTGATGAAGGCTTAATGAAGTGGTAACTCTCCTCACGTCCAAAAAATGGCGTTTCTAGCTTGTCGATTTACTCATATGATGGAGCTGAATGGATCCGGGATACTCTCAGGCTTACTAATGTAGACCATGTTAACGCGTGTACAGTTCATAGCTTCGATCGATGGTAAACGAGAAATCTCCAGGGAAGTCATGTCTAAAAGTCTTGATGTTGCGTTAAAAATTATATATGGACAATTGTTGTACATTGATCAGCTGGAGAAATATAATCAGAAATATCAGGGGACAATAGTTGATCTGCAGAAAGAGCTGCTAGCTTCCAATACAAGAATAAGCAGCTTGATATCTTAATATCTGTGATTGTAGCATTAGTTGAGGATACTGTAGAATCGAGGTCGGTCAAGTGTTGATGGAACTTGGTGAAAAGCCAAAAATAAAAGCTAGCAGAATTATAGCAACAATTTGAAAAACTTTAAAGTTATTCTATTACTAAGGAATATAATACGAGTATTATTATATGGTGACTTGGACTATTGAGTTGTTAAGTAGATTAAGATTAGTAAACATGCGCTTGCATTGCATTTATAAAAACTAGAAATAATGCTTCAAGGTAAAATGGAGAAGCAGGCTGATCTTGGAGAGAGCAGACCGTAAAGTTTACGCACCCACCAAAGCTACCTACCTACCCCAGTTGTTCTTTTTGGTTTATCAGCTTGTATTGTTATATTTATGGACCCCAAGTCACCACACTAAGTGTTAACCTTGTGTATTGGAACCAGTAACTAACACCGTTGTTATATGAAAGGTTGTAGTAAAGAATCGTATGAAGTCATACAGTATCAAGTCATACGCTTATACAGCAAAGCCCTGGGAAATACATAGTTAGTGATATAAAGCAACTTAACAATCTTACCCCATTCAAACTACAAACAAAAGCTTAGGATAAAATTCGAGGTGATTGTAATAATTTAAATAGTCGATATAAAACTTCATTTATAAAGTAAAGGTGAGATGAAACTCTTGGAGTTCATATAAAACATCTCAATGAAATCTAACAATAGACCCATAAAAAGCACCAGGGGTAAAATCTATCAAATACACAAACTTTCAAACACTTATATATCAGAACTAGCGTTATATAACTGAACTAGCGTTTCGGTGTGTGCAAAAACTTTCAGGCACGCGCATTCCTTGCTCCGTTAGTTACCTGTCCTTCCAAACCCAAACTAGCAGTCAAGGACAAAAAGTCATACACCAAATGGGCATTATATTTTATGAATTGTTTTACATCTTTTTATTCTGTAAAATGTGCGTTTCATTGAATTTCTTGTTTCATTGACTAACAATAGAATCACATAAAGTTTGACTATCAACATAACATTCAATTTTAATATCCTCAATGTTGAGTAGCTGTGATGTCATTCTGCGAAGGAAGATGCAGGAGTCAATTGCTTCAAGGAGTGCATAGGTTTCTGCAAACAAGGTGCTTCTTACAATTCGCTTTAACTTCTTTGAGCACCATATCAAAGTATCAAAGGAGTGGCAAACTGGCTATCATCCGACTTAATGAATACTACATATCCACCCTGTGAAGCTCCATTGTAGAGGTTTTGTGTGAGGCATCACTAAAGAGGATAAAATGCAGATTTTCAGATTCCCAAGTGAGTGATGTTTGATACAGACAAGTATATAACAATAATAAAACAAAATTTGAATAAAACAAAATTTTATTTTATACCCACAATCAATTCATATTTAGTTCAAATATTTAAAGTCAAAATAACCATTTCACAGAAATTAAATGGTTTTTGTTATAATAAACTTAGGTATTAGAGAAAAGGTTGTAATGATAGCTATTTATAAAGCTTTGATAAGACCTCATCTTGAGTATTGTGTCCAATTGTGGAATCCAGTTGCGGCTCATGGAAGTTGGGGGACTGTTTTGGAGCTGGAGAGCGTCCAGAGGCGGTTTACCCGTCTGATTGATGAGGTGGGTACTCTTCCATACAGCCATAGACTGGATATCCTCAATTTGACAACACTGGCAGAGCGGCGAATACGTGGGGACCTTATTGAAGCTTTTAAAGTAATTAGTGGTTTGACTGAATACGGATCGGGTTTGTTCAGAATGAGCAGATCTGGTCTTAATCTTGTTTCAACCAATAGATGTAGTAAGAGTGTAACTAAAGTCAAGAATCTCCAGTCTTATTTTCTTCCGGAGCGAGTCATTCCTTATTGGAACAAACTCCCTCCAGATGTCAAGAACTGCTCGACAGTTTTAAGCTTTAAAGTTAGATTGGAAGGATTTAAGAAAGAAATGATTTCTAAAAACAGTGTAAATGATTTTTATTTTTGGAATGTTTCGAATGAAGTTTTAGGGAAAATTGAAGGACCCAGTTATTTAAGCAATAAGGAGAGACATAATGAATATCTTTGGTTTCATCCTTTTGTGGCAAAGAAGCGTTTTATAAATCTTTATTCCACTGGGAAGTATTAATGAATTATTTATAGATAATGCATTAGATTTTATTAATATTAATAAAATTGAATTTGATAAATTATTAACCCATTAGGGACGATAGGGTCGTTTACGACCCACCTTTTCTAGAGGCTATAGAGGACAAACCAAAATACTAAACGCCACGGATCTTTCGCACATATGCTCAAAATTTATTGGGCTACATTATTGACCTTCCAGTCGAGACCCAATTAATCACTAACAATTAAATAATTAGACTAATTAGTCGTTATAATTGGAAAATATTTCACTTAACTTCTTGCCTTGATTGGGGCATTAAAACTTTATGTAGGCTTATTTTTTTGAGAACAAAATAGTTGCGGGCAACGATTTCCTTGGCACAAATGAAAAGCCCGTGATAATCAAATGTTCACAAACAGAGCTAGACGCTGTTTACTAACTGCGGTCGCATACGACCCACTCGTCCGGGTCGCAAACGACCCATCACGGTTTTTCGGCTATTACTTCTGAAACAAAGACGTTAGGATAAAATAAAAACTGTAGCATAAGTTAAAATCGTATGGTCAATACTGTGTGACTCTAACTTTTCAAAAATAGAGAATTTGGGTCATTAACGACCCACTCGGCTCACTTGCTTATTACTACATTTGTCCATGTAACTTCTTGAATTCAGCCTAAAACATGACATCTTAAGTGCAAAATCGCCTCTCAGCAAGTGATTATCATCATAAACTGCGAAAAATCGGTTAAATGGGTCATTAGCGACCCACTAGGACCACAAAATTGATTAATTAAATATAATGTTGTCAAACTTTTACAAATATTAGTATAAAAACATATTATATCTTGGTTATTACTCCTGTACGTTGATTTAACTTCTTAAATCGATCAACTGGGTCAATAATGACCCACTCGGAAGTTGAACCACTTCATTAATTATCAGTATCATGCTGTTCCACCATCAAGAAAGACACTCGTAGGTCTTAATTCCACACAAACCACGGTGGCTGACAACTAGTCCTTCTGAGATCCAGGGCCAACTGAAGGGCAGTCATCACTCATCAAAGAGCTGCGAGAATAACACGACTGCATATGCCTGGAGTTGCGTCCTGACTATGGTGCGTGGAAATCTGTACCGAAAGGACCGTGGCCGTGTCGCAAAAGAAAAGGAGATCGGCCCTCGTTCCTAACTTGCTAGGTAATAGCCATGCTGTTGTTGTTGCTTATTAGATTCTGTTACCTTTTTCGTCAATTTCGAATCTTGGTAAACGACCTGCTACAACTCACCGCTTGAGACCCAGGGTCCCACGGTGATCAGATCATGAGACTCAAGAAAAATCCCTGAACGAAGTTTACGAGATATCCTGTATCCTTGGGTAAATACTGAAAGAAGAGCGGTCAAATTGCATATTCTAATCCAACATGCCAATCTGTTTGCCATTCCTAGAAAGTACAAGAATAACTAAACAACTGCCGCATTCAGACGGCTAAATCTACAGCTCTGTGAAGAAGGACAAGGAAAAAAGCCCCCCCCCCATCTGGCTGGCGGTGCTGCAACCTGCAATCTCTCAGACAACTACTTCGTTGTGGGTAACAACCCCGCAACAACGAGGCAGCTTTCAAAACGAAACCAAGTATTACGTAATCGGCCGAGAGGGAGGGGGGTTTCCAAATGATTACGCTAGTGTAATTTTGACATAATAGCTATGTGGTGAGGGGGGGGGGGGGGGCGGGGCTAAAAATTGTCCAATAAGTGATTACGTAATATTATGTCAATGTGAACGGCCCCTAAGAAGTAAAGAAAGGCAGCTGCGAAATGAGTAGATATTGCAGCCATCTGAAATCTGAATCCAGCAGTTGTATAGTTCTTCTTGGACTTTTTAGGAATCGGGAAAAGATAGGCACGTTGTTTGTTGTCTCACGACATTACGGTCGTGTACTAACAGCTGATAAACTCACCTACCTATCAATCCAATTCTGCCCATTATTCGTCAGTGATTGGGTGACGTGATCTGCAGATCACCTTGAGACTCCAGATCTCAGGAGGGCTAGTGGTCATCCACCCGTGGTTTGCGTGGAATTAAGACCTACGAGTGTCTTTCTTGATGGTGGAACAGCATGATACTGATAATTAATGACGTGGTTCAACTTCCGAGTGGGTCGTTATTGACCCAGTTGATCGATTTTAAAAGTTAAATCAACGTACAGGAGTAATGACCAAGATATAACATGTTTTTATACTAATATTTGTAATAGTTTGACAACATTATATTTAATTAATCAATTTTGTGGTCCTAGTGGGTCTCTAATGACCCATCTAACCGATTTTTCGCAGTTTATGATGATAATCACTTGCTGAGAGGCGATTTTGCACTTAAGATGTCATGTTTTAGGCTGAATTCAAGAAGTTACATGGACAAATGTAGTAATAAGCAAGTGAGCCGAGTGGGTCGTTAATGACCCAAATTCTCTATTTTTGAAAAGTTAGAGTCACACAGTATTGACCATATGTTTTTAACTTAAGCTACAGTTTTTATTTTATCCTAACGTCTTTGTTTCAGAAGTAATAGCCGAAAAACCGTGATGGGTCGTTTGCGACCCGGACGAGTGGGTCGTATGCGACCATAGCTGTATCTTTGAAAGTAAACGAGATACAGATTAGCTTTTTTGGATATCTCATTTTTGCTGTAATGTGACCTAGTGTGTTAAACGGCATCAAAATCGGCAAACTTTAAAACTCGTCGTCCCTAATGGGTTAATGATGATGGAAAAATATACAGGGTGGGCCAAAAGTCAGTGGGTATATGTTGGCCTTAATAGCTCAGTCACTGAGTGCCCAATTGGAATAATTCTTTCTGGTATGACTTACTACCACCACTGGTTCGAGGAATTTGTCAAATTGAAAAATATTCATTTTTGCATTTATTTGATAGCTTGGATAGTCGGATCGAGCTAAATTTTATTAAATTGTGTTTGGCCATTCGAATTACGTTTGTCCTGAAAAAAATTAGAACTGTAGCTTCTCAGATGACCGTGATATGAAGCATAACGAGTTTATTCATTACGTGTGATCAGGTGATTGGTTTACCTAATCACGTGATTAGGTGACCCCGTTAACCACCCTGTTAAACATTATGGGAATTGTTAAGGGTGCCCAATTAAGGTGTCGTGTCATGTCACATAATCACCCAGTCAATTTTGTTAACGAGATACAGAAAATGCTTGATAACTTCGTCATTTCTAATCCGTTTTGCCTCATGTTTTCAGATCATATGCAACATTTAATAATCTACCGTCTCTGAAAAAATTGGGCGTTCAGCATGTTCATAGAAAAAAATATTGGTGTTTTAATTTTGAATGGGCATGGTCTAAAATATTCGAATTTTCAAATTTTGACGACGGAATCCTCGAACCAGTAAGTATAGTATGCCATCTGCAAAGCAACAGCTCTCAAATATAAAACACGGCGGAGCTATTAAGGCCAACGTATGCCCACTGACTTTTGGCCCACCCTGTATTTATTTAGATTATTTTTCTATTTAGTGCAATGATATTTTGTAGACACTTGTGATGATGTTATGTCATAATCTTTACTTACTTACTTACTTACTAAAATAATTTGTGATATTTGTACAAGTGATAAATTAATAAATTAATTTACACTTACAATTTACAAAATGTACAAAAAAAGACACAATACTTAGCAACACTGGTTCAGCGTGCGGCTGATAAAAAGAGTTTTACATTTCCGAACTACAGCGTACATGAAAAGCTAACTTACTGATTTGTTTAATACGTATTAAATCTGACGTGTTTCAATGAATTAGCCACGAAAATTCCCAAATTGTGTAAGAGGGTAAAGGACACAATTGCTAGTGATGCTTCTTTGTGTCGCTTGACTACAATGAACATTTTACGGAGTTTCTCCGGACGGCTTTTATCAGAGCGCAGGTTATTTACTAGATTATGCACAAGCCAGGCCAAACTTTTGTTTTTGTGTCAGCCGCGCTACCAGGTTGCAGAGTATGTTCAATATTTAAAAATCATACACATTAACAATTTAATAATATTAGAGGAGTCAAATTTAGCTGCAAACGTTAGACACCACAGTTCAGCCGCCAAGTACCGTTTAAGTGAACACCGAGACACGAGGTTTAGGTGTCATTTTGTAAATCACTTTTATGGATGGATGATTTAGTAGTTGTCGAAAAATCACAGTCACTGCCCCATATAGCGTTATGTCACAGGGCCGGATTATCGGCCAAGAATAAACGTACATGCGTGCTAAAGATACCCGCGCAAATTTTAAAGTAGTGAGTAGCTGCAGCGCGCTTATAATATATATTACGTATTGCGGCGTACAAAAACGGTAATATTTAAGTATTTGTTTACATAAATTCCACGTTTTATCAATTATTTAGGACTGCCCAAAACTGTTAGTTGCCATTGTGCCACTCATTATCGAACCTGCTTTGGGCATCTAGAAGAGATCGGTAAAGCCTTGATTTGATTGAGTTGCAGGATGTGTTAACAAAGTCAACTTTATTCTGTGGGTTGGAGTCCTTGAATTGATTCCAAAGACGAGAAGATTTATAAATAAAGTTATAGCTGGGCTTTGGTGGTATTAGACGGTCATCCCTCAGTTCAGACATGTTAAGTAAAGAGTAGAGAGACCCTATATCATATATTTCACTATTTAAAAAAGTTCAGTTATAGTACGAAGTCTGTAAAGATTATGAACAGTAAGGAGTTTATGGCTGGTAAATAATGGTTTGGTTGATTCCTTGGAATAGAATTCGGCTCCTAGTTTTTGACAACATAAAGGTCTAGCAAGTTTATTATGAACTACCGATTTAGAGCGGACACACTTTGCACATGGTTTAATACGTGGATTAACAGAGTTATCAGCATTAGACTCATTTTTACCCAGTATTTTACATTGGATAGGTCATTGGTTTGAACAAACCCAAGGATAAGAAAAAAGTGGCTGATAGACCTGTTAAGGTGACTTTGACGAGCTCCACAATCGTGCAGCAGATTTTGACTAGAGCCAGGCATCTCCGTAACTTTTTGTTAAAGTCTTTATCAGCCCAGATAGGCAAACTTTAAGGTCTCCTAAATTTGTTTATATACATTTTCTAAATTATTTATTGTAGATATTATATAATTTTACAGACGAAACAAATAAAATCTTACCTGAGGAGCCCAGGCTTACTGTTTGCAAACACTAATGAAGATATGGTGGAGTGACAGGCTGATCGCTGTCTGGTAAAGAACTCTTGTGCCTTCAGTTGCGGTTAAGTTAAACAAAAATTGTACATTCCTTTAATCATTAATGAGGAAGTTCATACATATTGATTCCGGTTTCTATGGTAAACCTGTACCCTAACTGTAACCCTAACCCTTACTGTAAGTGTAACACAAACTGTAACCGTAATTGTAACCCTAAACAGTCGTAATTGCATGTGACCAAACCAATTTTTTTGCTCAAAAATATATCAATCGATGTTACTTTCATAGCCTCAGGAACATTTCACAAGAAATGAACGGATATGCACCTACACATAGTGATCCAATTCTAATTTTATATTAGCCTCACACAAGCACGGGGTTAAAATAAGCGGAAAATATATAATAATATATATAATATATATAAAATATATAATATTATATATAATATACAATAATTATAATACAAATTGAAACGACGGGTTAAAACCGACCTAACCTGTCGTTTCAATTTGTAGGTCACTCTTGGCTTGCCGATTGAGCACTGTCAGCAGACGAGGCCTCCCGAAATTAATAATTATGATATAATAATAATACATTATTTAGCCACAGAAATCAATAAAAACGCAAGTGATCTCAACTTTTGGTCATATAAAGTATAAACCGTTACAACCATAAATTAGCATCATTTTATTTGCCTTCATTTACACAATTACACCTGCTAAATTTATCTATTTTATTGGCATCTTCCCTGCAATCTTGCAGTTCGAGGTAACTGGGGGGCTACAAATTTGATCATATTAATTAAATCTACCCTAGGATGACTCGTTATGTACGTTGTAATGCAATCTCTTATTCCGTTGCCATGGCTACGCTTGTTTAACTGAAGAACGATCTGACAAAATGGTAAGTAAAATTTGTGTGTGTGTGTGTGTGTGTGTGTGTGTGTGTGTGTGTGTGTGTGTGTGTGTGTGTGTGGGGGTGTGTGTGTGTGTGTGTGTGTGTGTGTGTGTGTGTGTGTGTGTGTGTGTGTGTGTGTGTGTGTGTGTGTGTGTGTGTGTGTGTGTGTGTGTGTGTGTGTGTGTGTGTGTGTGTGTGTGTGTGTGTGTGTGTGTGTGTGTGTGTGTGTGTGTGTGTGTGTGTGTGTGTGTGTGTGTGTGTGTGTGTGTGTGTGTGTGTGTGTGTGTGTGTGTGTGTGTGTGTGTGTGTGTGTGTGTGTGTGTGTGTGTGTGTGTGTGTGTGTGTGTAGCGCATTACACACCATCCTTCTCAGAGTTCAGATCAGGACACCCACCTGCGGGACCTGTTTCGTCAGTGTGATGAGGACGACAGTGGCTACATTGACGCCCACGAGATGGTCACTTTACTCGGCAAACTTGGGGTTCCTCCCGATCAGGTCAAACTTTTTTTAAAATTAATTGGGTGAAAATGTGTGAGCCTTCACGAGATATAATGATGACATCATGTTATCCCGAGATATAATTTTGACGTCACGTTATCCCGAGATATAATGATGACACATTATGACGTCACGTTATACTGATCTATAATGATGACGTCACGTTATACTGATCTATAATGATGACGTCACTATCCAGGCGACAGTACAAGTTCCCCTTCTCATGAGAACACTGGATGATGACGGGGACGGACATGTCTCTTTTGAGGAGTTCAGAGTTGGACTCCAGGACTTCCTGGTGGACCCAGACCATCCCGGTAAGAGGAAACTAATATCATACATATAATAATCTGTTAAATATTGCAGTTATGTGTCTAATATCATAAATATAATGATCTGTTAAATATTGCAGTTATGTGTATAATATCATAAATATAATAATCTGTTAAATATTGCAGTTTTGTGTATAATATCAATATACAAAATTGTCATCGCGCAACTTGATCACTTCTTAGATCCTAGTTAGATTACTTATTATTACCAGAATAAGTTAATTGCTCCTAATTGTATAATTGCAGAGGACGAAGACGAAGATGAGTACGATGAGATTGAGCAAGAGGTCGCAATGTTAGGTTAGATGATATAAGTAGGTCGCAATGTTAGGTTAGATGATATTAGTAGGTCGCAATGTTAAGTTAGATGATATAAGTAGGTCGCAATGTTAGGTTAGATGATATTAGTAGGTCGCAATGTTAGGTTAGATGATATTAGTAGGTCGCAATGTTAGGCTAGATGATATAAGTAGGTCGCAATGTTAGGTTAGATGGTATAAGTAGGTCGCAATGTTAGGATAGATGATATAAGTAGGTCGCAATGTTAGGTTAGATGATATTAGTAGGTCGCAATGTTAGGTTAGATGATATAAGTAGGTCGCAATGTTAGGTTAGATGATATAAGTAGGTCGCAATGTTAGGTTAGATGATATAAGTAGGTCGCAATGTTAGGTTAGATGATATTAGTAGGTCACAATGTTAGGTTAGATGATATTAGTAGGTCGCAATGTTAGGTTAGATGATATAAGTAGGTCGCAATGTTAAGTTAGATGATATAAGTAGGTCGCAATGTTAGGTTAGATGATATTAGTAGGTCGCAATGTTAGGTTAGATGATATTAGTAGGTCGCAATGTTAGGTTAGATGATATTAGTAGGTCGCAATGTTAAGTTAGATGATATAAGTAGGTCGCAATGTTAGGTTAGATGATATAAGTAGGTCGCAATGTTAGGTTAGATGATATAAGTAGGTCGCAATGTTAGGTTAGATGATATTAGTAGGTCACAATGTTAGGTTAGATGATATTAGTAGGTCGCAATGTTAGGTTAGATGATATAAGTAGGTCGCAATGTTAAGTTAGATGATATTAGTAGGTCGCAATGTTAGGTTAGATGATATTAGTAGGTCGCAATGTTAGGTTAGATGATATAAGTAGGTCGCAATGTTAGGTTAGATGATATTAGTAGGTCGCAATGTTAGGTTAGATGATATAAGTAGGTCGCAATGTTAAGTTAGATGATATAAGTAGGTCGCAATGTTAAGTTAGATGATATTAGTAGGTCGCAATGTTAGGTTAGATGATATAAGTAGGTCGCAATGTTAGGTTAGATGATATTAGTAGGTCGCAATGTTAGGTTAGATGATATAAGTAGGTCGCAATGTTAGGTTAGATGATATTAGTAGGTCGCAATGTTAGGTTAGATGATATTAGTAGGTCGCAATGTTAGGTTAGATGATATTAGTAGGTCGCAATGTTAGGTTAGATGATATTAGTAGGTTGCAATCTTAGGTTAGATGATATAAGTAGGTCGCAATGTTAGGTTAGATGATATTAGTAGGTCGCAATGTTAGGTTAGATGATATAAGTAGGTCGCAATGTTAAGTTAGATGATATTAGTAGGTCGCAATGTTAGGTTAGATGATATAAGTAGGTCGCAATGTTAAGTTAGATGATATTAGTAGGTCGCAATGTTAGGTTAGATGATATAAGTAGGTTGCAATGTTAGGTTAGATGATATAAGTAGGTCGCAATGTTAGGTTAGATGATATTAGTAGGTCGCAATGTTAAGTTAGATGATATTAGTAGGTCGCAATGTTAGGTTAGATGATATAAGTAGGTCGCAATGTTAGGTTAGATGATATTAGTAGGTCGCAATGTTAGGTTAGATGATATAAGTAGGTCGCAATGTTAGGTTAGATGATATAAGTAGGTCGCAATGTTAGGTTAGATGATATTAGTAGGTTGCAATCTTAGGTTAGATGATATAAGTAGGTCGCAATGTTAGGTTAGATGATATTAGTAGGTCGCAATGTTAGGTTAGATGATATAAGTAGGTCGCAATGTTAAGTTAGATGATATTAGTAGGTCGCAATGTTAGGTTAGATGATATTAGTAGGTCGCAATGTTAAGTTAGATGATATTAGTAGGTCGCAATGTTAGGTTAGATGATATTAGTAGGTCGCAATGTTAGGTTAGATGATATAAGTAGGTCGCAATGTTAGGTTAGATGATATAAGTAGGTCGCAATGTTAGGTTAGATGATATTAGTAGGTCGCAATGTTAGGTTAGATGATATTAGTAGGTTGCAATCTTAGGTTAGATGATATAAGTAGGTCGCAATGTTAGGTTAGATGATATTAGTAGGTCGCAATGTTAGGTTAGATGATATAAGTAGGTCGCAATGTTAAGTTAGATGATATTAGTAGGTCGCAATGTTAGGTTAGATGATATAAGTAGGTCGCAATGTTAAGTTAGATGATATTAGTAGGTCGCAATGTTAGGTTAGATGATATAAGTAGGTTGCAATGTTAGGTTAGATGATATAAGTAGGTCGCAATGTTAGGTTAGATGATATTAGTAGGTCGCAATGTTAAGTTAGATGATATTAGTAGGTCGCAATGTTAGGTTAGATGATATAAGTAGGTCGCAATGTTAGGTTAGATGATATTAGTAGGTCGCAATGTTAGGTTAGATGATATTAGTAGGTCGCAATGTTAAGTTAGATGATATAAGTAGGTCGCAATGTTAGGTTAGATGATATAAGTAGGTCGTAATGTTAGGTTAGATGATATAAGTAGGTCGCAATGTTAGGTTAGATGATATAAGTAGGTTGCAATGTTAGGTTAGATGATATAAGTAGGTCGCAATGTTAGGTTAGATGATATTAGTAGGTCGCAATGTTAGGTTAGATGATATTAGTAGGTCGCAATGTTAAGTTAGATGATATAAGTAGGTCGCAATGTTAGGTTAGATGATATTAGTAGGTTGCAATGTTAGGTTAGATGATATTAGTAGGTCGCAATGTTAAGTTAGATGATAATATTAGTAGGTCGCAATGTTAGGTTAGATGATAATATTAGTAGGTCGCAATGATGCTCTACTACTGTATATTAGTAGTAAAACATTAAAAACTCAGCTAAAACACCCAAGAAATCCTACGGAAGGTCTGACTACGAGGATTCTGACACTGAGAGGTCACCTCGCAAAAACAAGGTTTATTCTCCTTCCCTCTCTAGATACCCTGATAGTCATTGTTTTTATTAAAACAAAGTTTATTTTAGTATTAATTATTCTGTCTCCTAAATTAATATGATAAAAACAAGGCCAGGGAAAAGAAAAAGGAACCTAGTCCAGATTACATTGATGGTATTGGGTGAGTGACACACTATAACTCTACCCCCTCCCTCTATATCTGAACCCTTGAGCGCCTGATAGCATGCGATAAGTTGCTGAAACCAGCATGCTTTGCACGTGATATCTAATCGAGATAAAGAAATAACATCCTTATTCCTTACCTATTACCTAATCGTATACACTATACACTATACACTATACGTCTTATATTTTCTATTATTAGTAATATTACTATTACTACTACTATTATTGGTAATATTACTATTACTACTACCATTATTGGTAATATTACTATTACTACTACTATTATTGGTAATATTACTATTACTACTACCATTATTGGTAATATTACTATTACTACTTCTATTATTGGTAATATTACTATTACTACTTCTATTATTGGTAATATTACTATTACTACTACCATTATTGGTAATATTACTATTACTACTACTACTATTATTGGTAATATTACTATTACAACTACCATTATTGGTAATATTACTATTACTACTACCATTATTGGTAATATTACTATTACTACTACCATTATTGGTAATATTACTATTACTACTACCATTATTGGTAATATTACTATTACTACTACCATTATTAGTAATATTACTATTACTACTACCATTATTAGTAATATTACTTATGGTGAACCATGACGTAATATTAGCAGTAATAATTTAACAGTCAGTTCGACGGCGACAGCGAAGAGAGACTAGTCTGGCAAATGTTTAACGAGGTGAGCTAATTGTACACGTGTCACTGGTTAATTGTACACGTGTCACTGGTTAATTGTACACGTGTCACTGTTTAATTGTACACGTGTCACTGTTTAATTGTACACGTGTCACTGGTTAATTGTACACGTGTCACTGGTTAATTGCACACGTGTCACTGGTTAATTGTACACGTGTCACTGGTTAATTGTACACGTGTCACTGGTTAATTGCACACGTGTCACTGGTTAATTGTACACGTGTCACTGTTTAATTGTACACGTGTCACTGTTTAATTGTACACGTGTCACTGGTTAATTGTACACGTGTCACTGGTTAATTGCACACGTGTCACTGGTTAATTGTACACGTGTCACTGGTTAATTGTACACGTGTCACTGGTTAATTGTACACGTGTCACTGGTTAATTGTACACGTGTCACTGTTTAATTATACACGTGTCACTGTTTAATTGTACACGTGTCACTGGTTAATTGTACACGTGTCACTGGTTAATTGTACACGTGTCACTGGTTAATTGTACACGTGTCACTGTTTAATTGTACACGTGTCACTGGTTAATTGTACACGTGTCACTGGTTAATTGTACACGTGTCACTGGTTAATTGCACACGTGTCACTGGTTAATTGTACACGTGTCACTGGTTAATTGTACACGTGTCACTGGTTAATTGTACACGTGTCACTGTTTAATTGTACACGTGTCACTGGTTAATTGTACACGTGTCACTGTTTAATTGTGAACGTGTCACTGGTTAATTACACACGTGTCATTGTTTAATTGTACACGTGTCACTGGTTAATTGTACACGTGTCACTGGTTAATTGTACACGTGTCACTGGTTAATTGCACACGTGTCACTGGTTAATTGTACACGTGTCACTGGTTAATTGTACACGTGTCACTGGTTAATTGTACACGTGTCACTGTTTAATTGTACACGTGTCACTGGTTAATTGTACACGTGTCACTGGTTAATTGTACACGTGTCACTGGTTTATTGTACACGTGTCACTGGTTAATTGTACACGTGTCACTGTTTAATAACACACGTGTCACTGGTTAATTGTACACGTGTCACTGGTTAATTGTACACGTGTCACTGGTTAATTATACACGTGTCACTGGTTAATTGTACACGTGTCACTGGTTAATTGTACACGTGTCACTGTTTAATAACACACGTGTCACTGTTTAATTGTACACGTGTCACTGGTTAATTGTACACGTGTCACTGGTTAATAACACACGTGTCACTGTTTAATTGTACACGTGTCACTGGTTAATTGTACACGTGTCACTGTTTAATTATACACGTGTCACTGGTTAATTGTACACGTGTCACTGGTTAATTGTACACGTGTCACTGGTTAATTGTACACGTGTCACTGGTTAATTGTACACGTGTCACTGGTTAATTGTACACGTGTCACTGGTTAATTGTACACGTGTCACTGGTTAATTGCACACGTGTCACTGTTTAATTGTACACGTGTCACTGGTTAATTGTACACGTGTCACTGGTTAATTGTACACGTGTCACTGGTTAATTGTACACGTGTCACTGGTTAATTGCACACGTGTCACTGGTTAATTGTACACGTGTCACTGGTTTATTGTACACGTGTTACTTTACAGGTCGCCAGTAGGGATGATGTACACGTGTTACTTTACAGGTCGCCAGTAGGGATGATGTACACGTGTTACTTTACAGGTCGCCAGTAGGGATGATGTACACGTGTTACTTTACAGGTCGCCAGTAGGGATGATGTACACGTGTTACTTTACAGGTCGCCAGTAGGGATGATGGTTTATTGTACACGTGTTACTTTACAGGTCGCCAGTAGGGATGATGGTTTATTGTACACGTGTTACTTTACAGGTCGCCAGTAGGGATGATGGTTTATTGTACACGTGTTACTTTACAGGTCGCCAGTAGGGATGATGGTTTATTGTACACGTGTTACTTTACAGGTCGCCAGTAGGGATGATGGTTTATTGTACACGTGTTACTTTACAGGTCGCCAGTAGGGATGATGGTTTATTGTACACGTGTTACTTTACAGGTCGCCAGTAGGGATGATGGTTTATTGTACACGTGTTACTTTACAGGTCGCCAGTAGGGATGATGTACACGTGTTACTTTACAGGTCGCCAGTAGGGATGATGGTTTATTGTACACGTGTTACTTTACAGGTCGCCAGTAGGGATGATGGTTTATTGTACACGTGTTACTTTACAGGTCGCCAGTAGGGATGATGTACACGTGTTACTTTACAGGTCGCCAGTAGGGATGATGGTTTATTGTACACGTGTTACTTTACAGGTCGCCAGTAGGGATGATGGTTTATTGTACACGTGTTACTTTACAGGTCGCCAGTAGGGATGATGTACACGTGTTACTTTACAGGTCGCCAGTAGGGATGATGTACACGTGTTACTTTACAGGTCGCCAGTAGGGATGATGTACACGTGTTACTTTACAGGTCGCCAGTAGGGATGATGTACACGTGTTACTTTACAGGTCGCCAGTAGGGATGATGTACACGTGCTACTTTACAGGTCGCCAGTAGGGATGATGTACACGTGCTACTTTACAGGTCGCCAGTAGGGATGATGTACACGTGTTACTTTACAGGTCGCCAGTAGGGATGATGTACACGTGTTACTTTACAGGTCGCCAGTAGGGATGATGTACACGTGTTACTTTACAGGTCGCCAGTAGGGATGATGTACACGTGTTACTTTACAGGTCGCTAGTAGGGATGATGTACACGTGTTACTTTACAGGTCGCCAGTAGGGATGATGTACACGTGTTACTTTACAGGTCGCCAGTAGGGATGATGTACACGTGTTACTTTACAGGTCGCCAGTAGGGATGATGGTTTATTGTACACGTGTTACTTTACAGGTCGCTAGTAGGGATGATGTACACGTGTTACTTTACAGGTCGCCAGTAGGGATGATGTACACGTGTTACTTTACAGGTCGCCAGTAGGGATTATTGTACACGTGTTACTTTACAGGTCGCCAGTAGGGATGATGTACACGTGTTACTTTACAGGTCGCCAGTAGGGATGATGTACACGTGTTACTTTACAGGTCGCCAGTAGGGATGATGGTTTATTGTACACGTGTTACTTTACAGGTCGCCAGTAGGGATGATGGTTTATTGTACACGTGTTACTTTACAGGTCGCCAGTAGGGATGATGGTTTATTGTACACGTGCTACTTTACAGGTCGCCAGTAGGGATGATGTACACGTGTTACTTTACAGGTCGCCAGTAGGGATGATGTACACGTGTTACTTTACAGGTCGCCAGTAGGGATGATGGTTTATTGTACACGTGTTACTTTACAGGTCGCCAGTAGGGATGATGTACACGTGTTACTTTACAGGTCGCCAGTAGGGATGATGGTTTATTGTACACGTGCTACTTTACAGGTCGCCAGTAGGGATGATGTACACGTGTTACTTTACAGGTCGCCAGTAGGGATGATGTACACGTGTTACTTTACAGGTCGCCAGTAGGGATGATGGTTTATTGTACACGTGTTACTTTACAGGTCGCCAGTAGGGATGATGTACACGTGTTACTTTACAGGTCGCCAGTAGGGATGATGTACACGTGTTACTTTACAGGTCGCCAGTAGGGATGATGTACACGTGTTACTTTACAGGTCGCCAGTAGGGATGATGGTTTATTGTACACGTGTTACTTTACAGGTCGCCAGTAGGGATGATGTACACGTGTTACTTTACAGGTCGCCAGTAGGGATGATGTACACGTGTTACTTTACAGGTCGCCAGTAGGGATGATGTACACGTGTTACTTTACAGGTCGCCAGTAGGGATGATGTACACGTGTTACTTTACAGGTCGCCAGTAGGGATGATGGTTTATTGTACACGTGCTACTTTACAGGTCGCCAGTAGGGATGATGGTTTATTGTACACGTGCTACTTTACAGGTCGCCAGTAGGGATGATGTACACGTGTTACTTTACAGGTCGCCAGTAGGGATGATGTACACGTGTCACTTTACAGGTCGCCAGTAGGGATGATGTACACGTGTTACTTTACAGGTCGCCAGTAGGGATGATGGTTTATTGTACACGTGTTACTTTACAGGTCGCTAGTAGGGATGATGGTTTATTGTACACGTGTTACTTTACAGGTCGCCAGTAGGGATGATGGTTTATTGTACACGTGTTACTTTACAGGTCGCCAGTAGGGATGATGGTTTATTGTACACGTGTTACTTTACAGGTCGCCAGTAGGGATGATGTACACGTGTTACTTTACAGGTCGCCAGTAGGGATGATGTACACGTGTTACTTTACAGGTCGCCAGTAGGGATGATGGGACAATCAACATGGACGAGCTGAACATTCTGTGTGACAGAATTGGGATAGAGGTTTCTAACCAGCAGGTCAGATATAGAAATCATGAATCTGTGGGGGTGATAATGGGGGGAAGGGGGGTAATAATGGGGGGTGTGGGGGGTTATGGTGCACTTCATTAATTATTTGTACAATCAATACGATTGATTAGATAATTGTTCAGAGAAATAATCATTACACATTGCCTCATGACGTAACGATGTATGACGTAACCATGGTAACGATGTATGACGTAACCATGGTAACGATGTATTACCCGACAGGATCTGATAGAGCTATTTCAAGAGTTGGACGAGAATAAGGATGGTCTGGTAACATTTGAGGAGTTTCTGAACGGACTCAGAGTGTTCCAGGACCACTTTAAAGATGGGCAGGAGCAGGGAATGTTACAGGAGGAGTTTGCAGATCGCGGGGGAGGGGGAGGCGGTGTGGCTTCAGGGAGAAGAAGTGTCACTAACTTCAGCCCCTTTCCTAGTAAGTACCACGTCACTTTCTCTCACTGTGACGTCACTTTCTCTCACTGTGACGTCACTTTCTCTCACTGTGACGTCACTTTATCTCACTGTAACGTCACTTTCTCTCACTGTGACGTCACTTTCTCTCACTGTGACGTCACTTTCTCTCACTGTGACGTCAGTTTCTCAGTTTCTCTCATTGTGACGTCACTTTGTCTCACTGTGACGTCACTTTGTCTCACTGTGACGTCACTTTGTCTCACTGTGACGTCACTTTGTCTCACTGTGACGTCACTTTGTCTCACTGTGACGTCACTTTCTCAGTTTCTCTCACTGTGACGTCACTTTGTCTCACTGTGACGTCACTTTGTCTCACTGTGACGTCACTTTGTCTCACTGTGACGTCACTTTGTCTCACTTAGACGTCACTTTCTCCCACTGTGAAGTAAATTTCTCTCACTGTAATCAAACGGAGCGCCACAATTGACCCAGACGGTAATATTTAATTAGCTAATTACACCCCCCCCCTAATTAGTTAATGAGATGACCGTAATAACAAGTCTGCGAGAATTTGATAAGATGCACTCTAATGCTGTATCTATTGAGCGGTTGTTATGGCAACTAATATTCCACTGTCCCCGGTCCACTGTTTAGTTGTTTTTTCTCTGATAACACAATATGTTGATTGTTGATCCTACTGCCTTTATACTTGTGTTCTATTAGGGGGTAGGGGGTGTACTATACTATTCATGTAGAACTGCAGAGTGCTGACTCCGACACTGGTTTTGTATTTGATAATAACTAACAGTGCACACAGTACTACTTCAGTAGAACCTTCAATAACTGAAGATAAACCTTCCCTCTGGGGGGTCCGACTAACCCACCAATGAAAGGTCTCCTTTGTGACACGTGACAATAATCCCCCCATAGCGGGGCACGAGTCAGGTCACGTGTGATATTGCTTAGCCAGGAGGTTTTGTTCACCTGTGTTATCGCACATAAAGCAGGTTGGTGTGTAGTGCACTGCATGATTTGTGGTTGTACACATGGCCGGGTATCCCTCCTTTTACCGGCCTCCATAAATTCGAACTTCAACAACAGTATCGTTAAGAACCGTTATTGAAACTTGATTTGTATTTGATGATCCCTGGAAAAGCTTTACTCAACAAGAAACTCTCTAAGTGCTTTTCTAAAGATCCAGGTTGGTACACACTACACACAGAGGGTATAGTAACCATGCCACCCCCCCCCCCCTATAACCATACCCCCCCCCCCACTATAACCATGCCCCCCCCTATAACCATACCACCCCCTATAACCATGCCCCCCCCTATAACCATACCACCCCCCCCCCCTATAACCATGCCCCCCCCTATAACCATACCACCCCCTATAACCATGCCCCCCCCCCCCTATAACCATACCACCCCCTATAACCATGCCCCCCCTATAACCATACCACCCCCCTATAACCATGCCCCCCCCCCCCCCTCCCCCCCTATAACCATGCCCCCCCTCCTCCTATAACCATGCCCCCCCCCTCCCCCCTATAACCATGCCCCCCCTCCTCCTATAACCATGCCCCCCCCCCCCCCCTATAACCAATGGTTATAGGGGGGGGGGGCATGGTTACTATAACCATGCCCCCCCCCCCCCCCTATAACCATGCCCCCCCCCCCTATAACCATGCCACCCCCCCTATAACCATCCCCCCCTATAACCATGCCACCCCCCAACAACCATGCCACCCCCCTATAACCATGCCACCCCCCTATAACCATGCCACCCCCCCCCCCCCCCCAAATAACCATGCCACCCCCCTATAACCATGCCCCCCCCCCATATAACCATGCCCCCCCCCCCCCCCCCCCATATAACCATACCCCCCCTATAACCATGCTCCCCCTATAACCATGCCCCCCCCCCCTATAACCATGCTCCCCCTATAACCATGCCACCCCCCTATAACCATGCTCCCCCTATAACCATGCCACCCCCCAATTAACCATGCTCCCCCCTAAACAGGATTAAACAGGATTCAACATGATTAAACAGGATTAAACATAAATTTGTCAATGAGAGCCCTAACACTCACGTCTTGACTATACATCAATATAATAGAAATAAATAAATAAATAATGTGCAAGAGTTTTCTTAAAATAAAAATTTAAAAATCATAAAAATTTAACTTCGTCACATCTTTTGTTGAAAAAGAAACAATAGCAAATAAAATAATTTAATTCCCATGAACATGTTCCAAAATGATATGATATGGTGATCGTGATATGAAATGAAATGAAGCTCGACTTGACCGTCACGTGTCCGCAGAGGAGTTCTGTTGAGGTGTAGCGGGGACTTTACAGCTGGACTTCAGCAGATCCTTCTTAGTGACTTCCTTCTTCGGGAAACGCCTGTTGTTTGCTCTCACCAAGAACCTCGCTGTCTCTCTTATGAGGCTGGCATCTGTGAATAGCCCCTCTAAGTTAGCGAAAAGACAGGTTTTGGCTCTCTGACTAAAGCGGTGTCGGTAGTCTTCATACGGAGGACGTGTACCTCATCTTCGATGATGGGGTCGAAGAATGGCATTTCTGCGAAATTTTCGAGCATGTCCATGTCCTCTGTTGAGCAATCTTTACATATCCGAGGTACGATCTGGTTTCTTTTGTGGGTTCCATGACGTCCTGTCTCAATATTGAAATTGTGTGAGCTTGATCTGAATTGAGCCAGCTTTTTGGATTCAGCGTGCGACAGATTCATATTGAGGTACTGCTCATAGCCAAAACTCATCTTTATGGTGTTGTAGAACGTTAGTTTCTTGTTGTTCCATCTCTCAGTGTTCCATATCTGCCTGAAGTTGGAACGCATCGCTTCTTTGATTTGTGAAGGTGAGAGTTTTAGATGATGTCCATTGGGTTGGTTTAGAACCGACCGTGCAGTCTCGATGTTGGTGTTCCAAGAAAGACTGAGGCTGCGTTGCTCTTTGAAGGCATGTCGCACAAGACTGTTAGATCCAGCTTTCTCCATTTTATCTAATCTTTCCCAGTAGTTATACACTTGAGCACTTGGGATGATAGCTCTATCGCCAAAGGGTAGCGTCCTGTGTCACCCCAAATTGCCGCATTTGATGTTTGTTTATTGACGTTGAGAGTCCACTTGAGAAACGAGATGTGAAGTTTTTCTAGTGGATCTTGCCTGATCTGTTTTAGGTTGGGAAAGTTACCCGATGAGAAGCCCCCCTATAACCATGCCACCCCCCTATAACCATGCCCCCCCCCCCCCCATATAACCATGCCCCCCCCCCCTATAACCATGCTCCCCCTATAACCATGCCACCCCCCTATAACCATGCTCCCCCTATAACCATGCCCCCCCCCCCCCTATAACCATGCTCCCCCTATAACCATGCCCCCCCCCCCCTATAACCATGCTCCCCCTATAACCATGCCACCCCCCTATAACCATGCTCCCCCTATAACCATGCGACCCCCCAATTAACCATGTTTTGATACGTGCTAACTGGGCCCACCCTATCTATTCTTGCTTGCTCTGTAAAGCTCTCATTGTAAAACACATTTCTAGTCTACTCTCTGATTGGCTGTTTGTTGTCACGTGGGCGCTGAGGTGTCCTCTGATTGGATGATCCCTCCTCTCCTGTCAGGTCCGGGCTACTTATGTATTGCTTGTCGCATATTGATATTATAATTCAGTCTTTACAATTTCGAAGTGCAATTTTTAGTTTCAAACTTTTCGCTGCTTGCCAAGATTTTAATGTTAAAACACACCGCTCTGTGTTGTTTGTACTGTGATGATGCAACTTTGTGATTTAGCTAGGGGTTTTTAACTTGTTTGTGTGTTATGGCGCAGTGTGTCTTGTGGAGTGTCGCTCAGTTGACCTCATTTATAATTTTGTTTGCTTCTCTTTTCAATGAATTCCTTTACTAAGTATCTTTTTTCACTCTCTCAACAAGGGTCGACCGAGGCCGAGGAAATTTTGCTTTGATAAAACCGAGGCCGAGGCAAACCGAGGAATTGTCCTCCTGACCGAGACCCTTGTCTCTCAAGTGGGTCGATCATATTAGATTATAAGTGACAAATGAGAGTTTTTACAGTGAGTGGAGACTCTCATTTGTCAATAATTTAATATGATTTTCTTTACTCGTTATTTTTTCCATTAGGTGAATTTTCTTTCTTAAGCTTTTTTATTACACTTGTACATATTGCCTATCTAATTGTGACAATAGAAAACTGGTATATTGCTTGGAATGGCGTATCTTAGTATTATTTAAATTGTAGTGTGTAGTGTGTATTATTAAGAATGTTTGAAATTTGACCCTGTCCCTCAGAGAGAGCGAACATTGGTAACTGTTGTAATTAAGCTGATGTATTATCAGTATACAACCTTCTGTATCGTTACTTTTCATCTCTTGCTGCCTTGTTCTTTGTTATGTACTAAATATTCTGTTTTGCTAGATAACAGCTCCTCTTGTTGCGGATATGATCGGACTACCTCAACTTGATTAGCTGTTACATGCCCCTTACCCCCTTACCAATGCCAAAACTCACCTCGCCTTTTGGGAAACATCCCGCGGAACTGATTGCAACAAAATCAAACAAGATTTTCACATTTGCTAAAGAAGAAACAGAGGAGTTGACAGCTGGAAACAGTAATATCCAGAAGAAGAGTGTACTGAACAGTACTAATAATATAAGAAGTAGATCTGCAAGTCCTCAGCTGTCCCGACCAGGATCCAGGATGTCCTCATTTTATAATGGCTACAGTTCTCCTCTACCTGGCAACCAAGAAATGAGTCTTAGTCTGGATTTGAGACAAAGCCGAGACACTAAATTGGTGCAAGGCCGAGGTACTGCAGTGGCAAGGTCTGGTAGCCTGAAAAGATCAGGTTCGCTGAGCCGACCAAGATCAGAGTCACCAAGTATTATTAGAACCAACTCCTCCAGAAATAGTAAAAACTCTGCAAGGTCTAATTCTCCTAAGCACGACAACTTAACAAGGTCTAATTCTCCTAACTACCAGAGTGACTGCACGGAGGAGAACTGTTTGAACCTCTTCCACCAACACAACCTCAACAAGTCCCGCTCTAACTATTCAGACTGGGGTTCCTCCAAGAGCCCGTCTAGTACAACCCATACCAAGAGCATCACGTCACGTGATAGTGTGGTGACGACACGTGATAGTGTGGTGACGACACGTGATAGTGTGGTGACGTCACGTGATAGTGTGGTGACGTCACGTGATAGTGAAGTCGTCTCAAGAACTCCGTCTCCCTCAAAAGACCCGGGGTTTGACAGATTGAGTCAGGCTATCAGAGATATGGATAAGTTTTACAAGGTAGAAGGAGATGAGGATGTGGTGACAGGGCTAGGAGAGAATGTTAACGTTACTGAACTGGATAAAATCAACATGTTACTAGGTAGTGTGCCTCATTTAACTGTTACTAGGTAGTGTGCCTCATTTAACTGTTACTAGGTAGTGTGCCTCATTTAACTGTTACCAGGTAGTGTGCCTCATTTAACTGTTACTAGGTAGTGTGCCTCATTTAACTGTTACTAGGTAGTGTGCCTCATTTAACTGTTACTAGGTAGTGTGCCTCATTTAACTGTTACTAGGTAGTGTGCCTCATTTAACAGTTACCAGGTAGTGTGCCTCATTTAACTGTTACTAGGTAGTGTGCCTCATTTAACTGTTACCAGGTAGTGTGCCTCATTTAACAGTTACCAGGTAGTGTGCCTCATTTAACTGTTACTAGGTAGTGTGCCTCATTTAACTGTTACTAGGTAGTGTGCCTCATTTAACTGTTACTAGGTAGTGTGCCTCATTTAACAGTTACTAGGTAGTGTGCCTCATTTAACTGTTACTAGGTAGTGTGCCTCATTTAACTGTTACTAGGTAGTGTGCCTCATTTAACTGTTACTAGGTAGTGTGCCTCATTTAACTGTTACTAGGTAGTGTGCCTCATTTAACTGTTACTAGGTAGTGTGCCTCATTTAACTGTTACCAGGTAGTGTGCCTCATTTAACTGTTACTAGGTAGTGTGCCTCATTTAACTGTTACCAGGTAGTGTGCCTCATTTAACTGTTACTAGGTAGTGTGCCTCATTTAACTGTTACTAGGTAGTGTGCCTCATTTAACTGTTACTAGGTAGTGTGCCTCATTTAACTGTTACTAGGTAGTGTGCCTCATTTAACTGTTACCAGGTAGTGTGCCTCATTTAACTGTTACCAGGTAGTGTGCCTCATTTAACTGTTACTAGGTAGTGTGCCTCATTTAACTGTTACTAGGTAGTGTGCCTCATTTAACTGTTACCAGGTAGTGTGCCTCATTTAACTGTTACTAGGTAGTGTGCCTCATTTAACTGTTACTAGGTAGTGTGCCTCATTTAACTGTTACTAGGTAGTGTGCCTCATTTAACTGTTACTAGGTAGTGTGCCTCATTTAACTGTTACTAGGTAGTGTGCCTCATTTAACTGTTACTAGGTAGTGTGCCTCATTTAACTGTTACTAGGTAGTGTGCCTCATTTAACTGTTACCAGGTAGTGTGCCTCATTTAACTGTTACCAGGTAGTGTGCCTCATTTAACTGTTACTAGGTAGTGTGCCTCATTTAACTGTTACTAGGTAGTGTGCCTCATTTAACTGTTACCAGGTAGTGTGCCTCATTTAACAGTTACCAGGTAGTGTGCCTCATTTAACTGTTACTAGGTAGTGTGCCTCATTTAACTGTTACTAGGTAGTGTGCCTCATTTAACTGTTACTAGGTAGTGTGCCTCATTTAACTGTTACTAGGTAGTGTGCCTCATTTAACTGTTACTAGGTAGTGTGCCTCATTTAACTGTTACTAGGTAGTGTGCCTCATTTAACTGTTACCAGGTAGTGTGCCTCATTTAACTGTTACTAGGTAGTGTGCCTCATTTAACTGTTACTAGGTAGTGTGCCTCATTTAACTGTTACTAGGTAGTGTGCCTCATTTAACTGTTACTAGGTAGTGTGCCTCATTTAAGTAGTATATATACTGTACTGTATTTTCTATTTGCAGTGTGTATACTGTAGTGTATTTTCTATTTGCAGTGTGTATACTGTACTGTATTTTCTATTTGCAGTGTGTATACTGTAGTGTATTTTCTATTTGCAGCCCACAACATTGCCCCCCTATTCCCGGAGCTGACTGATGAGAGTGTAACTATAGAGCGAGTCCTGGAGGTGTGGGAGGAGAAGGGACTTAAAGACTCCACTGACAGATCTATCATAGAGTTCCTCAAGGTAAGTGTACTTCAGTAGTAGGGTAACTAGGTAACAGTAGGGTAACTAGGTAACAGTAGGGTAACTAGGAGTGTTACTATGGTAACAGTAGGGTAACTAGGAGTGTTACTATGGTAACAGTAGGGTAACTAGGAGTGTTACTATGGTAACAGTAGGGTAACTAGGAGTGTTACTATGGTAACAGTAGGGTAACTAGGAGTGTTACTATGGTAACAGAAGGGTAACTAGGAGTGTTACTATGGTAACAGTAGGGTAACTAGGAGTGTTACTATGGTAACAGTAGGGTAACTAGGAGTGTTACTATGATAACAGTAACTCAGTGCTCATACTGTGTGGTTTGTTGCTATTTTGATTACAATTGAGAGAGGGGTATTATATATTCTCCTCCTCAGCGAGTAGACAGTATGTCGCGTGGTGAGAACCAGATAATACCACAAATACTGTGCTACAACGTGGAGGCGATACTCACTTCTAACGAGGTGGAGAGCGATACTCTGCGGGAGTCAGCTATTGCTGCTTTTAAATCTGTCATCACCACTTTACAGTAAGTTTAGTTAAACTAAATGATACAACTATAGAACGATATCCATTCAAGAACTCTGGCTAGAAATGTTTAAAATAAGATCTAACACACTCGCATTCTTACCCACACTCACATTCTTACCCACACTCACATTCTTACCCACACTCACATTCTTACCCACACTCACATTCTTACCCACACTCACATTCTACCCACACTCACATTCTTACCCACACTCACATTCTTACCCACACTCACATTCTTACCCACACTCACATTCTTACCCACACTCACATTCTTACCCACACTCGCATTCTTACCCATACTCACATTCTTACCCACACTCACATTCTTATCCACATGACTCACATTCTACCCACACTCACATTCTTACCCACACTCACATTCTACCCACACTCACATTCTTACCCACACTCACATTCTTACCCACACTCACATTCTTACCCACACTCACATTCTACCCACACTCACATTCTTACCCACACTCACATTCTTACCCACACTCACATTCTTATCCACATGACTCACATTCTACCCACACTCACATTCTACCCACACTCACATTCTTACCCACACTCACATTCTTACCCACACTCACATTCTTACCCACACTCACATTCTTACCCACACTCACATTCTTACCCACACTCACATTCTTACCCACACTCACATTCTTACCCACACTCACATTCTACCCACACTCACATTCTTACCCACACTCACATTCTTACCCACACTCACATTCTTATCCACATGACTCACATTCTACCCACACTCACATTCTACCCACACTCACATTCTTACCCACACTCACATTCTTACCCACACTCACATTCTTACCCACACTCACATTCTTACCCACACTCACATTCTTACCCACACTCACATTCTTACCCACACTCACATTCTTACCCACACTCACATTCTTACCCACACTCACATTCTTACCCACACTCACATTCTTACCCACACTCACATTCTTACCCACACTCGCATTCTACCCACACTCACATTCTACCCACACTCGCATTCTTACCCACACTCACATTCTTATCCACATGACTCACATTCTACCCACACTCACATTCTACCCACACTCACATTTTTACCCACACTCACATTCTTACCCACACTCACATTTTACCCACACTCACATTCTACCCACACTCACATTCTTACCCACACTCACATTCTTACCCACACTCACATTCTACCCACACTCACATTCTTACCCACACTCACATTCTTACCCACACTCACATTCTTACCCACACTCACATTCTTACCCACACTCACATTCTACCCACACTCACATTCTTACCCACACTAACATTCTTACCCACACTCACATTCTTACCCACACTCACATTCTTACCCACACTCACATTCTTACCCACACTCATATTCTTACCCACACTCACATTCTTACCCACACTCACATTCTACCCACACTCACATTCTTACCCACACTCACATTCTTACCCACACTCACATTCTTACCCACACTCACATTCTTACCCACACTCACATTCTTACCCACACTCACATTCTTACCCACACTCACATTCTACCCACACTCACATTCTTACCCACACTCACATTCTTACCCACACTCACATTCTTACCCACACTCACATTCTTACCCACACTCACATTCTACCCACACTCACATTCTTACCCACACTCACATTCTTACCCACACTCGCATTCTTACCCACACTCACATTCTTACCTACACTCACATTCTACCCACACTCACATTCTTACCCACACTCTCATTCTTACCCACACTCGCATTCTTACCCACACTCACATTCTACCCACACTCACATTCTTACCCACACTCACATTCTTACCCACACTCACATTCTTACCCACACTCACATTCTTACCCACACTCACATTCTTACCCACACTCACATTCTTACCCACACTCACATTCTACCCACACTCACATTCTTACCCACACTCACATTCTTACCCACACTCACATTCTTACCCACACTCACATTCTTACCCACACTCTCATTCTTACCCACACTCTCATTCTTACCCACACTTACATTCTTACCCACACTCACATTCTTACCCACACTCACATTCTTACCCACACTCGCATTCTTACCCACACTCGCATTCTTACCCACACTCACATTCTTACCCACACTCTCATTCTTACCCACACTCACATTCTTACCCACACTCACATTCTACCCACACTCACATTCTTACCCACACTCACATTCTTACCCACACTCACATTCTTACCCATACTCACATTCTTACCCACACTCACATTCTTACCCGCACTCACATTCTTACCCACACTCACATTCTTACCCACACTCACATTCTTACCCACACTCACATTCTTACCCACACTCACATTCTTACCCACACTCAGGTCGAACTTAGCTCAAGTTCAGTACGATATGGACGCTCTGAGTGTTGCACTGGAACGCAGAACAGAGGAGCTAGAGAAGAACCTGCACGAGTATGAGATAGGGCTAGATCTGGAGCACAAGAAGAGCGATGAGAAACTCAGGTTATTTACAGTAGTAACACTAGTAGTAGTGAAACTCAGGTTATTTTTTTCGTTTATAAATTTAAATTCTCTGAACATTTCCTGTTTTATAAGTACTAAACTGTTTGAATAAGAACTGATTTTATTAAAAATTTCGACCAGGGTACAGAAGGAGGTATTCCGACAAGCGAGCCTGCAGCTTGAAAAAGAGGGCGAACTAAAAGTAGAGAAACTAAACAACCAGATGGATGGTATTATTAAGAGGACTGATAAGGAAATAAAGAATTTGAAGAATGAGGAAGCGAACTTGAAGAAGATGATGGCAGAGCAGAATGAGGTACACAACAACAAGCTGACCCTCGTTATAACGTACAGGACCCATCTAGCCACCAAAACTCACAAGCTGACCCTCGTTATTACGTACAGGACCTATCTAGCCACCAAATATGGGCATATGGTTTTTTGCTCATAACTCAGCCAATTTTTGTTCAGGAGACTACTAGCTATAATTATAAGTAGAGTACCAAAAATTTGGGTTTTGAGGTGATTTGGCATAATTGGGCAAAAAATTGACTGAATATGGTAAAGCTGCCATAATATAGCCTGACTGACAATTTTCTCGACTGACTGGCAATGTTTCTTCTTTTTCCCCATTTAGAATACAAAGATTAGTACATTTTAGCTTATGATTAATATTATATTTTTACCTATAGTTTACCTAGATTGCACCGTGGGTGGTTGCACCGTGAGTGGTTGGGGTCCGGGACCCCCAAAAAAACTCAAAAGGTCAGTCACATGCCCTACTATCTCGAAAACGAGTTTCACAAAAAATGTTGGGTGAACAAATTAATTAATTAACAAATTAGACGGGTTTCTGCTAGTACAATTAAGAGTTAGGGGGGACGGTTAACCTCGCCAACTCTGTATCTTACGAGATTACACTGATATGATTGAGTATGTTATTTGAAAGCGTTCAATGCTAAGACTTGGTTAGCTTAAACATAATGTCATGTTAGTTGAAGACAATAGTTTATAGTGTGGTATTCAAGTTGACGACTAAGTCTCTCTCTCTCTCTCTAAGATTAAGTATTATATGAAAGTTCCTTAGTTTCACTTTCACTCTGTCAGGATATAAGAGTTTCACTTTCACTCTGTCAGGATATAAGAGTTTCACTTTCACTCTGTCAGGATATAAGACTCACAAAGAAGTATCTACACGAGGCACAGAACGAGCTGATAAAGTATGACGAGTTACAGGACGCTTACAAGATGGTGGTGGAGGAATACCAGAAACTACACAGGGTAAATACACGTGGTGTGACGTCATGACACGTGGTGTGACGTCATGACACGTGGTGTAAATACACGTGTTATCTTTTAAACTACACAGGGTAAATACACGTGTTATCTTTTAAACTACACAGGGTAAATACACGTGTTATCTTTTAAACTACACGGGGTAAATACACGTGTTATCTTTTAAACTACACGGGGTAAATACACGTGTTATCTTTTAAACTACACGGGGTAAATACACGTGTTATCTTTTAAACTACACAGGGTAAATACACGTGTTATCTTTTAAACTACACAGGGTAAATACACGTGTTATCTTTTAAACTACACAGGGTAAATACACGTGTTATCTTTTAAACTACACAGGGTAAATACACGTGTTATCTTTTAAACTACACAGGGTAAATACACGTGTTATCTTTTAAACTACACGGGGTAAATACACGTGTTATCTTTTAAACTACACGGGGTAAATACACGTGTTATCTTTTAAACTACACAGGGTAAATACACGTGTTATCTTTTAAACTACACAGGGTAAATACACGTGTTATCTTTTAAACTACACAGGGTAAATACACGTGTTATCTTTTAAACTACACAGGGTAAATACACGTGTTATCTTTTAAACTACACAGGGTAAATACACGTGTTATCTTTTAAACTACACAGGGTAAATACACGTGTTATCTTTTAAACTACACGGGGTAAATACACGTGTTATCTTTTAAACTACACGGGGTAAATACACGTGTTATCTTTTAAACTACACAGGGTAAATACACGTGTTATCTTTTAAACTACACAGGGTAAATACACGTGTTATCTTTTAAACTACACAGGGTAAATACACGTGTTATCTTTTAAACTACACAGGGTAAATACACGTGTTATCTTTTAAACTACACAGGGTAAATACACGTGTTATCTTTTAAACTACACAGGGTAAATACACGTGTTATCTTTTAAACTACACAGGGTAAATACACGTGTTATCTTTTAAACTACACAGGGTAAATACACGTGTTATCTTTTAAACTACACAGGGTAAATACACGTGTTATCTTTTAAACTACACAGGGTAAATACACGTGTTATCTTTTAAACTACACAGGGTAAATACACGTGTTATCTTTTAAACTACACAGGGTAAATACACGTGTTATCTTTTAAACTACACAGGGTAAATACACGTGTTATCTTTTAAACTACACAGGGTAAATACACGTGTTATCTTTTAAACTACACAGGGTAAATACACGTGTTATCTTTTAAACTACACAGGGTAAATACACGTGTTATCTTTTAAACTACACAGGGTAAATACACGTGTTATCTTTTAAACTACACAGGGTAAATACACGTGTTATCTTTTAAACTACACAGGGTAAATACACGTGTTATCTTTTAAACTACACAGGGTAAATACACGTGTTATCTTTTAAACTACACAGGGTAAATACACGTGTTATCTTTTAAACTACACAGGGTAAATACACGTGTTATCTTTTAAACTACACAGGGTAAATACACGTGTTATCTTTTAAACTACACAGGGTAAATACACGTGTTATCTTTTAAACTACACAGGGTAAATACACGTGTTATCTTTTAAACTACACAGGGTAAATACACGTGTTATCTTTTAAACTACACAGGGTAAATACACGTGTTATCTTTTAAACTACACAGGGTAAATACACGTGTTATCTTTTAAACTACACAGGGTAAATACACGTGTTATCTTTTAACTACACAGGGTAAATACGCGTGTTATCTTTTAAACTACACGGGGTAAATACACGTGTTATCTTTTAAACTACACAGGGTAAATACACGTGTTATCTTTTAAACTACACAGGGTAAATACACGTGTTATCTTTTAAACTACACAGGGTAAATACACGTGTTATCTTTTAAACTACACAGGGTAAATACACGTGTTATCTTTTAAACTACACAGGGTAAATATACGTGTTATCTTTTAAACTACACAGGGTAAATACACGTGTTATCTTTTAAACTACACAGGGTAAATACACGTGTTATCTTTTAAACTACACAGGGTAAATACACGTGTTATCTTTTAAACTACACAGGGTAAATACACGTGTTATCTTTTAAACTACACAGGGTAAATACACGTGTTATCTTTTAACTACACAGGGTAAATACGCGTGTTATCTTTTAAACTACACGGGGTAAATACACGTGTTATCTTTTAAACTACACAGGGTAAATACACGTGTTATCTTTTAAACTACACAGGGTAAATACACGTGTTATCTTTTAAACTACACGGGGTAAATACACGTGTTATCTTTTAAACTACACAGGGTAAATACACGTGTTATCTTTTAAACTACACAGGGTAAATACACGTGTTATCTTTTAAACTACACGGGGTAAATACACGTGTTATCTTTTAAACTACCCTACTATGGTTACTATGGTTACTATGTTCACTATTGTCACTATGTTCACTATGATTACTATGGTCACTATTGTCACTATGGTAACTATTGTCACTATGGTCACTATGGTCACTATGGTCACTATGATTACTATGGTCACTATTGTCACTATGGTCACTATGGTCACTATGGCCACTGTGGTCACCATGGTTACTATGGTTACTATGGTTACTATGGTCACTTTGGTTACTTTGGTTACTTTGGTTACTATGGTTGCTATGGTTACTATGCTGTACTGACCAGGCAATGGAGGAGAAACAGAGGCAGCACTGTGAAGAACAGGAGAACATTGACGAGCTAAAAAGATACCGGGAGGAGACATCCGAGGAAAACAAGGTACCTTATCTGCTTCGTAAGGGTTGTAACGAATGTAACGATTATTCCTCGCAAGTAACACATTCACGATTTATATTCTTACAGTAACAAATGAAGCTGCCGCTAGTTTCTGTTATTACCGTTTAGCTCTGGCATGGTTAGTACCTGACACTTGTGTCAGGTATGGGCTGTTTACAAGCTCATCATTTCATATGCTCCTAGCTATAGTCTATCTATAGTCTAGCTATAGTCTAGTTAAGCACTTATATTCAAATAATTAATCTATTTATTATTAATGTAGAGGTTAAGAGATCAGATGGACGAGCTCCATGCTAAGTTCAGTGCGTGTAAGATGAAGCTTGAGAAGGAAGAGAAGAACGCGAGGAACGCAGCTAAAAGACTTAAAAAGGCTCAACAAAAACTACAGGTTTAATTATAATTTTTATATTTAATTATTATAATTATATTGGTAATTAATTCTTATGGTATTCGCTAAACATATATTGAATAACCTATTATTGTATGCACCCCTGCAGATTTCGTCGATTTCAGGTGCCGACGGCACCTTAAAAATTAAAATCAAACTTAAATTTTTTCCCCTAAAATCAAGCGCTTTCTGCGCAAAAAATTGACCTCAACAGAAAAAATTAAACATGGCTTCAAATCCAAATTTGAACCAGAGATTTTTCACTCCCTCTCGATAAATTCAATTTTCAACCCAAAATAAAGTCTCAAAGGGGGAAATTACTCAGGTAAGGATTGTAAGCAATGATTATTGGAAATAGCATTTCAAATAGACCTCTATAACCAAATTGCTTCCATGGCTTTTATGCCTTTACAAAATTCAAAATTTTTCGCCTGCGGCGAGCTTTATGCACTCGCCTTGCTCGTGAATTGGTCCAGTGTTAAAAATTTGCGAGCGAAACGAGCGGCCCAGAGAAAAAAGGCAAACTAGCGAGCGAAGCGAGCGGGCCACAGAATTTAGAAAAAAACGCATCTGGGAGGAAATATAAAACTTTCTGGATGTGGGGCCCGAGGAGAAAAAAAGCAAACTTAAGAAGATTTCTCGGGAACTTAAAAGTTCACCTCAAAACGAAATCTGCACCTATGATTGTATGTATTAATGACTACCACTCATATCTAACTTGAAAAGTTGGGGAGTGTGATACGCAAGGAGATATTCGTTCGCTTCCCCTATTATACCCTGGAAGGTTTTACTTTCAGTTCCAGTTTCACTTTATTGTAACATTAATTTCTCAGGATCAAACGGGCGATTCTCTTGCTGTGGATAAGAGACACCAAATGAGACAGAGGATGTCTGTGGCAGTACCTATGTTCACTAAAGAGGCTGATCCTTCCCTCGCTCGTTAGTTTCGATTAGACTTTCACTTTCACTTTCACTTTCACTTTCAAGCTAAATCACTGAAATGAGATTTATAAAATTATTAAAATCTATGTGTCTCTCTCGTGAACATAAGTTGAATATTTGAGATATCTCACAAATATACTCCTTGAATAACTAGACACAGTCCACACAGCATACCCAAGCAGGTGATTTTAACATTATTTCAGCGACAATTGATACAGAGTTAGAAGACTCGCTGAATGACGAGATCCTTGACTCGGAGAGCAACAACGTGTTGGAGCTGCAGGAAGAAGTGTGGAGACTACAGGAGGAACTGGACAATCGTAAGTTTCACTTTCACTTTTATGGCTATATAATATGGCAAGGGAAGGTTTAGTGCTACTTTATTTACTACTTCAGTAGCAGGGAGGAGTATACACGATGTAATGTTTATAAAGTTTGTGTGATGGACTATCTAACTGAGGGAGAGGGGGATCTAACTGAGGGGGAGGGGGATCTAACTGAGGGGGAGGGGGATCTAACTGAGGGGGATCTAACTGAGGGGGAGGGGGATCTAACTGAGGGAGAGGGGGATCTAACTGAGGGGGAGGGGGATCTAACTGAGGGGGATCTAACTGAGGGGGATCTAACTGAGGGAGAGGGGGATCTAACTGAGGGGGAGGGGGATCTAACTGAGGGGGATCTAACTGAGGGGGAGGGGGATCTAACTGAGGGGGAGGGGGATCTAACTGAGGGGAGGGGGATCTAACTGAGGGGGAGGGGGATCTAACTGAGGGGGAGGGGGATCTAACTGAGGGGGAGGGGATCTAACTGAGGGGGAGGGGGATCTAACTGAGGGAGAGGGGGATCTAACTGAGGGGAGGGGGATCTAACTGAGGGGGATCTAACTGAGGGGGATCTAACTGAGGGGGAGGGGGATCTAACTGAGAGGGAGGGGGATCTAACTGAGGGGGAGGGGGATCTAACTGAGGGGAGGGGGATCTAACTGAGGGGGATCTAACTGAGGGGGATCTAACTGAGGGGGAGGGGGATCTAACTGAGGGGGAGGGGGATCTAACTGAGGGGGAGGGGGATCTAACTGAGGGGGAGCGGGATCTAACTGAGGGGGAGGGGGATCTAACGGAGGGGGAGGGGGATCTAACTGAGGGGGATCTAACTGAGGGGGATCTAACTGAGGGGGAGGGGGATCTAACTGAGGGGGAGGGGGATCTAACTGAGGGGGAGGGGGATCTAACTGAGGGGGAGCGGGATCTAACTGAGGGGGAGGGGGATCTAACTGAGGGGGAGGGGGATCTAACTGAGGGGGATCTAACTGAGGGGGATCTAACTGAGGGGGAGCGGGATCTAACTGAGGGGGAGGGGGATCTAACTGAGGGGGAAGGGGATCTAACTGAGGGGGAGGGGGATCTAACTGAGGGGGAGGGGGATCTAACTGAGGGGGAGGGGGATCTAACTGAGGGGGAGGGGGATCTAACTGAGGGGGAGGGGGATCTAACTGAGGGGGAGGGGGATCTAACTGAGGGAGAGGGGATCTAACTGAGGGGGAGGGGGATCTAACTGAGGGGGAGGGGGATCTAACTGAGGGGGAGGGGGATCTAACTGAGGGGGAGGGGGATCTAACTGAGGGGGAGGGGGATCTAACTGAGGGGGAGGGGGATCTAACTGAGGGGGAGGGGGATCTAACTGAGGGGGAGGGGGATCTAACTGAGGGGTAGGGGGATCTAACTGAGGGGGAAGGGGATCTAACTGAGGGGGAGGGGGATCTAACTGAGGGGGAGGGGATCTAACTGAGGGGGAGGGGGATCTAACTGAGGGGGAGGGGGATCTAACTGAGGGGGAGGGGGATCTAACTGGAATCCCAGCTTGAAGGGGAGGGGGTTCTAACTGAGGGGGAGGGAGATCTAACTGAGGGGGAGGGGGATCTAACTGAGGGGGAGGGGGATCTAACTGAGGGGGAGGGGGATCTAACTGAGGGGGAGGGGGATCTAACTGAGGGGGAGGGGGATCTAACTGAGGGGGAGGGGGATCTAACTGAGGGGGAGGGGGATCTAACTGAGGGGGAGGGGGATCTAACTGACATGAGGGGGAGGGGGATCTAACTGAGGGGGAGGGGGATCTAACTGAGGGGGAGGGGGATCTAACTGAGGGGGAGGGGGTTCTAACTGAGGGGGAGGGGGATCTAACTGAGGGGGAGGGGGATCTAACTGAGGGGGAGGGGGATCTAACTGAGGGGGAGGGGGATCTAACTGAGGGGGAGGGGGTTCTAACTGAGGGGGAGGGGGATCTAACTGAGGGGGAGGGGGATCTAACTGAGGGGGAGGGGGATCTAACTGAGGGGGAGGGGGATCTAACTGAGGGGGAGGGGGATCTAACTGAGGGGAGGGGAATCTAACGGAGGGGAGGGGGATCTAACTGAGGGAGAGGGGGATCTAAATGAGGGGGAGGGGGATCTAACTGAGAGGGAGGGGGATCTAACTGAGGGGGAGGGGGATCTAACTGAGGGGGAGGGGGATCTAATTGAGGGGGAGGGGGATCTAACTGAGGGGAGGGGGATCTAACTGAGGGGGGATCTAACTGAGGGGAGGGGGATCTAACTGAGGGGGAGGGGGATCTAACTGAGGGGGAGGGGGATCTAACTGAGGGGAGGGGGATCTAACTGAGGGGAGGGGGATCTAACTGAGGGGGAGGGAGATCTAACTGAGGGAGAGGGGGATCTAACTGAGGGGGAGGGGGATCTAACTGAGGGGGAGGGGGATCTAACTGAGGGGGAGGGGGATCTAACTGAGGGGGAGGGGGATCTAACTGAGGGGGAGGGGGATCTAACTGAGGGGGAGGGGGATCTAACTGAGGGGGAGGGGGATCTAACTGAGGGGGAGGGGGATCTAACTGAGGGGGAGGGGGATCTAACTGAGGGGAGGGGGATCTAACTGAGGGGGAGGGGGATCTAACTGAGGGGGAGGGGGATCTAACTGAGGGGGAGGGAGATCTAACTGAGGGAGATCTAACTGAGGGGGAGGGGGATCTAACTGAGGGGGAGGGGGATCTAACTGAGGGGAGGGGGATCTAACTGAGGGGGAGGGGGATCTAACTGAGGGGGAGGGGGATCTAACTGAGGGGGAGGGGGATCTAACTTAGGGGGAGGGGGATCTAACTGAGGGGGAGGGGGATCTAACTGAGGGGGAGGGGGATCTAACTGAGGGGGAGGGGGATCTAACTGAGGGGGAGGGGGATCTAACTGAGGGGGAGGGGGATCTAACTGAGGGGGAGGGAGATCTAACTGAGGGGGAGGGGGATCTAACTGATGCTGCCCATTAAAGATCTTCTTCTTGATAGAACAAACTTCTCAGAAAATTTCGAGATGGAAAGGTACGGGAGAATACTGATGAAACAAGAAGAAGCTCTGGAGAATTACAGGGAAAAAGAGAACAATGAAAACAGTGGTAGGAACCGTATTTACTTTTTATCAGTTATGTTTTAATTTGTCTTCTTGTTCCGTACTGTGCAGAGTATGTGTTTGATAAAGTTTTAAGTATTCCCTGATATTCACGCTGATAATGGGTATATTCACCAGAAGATGCTGCACTGCCCCTAGTTGAAGTGATGGATGTTGGTGAGGTTGGTAGTATGGTACCCGAGCCAGAGGTCACTATTGTCCAGGTTATTATTATAAACCATATCAAAGTTCAAAATATCTGAAAAACAGCGTAGCTCTCTCAAAAATAAAAGATCCTCAAAAGATATAGCTAAATTTTCTCGAATGACTTCCATTTAACTTTATCAAGAGCAATGTCCCTCAAGTCTTAAAAATCTGAAATCGAACGTAGAGAATTTGAGATTTTCTTACGTTGTCCAGATTTACAATTATTAAATTGATTATTATTGAATTGATCATAATATGATAATTGATTAGTTTTGATTAGTTTATCAACTTGAGGAGTTAACTTATAAGGTCATGGAGGTAAGCCGATGACTCATCTGCCAAAATAAATGTGTTTGGCACCCTTTCTATCAACCAAATATCTTTCAGGAGAGAGTGCTAGAAAGTGCGTTAAAAGGAAATACAGATCAACTTGGCCTTGCAAAAGAGACGATGAAAAGCAAAGAAGAAGAAATAGAATCATTGATGGCAGAAAAGATTAAGAAAGATGAGGAGATAAAATATTTGATGGAAGAAAAAGAAAATCTACAAGAGAAGTTAGAAAACAAAAAGGAGGAGGAAGAAAAGAAGAGGAAGGAGGAGGAGGAGGAGAAAAAGAAGAAGGAGGAGGAGGAGGAGGAGGAGAAAAAGAAGAAGGAGGAGGAGGAGGAGGACTCGCTGCAATCTCAACTAACATCTTTACAAGATCAGGTGAGTGGGCTGAGAGGGTATTTACTCACACTGTCACTGGGCGGCGGCGCCATCACTGGGTGCTATCAATGGGTGCTATCACTGGGCGCTATCAATGGGCGCCATCAATGGGCGCCATAAATGGGCGCAATCAATGGGCGCTATCACTGGGCGCTATCACTGGGCGCTATCAATGGGCGCCATCAATGGGCGCCATAAATGGGCGCTATCACTGGGCGCTATCACTTGGCGCTATCACTTGGCGCTATCACTGGGCGCTATCACTGGGCGCTATCACTGGGCGCTATCACTGGGCGCTATCACTGGGCGCTATCACTGGGCGCTATCACTTGGCGCTATCACTGGGCGCTATCACTTGGCGCTATCACTGGGTGCTATCAATGGGCGCCATCAATGGGCGCCATAAATGGGCGCTATCACTGGGCGCTATCACTTGGCGCTATCACTGGGCGCTATCACTTGGCGCTATCACTGGGCGCTATCAATGGGTGCTATCACTGGGCGCTATCAATGGGCGCCATCAATGGGCGCCATAAATGGGCGCAATCAATGGGCGCTATCACTGGGCGCTATCACTGGGCGCTATCAATGGGCGCCATCAATGGGCGCCATAAATGGGCGCTATCACTGGGCGCTATCACTTGGCGCTATCACTTGGCGCTATCACTGGGCGCTATCACTGGGCGCTATCACTGGGCGCTATCACTGGGCGCTATCACTGGGCGCTATCACTGGGCGCTATCACTTGGCGCTATCACTGGGCGCTATCACTTGGCGCTATCACTGGGTGCTATCAATGGGCGCCATCAATGGGCGCCATAAATGGGCGCTATCACTGGGCGCTATCACTTGGCGCTATCACTGGGCGCTATCACTTGGCGCTATCACTGGGCGCTATTACTGGGTGCTATCACTGGGCGCCATCACTGGGAGCTATCACTGGGCGCTATCACTGGGCGCTATCACTGGGCGCTATCACTGGGCGCTATCACTGGGCGCTATCACTGGGCGCTATCACTTGGCGCTATCACTGGGCGCTATCACTGGGCGCTATCACTGGGCGCTATCACTGGGCGCTATCACTGGGCGCTATCACTGGGCGCTATCACTGGGCGCTATCACTGGGCGCTATCACTTGGCGCTATCACTGGGCGCTATCACTGGGCGCTATCACTGGGCGCTATCACTGGGCGCTATCACTGGGCGCTATCAATGGGCGCCATCAATGGGCGCTATCACTGGGCGCTATCACTGGGCGCTATCACTTGGCGCTATCACTGGGCGCTATCACTTGGCGCTATCACTGGGCGCTATCACTGGGCGCTATCACTGGGCGCTATCACTGGGCGCTATCACTGGGCGCTATCACTGGGCGCTATCACTGGGCGCTATCACTGGATCATTATGATTCATGTACTCAGTATCAGTTATAAGATACATGTAAGACTTTATATTATTCAATTACACCACAATTAGTATTAATTATAACCACAAGTTTAGTACAGTTGTTTTACAGTACATACTCAAGCAGTTGATATTATAATCACTTCCGTCTTTTGCAAATGGTTTAACTGCTGTCGTTAGGGGGCGCCACTGCTGCTGTCGTTAGGGGGGCGCCACTGCTGCTGTCGTTTCTCTCTTTCTACTCACTATATTGTCTTGCTAAATTTGTAATATAGTTTGGAAAACTTAGCTATCCCCAGAATACCTTACCACCTGCCGGGCTCGCTAGAGGTGATCGATTTTCAACAGCACGTTTGTCCTCGCGCGTCAAATCAAGTTCAGCAGCTTTCGCACGCTGCATTTAGCCTAGTAGTCATGACAACGACATTACTTTGCAAAGTTTAAAAGCTACGATCTTTTATTTAGCCCAAAATCAAACTTTTCGGTTTAATTCAGAATCTAAGTTGTCCCAAATTTGGCTCCTGGGGAGCTAACTTTAAATTTACGAGACGGACATTTTGTTGAAAACCGGAAGTTTCTATCTATTTTACTTTTGGAGATATACCCCAGCTGGTAGGGTTTGCTGGGTCTATAATCACTATTAATTTCTAAAACAGGTATCATTGTTGAATGGAACACTAGAACTAAACGCATCGGAGATAGAATGCCTGGAATCCCAGCTTGAAGAGAACGGACGTGTTATATCTTCTTATGAAGATAACATCTCTGAGAAACAAAGCTTATTAGAACAGGTTTAGTAGTAATGGTAGTAATAGTGAGGGGGCGGGGGCACAGAGGGGGGGGGGGGGCCGGGGGGGACACAGAGGGGGGGGAGGGGGACACAGAGGGGGGGGGGCGGGGGACACAGAGGGGGGGGGACAAAGAGGGGGGACACAGAGGGGGGGGGGGGTGGGGGACACAGAGGGGGGGGGGACACAGAGGGGGGGGACACAGAGGGGGGGACACAGAGGGGGGACACAGAGGGGGGACACAGAGGGGGGGGACACAGAGGGGGGACACAGAGGGGGGAACACAGAGGTGGGACACAGAGGAGGGGGGGGGCGGGGGGGGACACAGAGGGGGGACACAGAGGGGGGGGGGGACATAGAGGGGGGGACACAGAAGGGGGGACACAGAGGGGGGGGACACATAGGGGGAGGGGGGACAGAGGGGGGGACACAGAGGGGGGTACAGAGGAGGGGGACACAGAGGGGGGAACACAGAAGGGGGGACACAGAGGGGGGACACAGAGGGGGGACACAGAGGGGGGGACACAGAGGGGGGCACAGAGGAGGGTGGACACAGAGGGGGGGCCGGGGGACACAGAGGGGGGGACACAGAGGGGGGAGGGGGGCACAGAGGGGGGAGGGGGGACACAGAGGGGGGAGGGTTTGCGGGGGGGACACAGAATCTTACTATATATAAAGCAAGACGATATTATATATGGATGGATCCGTGCCATTTTACTGACACCACGGCATTAACTTTAACGCGACTTTCAGCAAACAAGTTAAGTGAGTAAACTATAACCCCCTGTATAGTGCAGAGCGGAGTGTAAGGATAACATTGGTCAGCTAACTGAACAAGTACAGAAGATTGAACGCGAACGGGCTGTTGATATGGAGCAACATAAATACAAGGTATGTGCAACATAAACACAATGTATATGCAACATAAACACAATGTATGTGCAACATAAACACAAGGTATGTGCAACATAAACACTAGGTATGTACAACATAAACACTAGGTATGTGCAACATAAACATAATGTATGTGCAACATAAACACAAGGTATGTGCAACATAAACACAAGGTATGTGCAACATAAACACAAGGTATGTGCAACATAAACACAAGGTATGTGCAACATAAACACTAGGTATGTGCAACATAAACACAAGGTATGTGCAACATAAACACTAGGTATGTGCAACATAAAAACAAGGTATGTGCAACATAAACACTAGGCATGTGCAACATAAACACAATGTATGTGCAACATAAACACAATGTATGTGCAACATAAACACAAGGTATGTGCAACATAAACACAAGGTATGTGCAACATAAACACTAGGTATGTGCAACATAAACACTAGGTATGTGCAACATAAACACTAGGTATGTGCAACATAAACACAAGGTATGTGCAACATAAACACTAGGTATGTGCAACATAAACACAAGGTATGTGCAACATTAACACTAGGTATGTGCAACATAAACACAAGGTATGTGCAACATTAACACTAGGTATGTGCAACATAAACACACGGTATGTGCAACATAAACACTAGGTATGTGCAACATAAACACAATGTATGTGCAATATAAACACAATATATGTGCAACATAAACACAAGGTATACGGTTCTCTGCTGTTTTAGGAGAGTCACTATTACTCTTGAATTTTACTTGATAAAGTGCTTATCTTAAAGTTAAAAGGTTTCACAGGCTCTAATGATGTTGTTTTACGACGAATTCAAGCCTTACGTTGTGTGTTTCCCTTACGTTGTGTGTTTCCCTTACGTTGTGTGTTTCCCTTACGTTGTGTGTTTCCCTTACGTTGTGTGTTTCCCTTACGTTGTGTGTTTCCCTTACGTTGTGTGTTTCCCTTACGTTGTGTGTTTCCCTTACGTTGTGTGTTTCTCTTACGTTGTGTGTTTCTCTTACGTTGTGTGTTTCCCTTACGATGTGTGTTTCCCTTACGTTGTGTGTTTCCCTTACGTTGTGTGTTTCCCTTACCTTGTGTGTTTCCCTTACGTTGTGTGTTTCCCTTACGTTGTGTGTCTCCCTTACGTTGTGTGTTTCCCTTACGTTGTGTGTTTCCCTTACGTTGTGTGTTTCCCTTACGTTGTGTGTTTCCCTTACGTTGTGTGTTTCCCTTACGTTGTGTGTTTCCCTTACGTTGTGTGTTTCCCTTACGTTGTGTGTCTCCCTTACGTTGTGTGTTTCCCTTACGTTGTGTGTTTCCCTTACGTTGTGTGTTTCCCTTACGTTGTGTGTTTCCCTTCTTGTCCAAAAGCATTACACAATTACTCTTATCTCTGGTTATTAGCTTATCAGTTATAACTTTAGGATTTATATAATTATAACGAGATGCTGTTTTTCCTAACAAGTCTCTATGTTATCATCTTTGTAACATGAATCCCGAATTCCATTATCTCCATATATCACACAAACTAACAAGGGTAACACCACAATTGTCTCTCTTTTAAACTACCGGTGGAACATACATTTTAAATATATATCAACTTCAATGTTACATAGTGAAATCTTAAAAACAACCGGTGTCACAACACGTGTTCTTATTTAACTAACCCAGGTTCCTACCCGTGTTATCTTTTTTTACTATACAAGGGGGTTAACACCGTGTTATCTTTTAACTCACCGGGTCATAAACGTGTTATTTTTAACATACTCAGTGTAACATACACGTGTTATCTTTTTTAAATCAAAGAGTGTAAATACAGTGTTATCTTTTACAACTAACACCGGGTAAATTCACTGTGTTCATTTTTAACACTACACAGGGTTACATACACGTGTTACTCTTTTAAACTCAACGGGTAACCCTAACGCTGCTAATTTTTATTCCTAACACAGGCGTAAAATATCACCGTCCGTATCTTTTAAACTCCAGGAGGAATAAGTGTTATCTTTTAAATCTAACCAGGGTCAAACACGTTGTTATCTTTTTAACATCCACAGGGTCAAACACGTGTTATTTTTAAAATACACAGGTAAAATACAGAGTTCATTCTTTTTAAACCTACCCAGGGTATCAATACAGTGTTATTCTTTTCAAACTACCACCAGGGGCCTAGTATACACGTTTATCTTTAAAATACACAGGTTAAATACTACGTGTTATTTTAACTACACAGGGTAAATACACGTGTTATTTTTAAACTACTACAGGGTCAAAAATACAAGTGTTATCTTTTTAACTACCGGGTTAACTACACGTTGTTATTTTTACTAACCCGGGGAAATAACACTAGTTATCTTTTCAATAACACAGGGTAACATACAGTGTTATCTTTTAACTACACAGGGTTCATACGGTCGTTATCTATTAAACCTACCCGGGTAAATACACGTTTGTTATCTTTTACCTTCAAGGGTAAACCACCGTGTTCTCTTTTTAAATCCCCCGGGGTACATAGTGTTATCTTTTACATACAAAGGTAAATACACTTGTTATTTTTAAACTACACGGTGTAAATACAGTGTTCTCTTTTCAAAAAACTCACAGGGATTAAACTCCACGTCGTTACTCCTTTATAACTACACGGGGTCACAATACACCGCTGTATCTTTTAAACACCACAGTGGTAAATACACGTGTTTTCTTTCAAACTCAACAGGCGTCTAAATAACGCTGTTAGTTTTTCTACACAGGGTCAATACCGTCGCTTATCTTTAAACTACGGGTAAACTACTCCGTGGCATCCTTATAACTCACAGGTTAAAATACACGTTGTTATCTTTAAACTACCACAGGGTCCATACAGTTTTTATCATTAAAACTACCAGGTAAACAACACGTGTTAAATTATCCCACCCGGGATGACAAACGAGTATCATAATAACCCAACCACCGGGTCCATCACACGTGTTATTTATAACAACCTTTACCCAACCTATAAAACAAACCTCCCATTTTAACACCTATAAAAAACTCCCATTGACACACCTTATAACACTAAACCCCACCACCTTTCCCACCCTATAACAAAAAACCCACCTTTTACCATTCATATATCAAATACACACCTTTACCACATTTACTAAATCACCAACACATTTTCAATCAGATAAACTTAACCACTCCCCCTTTACCTACGATAACACAAACCCAAACCTGTAACCCACCTATAACAAATACAACCCCCTTTATACCACCGTGAACTCTTAAAACAAACCTTTTCACACCGTAACACTATACTCCACCATTTACCCAACATATTAAACATTAACACCACCCGTTAACCCACCTTTTTTCTTACACCTTTTACCACTATAACAAAAAATACCCTACCATTAACCACACTATCAAAATAAACCACCTTTTACCAAATATATACACAAAACCACCCTTTTCCCACTTTTACAAAAAACCCACTCATTTTGACCACACTTATAACAAAACCAACCTTTACCACATATAAAAAATTACACCTACCCAGGTTCACTCCCAGTATTTACTCTTACCAAACTACCCAGGGTACACTACACGTTTAAATTTTTTAAACAACCAGGTTTAAAACCACCTATAAAATTATTAAAACCACCCGTGTAATTACACGTGTACTTATTACATCCAGTGTACAAACAGTGTTCTCAATTTCAACACCACAGTGTACATACACGTGCAATATTTACAAAAAAGGGGTAAAAACAGTGTTTCTTTTAAACTCCCCCGGGTATAACGTGTTCTCTTTTAAAACCCTGGGAAACATATACCGAGTTATCTTTTTAAAACTACAGTGTATACATCGATTTAACCTATTACACACTCCTAGGGGTAATACCCGTTTTATTTTTAAATAAACAGGGTAAATACCACGTGTTAATCTTTTTCGAAACTACCAGGGGTAAATAACACGTGTTATCTTCTTTTAAATACACAGGGTACACTAACGTGTTATCTTTTAAACTCTACCACGCGGTAAAAAACACGTGTCTATCTTTAAACTACCGGGACACTCCCCCAGTGTTATCTTTTACACATACACCAGGGTTAACTTACCGTGTTATCTTTAAATACAACAGGGTACAACTACAGTGTATTTTTCCACCTCCACAGGGACCCTACATTGTTATCCTAATTTAAACCTACACGGTCCTAACCACAACGTACGTTTTCTTCCAATCTTTAAAAAACATAACCCTAATTACAGGGTCAAACAAGAGTTATCTTTTAAACTACACGGGGGTATAATAAAAGTGTTACTCTTTTTAAATCATCCTAGGGATAATCCTTCAGTGTTATCTTTTAAACTACACGGGGTACAATACACGTGTTATCTTATAAACACTACCAAGGGAACATACCGTGTAATCTTTTAACTACACGGTGGTTAATAACTGTGATCTTTTTATAACAACTCAGGTAAATCCCAGTGTTCCTCTTTTAACAACCCGGGTAAACAACACGTGTCTCTTTTACCATACACGGGTAAATCAAAGTGTTATCTTTTAAATACCAGGGTACACTCACCGTGTTATATTTTTTAAAACTACCAGAGGTAAAAACACGGTTATCTTTTACAACTCCGACAGGTAAATCACCACGTGATACTCTTTTACCCACAATACACAGGGCGTAATACACGTGTATCTTTCTTACCTTCGCCGGGGTACATACAATTGTTATCTTTTAAACTACACCGGGTCAATACACTGTGTTAATTTTTTTAAACTCCAGCCGGTTAAATTACACGTGTTATTCTTTTTTAAACTCAACAGGGTCAATACACGTGTGATCTTTTAACCTACAAGGGTTACATACACGTGTTCTCTTTTAAACTACACAGGGTAATACCACGGTTATCTTTTACACTCCACGTGGTAAAAACAGTGTTATCTTTTCCACTACACAGGGTAAATACAGTGTTTCTTTTCTACAACTACACAGTGGTAAATAACAACGTGATATCTTTTTAAAATTACCAGGGTAAATACCGTGTTATACTTTAAACTTTCACAGGGTAAAGACAGAGAGAATTTTTACATCACAGGGTAAATACACGTTGTTCATCTTTTATACTACACAGGGGTAAATACACGTGTTATCTTTTAAACTCTACACAGGGTTAATACTCGTGTTATCTTTTAAACTACCCAGGGTAAACACACGTGTTATCTTTTAAACTACACGGGTCAATCCAGTGTTATTTTTAAACTACCACCGGTTAATCCAGTATATCTTTTAAATACACGGGGTAATACACGTGTTATCTTTTAACTTCCACAGGGTAAATAACGTGTTATCTTTTAAAACTACACGGGGTACTCAACGTGATATCTTTTAACCCCTACACAGGGTAAATACACGAGTATTCTTTTACACTCCAGGGATAATACACGTGTTCTCTATTTAACTACACAGGGTAAATACAAAGTGTACTTATATCCCTCACACCTTGACCAAACACGTGTATCTTTTCACTACCCCCGGGTCAATACACGTGTAATCTTTTAAAAACTACCACGGGGTAAAAACCGTGTTATTCTTTAATACACCGGGTAAACATACAGTGTTATTATTTCAACTACACGGGGTTAATTACATTGTTAACTTTGTAAAACTACACAGGGTAAATAACGTCGTGATCTTTTAAACTACTAGGTAACTACACGTGTTATCTTTTCAAATACACAGGGTTCCATACACGTGGTATCTTATACCCCTCACACAGGGTAAACTACAGTGTTTCTTTTAACTACAAGGTACTAACAGTTCTATCTAATAACCTACACAGGTAAAATTTCACACGTGTTAATCTATTTAAACTACACAGGGTAAATACAGTCGATCTCTTTTAACACTCCAAACCAGGGTAAATACCCGTGATATCTTTTTAAATACACAGGGTAAATACAGTGTTATCTTCTTCAATACACCAGGTAAAATACACGAGTAATTATATCCCACAAGGTAAATAACTACACGTGTTATCTCTCTTTAAACTACACAGGGTTTAACTACAATTGTTATTTATAACCTACAAGGGTACCAAACCGAGTTCTCTTTAAACTCACAGTGGACAACACGTAGTCTTCACTTTTAAAACTACCGGGGAATACACGATGAACACATAATCCACTACTCGGTTCACCATATTTCAATATATTACCACCTACACGTTGTAACAACACGAGTTATCTTTTCTAACTACACAGTATGTAAATACACGCTGATCTCTATTACAAATCCCACGGTGTTTTACACCAAATGGATATATTATAACTACACAGCGGTAAATAACTTGTCACTATTTCCCTCCCTGGGTAAATACACGTGTAAACTTTTAAAACTCACCTGGTTAATACACTTGTACAACATAAATATCCCATCACTTATCTACCAAAAATAGATCACAATTAAAACAACAAGGGTACCCACCCGATAACACAAACACCCACCCATTTATCCCTAACCTTTTTCACATTATAAACAACCTTTACACTACCCCGTGATCACTTAACCCTACCCTGCGGTACCAACTATAAATTATAACCAAAACGTTTACAATATATAATAAACACACTTTTACCTCATATTAACATATCCACCCTGTTGTACCCACCCCTTTATAATAAACCCCTCCATGGTAAAACATATTACAAATAACCATCCCCTGTTCCACTACACGTTTTAATTTTTAAAATACAAGATGTCGATTACACGAGTTCATCTAATAAACTCCCACATTGTCCCTAAAACCGTGTACATCTAACTCCAACGGGACCCTACCGAAATTTTCATACCATATAAAATACCCGGGTAACATCTTACCAGATTTATAAATATCACAACCACGGGTTATACCGTGTTCAAAAATCCCACTACCAACGTGTAAACTACCGTTTATTTTTAACTCCTGTTTCTACATGTTTTATCATAAAAACTTACACAGGGTAAATACACGTGTTATTTTTTAACAGCTCCCCTCCGGTTCCCACACGTGTATCTGCCTTTACAACTCACCCACGCGTCGCCGTCCTCCGTGATATCTTTTTAACTCCCCGGGTAAATACACTTGTTATCTTGTTAAACGACACGGCGGGTAAAATACACGTGTTTCTTTTTAACTCAAGGGCTAAATTACAGTAGTTATCATTTCTTAAAATACACGGGGTAATAAGTAGAAAACTTAAAACTACACCGGGTACAATACCCGTGATTCTCTCTAAAACATCACAGGGGTAAAATCCAGTGTAATCTTTAAACTTACACGGGTAAATAACGTGTTAATCTTTCTAAATACCCGGTTAAATACCAGTAAATCTTTTAACTACACAGGGTAAATCAGAGTTATCTTTTTAACAAACCACAGGGTAAATACAGTGTTATCTTTGAAACTACACAAGGGTACATACAGTTTAACATTTTAAACTCCACGGGGTACTACCGTCGTTCATATTTTAAACTAACAGGGTAAATCCACTTGTTATATTTTAACCTCACCAGGGATAACATACACGTGTTATCTTTTAAAATACCAGGGTAAACATACACGTGTTATCTATTACCTACAGGTCTCTCACAGGCGTTACACACGTGTTATCTTTTTTCAAACTACAACAGGTATATACACGAGTATCATTTAAACTAACAGGGTACCTACACTTGCATCTCTATTTAACTACCGGGTAACAACACGTGATAATCTTTTAAACTACCCAGGGTCCCATACCTTGTTCTCTTTTCACTAACCAGGGTTAGCATACACTGTTTTCTCTTTAAACTCACTGGGTAAAAATACAGAGTTATCTTTTAAACTACCAGGGTAAATTACACGAGTTATCTTTTAAACTATCAAAGTAGGTAAATACATCGAGTTATCTTTTAAACTCACAGGGTTCATTAAACGCGTATATTTTTAAACTCAAGCGGATAAACAATGTGTTATCTTTTAAACTACCAGGGGTTAATACCCACGTTATATCTTTTACCATTACAGGGAACATACTCGTGTATCTTTAATCTACAGGGCGTATAATAACTTGTTATCATTACCAATCCACGGGTCAATACCAGTGTTATCTTTTAAATACAAGGGGTAAATCCCACGGTGTTATCTTCTTTAAACAACACAGGGTAATACAGTATTATTTTTAAACTACCAGGGTATAATACACGTGTTTATCTCTTTAAATTAACACAGGGTATCAATCACGTGGTTATCTTTAAACTACACAGGTAAATACACGAGTTATCTTTTAAACTCACAGTGGGTCATCCCGTGTTACTCATAATTCAATACACAGGGTAAATACACGTGTTCACTCTTTTAACAACTGGGTAACTCCCCGATGTTCATTATATTCACCACTACCGGTGTACATACACGTGATAACTTTATCAACAACACAGCTGTAACTACAAGTGTTAATCTATTAACTACAAGGGTCAAATACAGTGTTATCTATTTCCAATTCCCAGGGTAAATAACGTGTACCTATGTTATAAATACAAGGGTAAATCACACGTGTTATCCTTTAACTACACCAGGGTAAATACACGTGTTATCTTTTTAACTCACAAGGGTAAATACACGAGTAGATTTTTAAACTACACAGGGTTAAATACACGTGATAACTTTTTAACTACAAAGGGTAAATACACTGTGTTATCCTTTTAAAACAACACAGCGGTAAATACACGTGTTATCTTTTAAACTACACAGGGTAAATACACTCGGTGTGGGGGGTTCTTTTAAACTAAAAGGGTAAATACACGTGGTTCTCTTTTTAACTAAACAGGGTAAATACACGTGTTTTCTTTTCACCTCACACAGGGTAATACAGTGTTATATATTTAACTACACAGGGAAAACCACGTTTTCTCATTTAAAACTCACACTGGGTAAATACACGAGTAATCTTATACTACAACACAGGGTAAGGTAAAACTCCACCGTGCTTATCTTGTTTAACTACACGGGGGGTAAATACACGTGTTCATACTTTTAACTAACGGGAAATCACGTGTATCTTTTAACTACCGGCGGTCCCTACACGTGTAATTCATTTCCACCCACCACAGGGTACTCAATAACGTGATTTTTTTTAACCCATAACTGGGTCACCATACCCCCCCCCCCCCAAACGGATATCTTTTAAACTAAACGGGTAATTCAGTGTTATCTTTTAAAATACACAGGGTAAAATACACGTGTTATCTTTTAAATAACCAGGTAAATACAAGTGTTATACCTTTTAAACTACACAGGGGTAAATACACGTGTATCTTTTAAACTAACAGGGTTAATACACGTGATATCTATTAACTCACCAGGGGCTAAATCACGTGTTATCTTTTAAACGTAACAGGGTAATACACGCTGTTAATACTTTTAACTAAAGGCACGTAACTAAGTGTTATCCATCTTAATCTACCAGGGTAAACAGAGTTATGTTATTTTAAACTACACAGGGTAAATACACTTGTTATCTTTTACATAACAGCCGCCCGCTTCTACCCTACACGTGATATCTATTCTAACATCACTGGGTACATACCCGTGAATCTTTTCATCAACTACATCCCAGGTACAATCCTCGTGCCTTCCATCCTCTTTTAAAATAACAGCGGTAATTACAGTGGCAATCTTATTCCTAACCTGGGTAATCCACGTGATCTCTTATAACCTACCCTCCATGGGTCAAATACCAACGTCCGCTCTCCTCCCACGGATAAACATACCCAGGGTCAAATACCACGTGTTATCTGAATAAATACACAGGGTAAAATACAGTGTTATCTTTCATAACCGGGTAACTCACGTGATATCTTTTAAACTACACAGGTAACACACGTGTATCTTTTAACTACAGGTGGTAAATCCACGTGTACTTATATTCAACTACAAGGTAAATACAAGTTTCCCATTCTATTTAAATACACCGAGTAAACTACACGTGTTATATTTTTAAACTACACAGGGTACATTCAGTGTTATCTTTACAACTAACTGGGTAATATACAGCGTGTCTATCTTTTAAACTACACGGTTAACTACACTTGTTATCTTTTTTTAAACTACCAGTGTTAAAACACCAGTGTTCTCTTTTACAACAAACCCAGGGGTGTCAATACCAGTGTTCTTCTTTTAAACTACACAGGGTAAATCACGTCAGTTTATTGTAAACTACAAGGGTAAATTACACGTGTTATCTTTTAAAACTCAACGCAGGGTAATCCAGTGTATATTTTAATACTACAACAGGGTAAATACACGTGTATCTTTTACACACTACACGGGGTAACTACACGTGTTTTATTTTACTACTCCACAGGGTAAATACAGTGTTATTCTTTAAACTACCACAGGGTAACTACAAGAGATATCTTTTAAACTACACAGGGTAAAATACACGTTGTTACTTTTTAACACTAAACAGAGGTACCTACCACTTGATATCTTTTAAAAACTACACCAGGGTCAATTCACACTGTGTTAGCTTTTAAACCTACACAGGGTACCTAACGTGTTATTTTTTTAAACTCACAGGGTTATACACGTGTTATCTTTTAAAAAACCTACCGGGTAACTCAACGTGATATCTTTAAAACCTACACAGGGGTAAATACACGTGCGTATCTTATAAACTACCCACAGGGGTACATCCACGTGTTATCTTTTAAACTAACAGGTCAACTCCCCGAGTTATCTTTTTTAAATTACACAGGGTAATACCACGTTATATTTAGAAAATCACAGGGTAATAATACACGTGTTTATACTTTAACCTACTCAGGGTCAACACATTGTTATTTTTCCCCACCAGGGGGCCTCAAAGTGTTCTCTTAAAAACTAAAGGGTACATACACGTGTTCTTTTTACACTACCGGGGTAATACACGTGTTATCCTTTTAAACTACCAGGGTAAATGTACAAAGTGCTATCTTATTAAACTACACGGGTTCAAATCCACGTGTGATCTTTTATACAACAGATGTACATACGTGTATATTTTTAAACATACACAGGGTTGGTCAAACACGTGTTATCTTATAAATCCCCCGGGGTAAATACCGTGTTATCTTTTCTTAACCTCCACGGTCACTACACGTGTATTAACTTATACAACAACACGGATAACTCGTGTTAACTTTTAAACTACCCAGGGGTACAAAAAACACGTTGTTTCTTTATAAACATCACCGGGTAACTACAGTGTTATCTTTTAAAAACACGGGGTAAATACACGAGTTATCTTTTAAAATACACCGGGTAGAATCCACGTGTTATATTATTAAACTACACCAGGGTCACATCACGTGTTATCTTTTAAAAACTACCAGGGTAAATTACACGGTTATCTTTAACCATACACAGGGTACACATACGCGATCTTTATTATTTTAAATAACCGGGAAAAAACCGAGTTTTTCTTTTAACTCCACAGCGGTTAAATACAGTGTATCTTTTCAAAAAATACCACAGGGAAAATACACGTGTTATCTATTTAAACTACACAGGGTACATACACGGTTCTCATTTAAAACTACACCGGGAAAGTCAATACACGTGTTATCTTTTAAAACTACGCCCAGGGTCAATCACTAAGCTTATCTTTTAAACTACACAGGGTAAATTACACGTGTTATCTTTTAACTCGCCGGTTACCTCGTGTACTCATTATAACCTATCAAGGGTAACTACACGAGTTATCTTTTAAACTATCACAGGTAACACACACACTTTTTATCTTCTAAACTTACACGGGTAAATACCACGTGTTAGCTCCTATTAAACTACACAGGGTATACACGTGTTCTCTTTTAAAATACCGGGCGTACAATACACGTGTTATCTTTTAAATACAAGGGACATACAGTGTTATCTTATTAAACTAACAGGGTACTCTACATAGTTCATTTTACAAACTACAGGGTAAAAGGCAACGTGTTATCCTTTTAAACTAACAGGGTACTACAGTATACGTTATCTTTTAATACCACTCGGGAAAATACAGTGTTCTATCTGTCACATCCCACAGGGTAAATACACGTGTTATCTTCTTAAAAATACAAGCGTTAAATACACTTGATATCTTATCAAACCTCACCCGGGTAAATACACGTGTTATTTTTAACTACACAGGGTCTACACCGTGTACTCTTTTACACTCCACGGGGTAAAACACGTTTTATATTTTCAAACTAACAGGGTAAATACACGAGTTCTCTTTTTAAAACTACACAGGGTAAATACACGTGTAATCTTATCACTACAAGCGTTAACGACAGAGTTATCTTTAAACTCACAGGGTAAAACACGTGTTTATTCTTATTAACACTACACAGGGAAAATACACGTGTTATCATTTAACCTTACACAAGGGTAAATACACGTGTTATCTTTTCAAACTACACAGGGTACCATTACCCGCGTGTTAACCTGTTTAATTAACACGGGTACATCACGTGTTTCTATTAAACTAACAGGGTAAATACAGTGTTTCTTTTACATAACACAAGGGCTTAACTACAGTAGATATCTTTATACACCCTAAGGGAAATACACGTGTTATCTTTTAAACTACACAGGGTAACATACACGTTGTTATCATTTAAACTACAACAGGGTAAATACACGTGTTATCTTTTTAAACTTCCCAGGGTAAACACCCGTGTTATCTTTTAAAACTCACACGGGGTAAATACACGTGTTCCTCTATCTTCATACCCAGCGGATCCCAACGTGAGTATCTTTTAAACTACACGGGGGGTTAATACACGTTGTTATCTTTCTTTAACAACACAGGGTCATACCCGTGTTATCTTTAACATCCCGGGGAACCATCCTGTAGTTTTGTTATCTTTTAAACTACACGGGTACATACGTGTTATCTTTTAAACTACCCAGGGTACATTACACGAGATATCTTATAAATACACAGGGTAAATACAGATGTAACTATATTAACACTACACAAGGGTAAATAACGTGTCCTTCTTTTACACTTACACTGTGTAAATCCACGTGTTATTTTTTAAAATACACCGGGTAATACACGCGTGTATCTTTTAAACTAACAGGGTAACTACGTGTTATTTTGTAAACTCCACGGGGTAAATATACGTGTTATCTTTTAAATCAACAGGGTAAATTACGTGTTATCTTTTAAACCTAACAGGGTAAATACCGAGTTATCTTTTATAACTACCAGGGAAAATCACGTGTTATATTTTAAGACACTACACAGGGTAAACTACACGTGTTATCTTTAAAATCCACAGGGTAAATAAAGTGTTATCTTTTAAACTACACGGGTACATAACGTGTCTGGTATCTTTAAACTAACAGGGAAAATACAACGTGTTATCTTTTAAACTACACAGGGTAAATACACGTGTTACTCTATTTTACTACAAGCGGTTACCTAAGTGTTATCTTTTAATACAAGGGTAAATTACGTGTTGATCTTTAACAAAAACAGGGTACTAAACGTGTATATCTTTTAACTAACCAGGGTGGTAATACAGATGTTATATTTTAAACTACAAAGGGTAAAAATACACGTGTTATCTTATTAAACAATCACAGGGTACAACAAACGTTTTATTCTTAAAACTACCACGGTGGGCTAAATACAAGTGTCATCTTTTAAACTTACACAGGTAAATAACTGTTATTTATCACTCCACGGGGTCAATACGTGTTATCTAAAGAACTCACAGGGTAAAATACCACGTGATATCTTTAAACTACCGGGGTAACTACACGTGTTATTCTATATTAAACCCACAGGGGTAAATCAGAATTATCTTTCAATAACGACCCCGGGTAATAAACACGTGCTGTTATCTTTCTAAACCTAACAGTGTAATTACAGTGTATCTTTTAAATACCACCGGGTAAATTACCCGTGTTATCTTTTAATCTACACTCGGTCAATAACGTGTTATCTTTTTACATCAACCCGGGACCCAACTAGTTTGTTATCTGTTAACACTACACGGGTAACTCCACGTGGTTTCTTTTACAACTAACGGGGGTATATTACCCGTGTTATTTTGAAACACTCACGCGGGTAAATACAGTAGTTAACTTTATAAAAACACAGGGTACCACACACCGTGTAATTTAAAACCTCCACAGAGGAAAATACCACGATGTTATCTTTTAAAATACACAGGGTAAATAAACGTGTTATTCTTTTTAAAACTACTCAGGGTTTAAATACACGTGTTATCTTTTAAACAACAGGGTAAACTAACACTGTTATCTTTTAAATACACAGGGTAATTAACCGTTTATTTTAAAACAACACAGGGCTAAAATACACGTGTTATCTTTTAACATACACCGGGTAAATACACGTGTGATCTTTTAAAACTACCCACAGGGTATAAACTACACGTGTTATCTTTTCAACTACACAGGGTAACTAACCGTGTTATCTTTTAACATACCGGGTAAATACCACGTGATTATCTTTTAAAACTACACTGGGTAAATACCGTGTTATCTTTTAAACTACACAGGGTTAAACACACGTGTTATTTTTCAACTACAGGGGTGGATAAATACACGGGTTATCTTTTAACACTCACAGGTTCAATACAGTGTTATCTTTTTAAACTACACCGGTTAACATCACGAGTTATCTTTTAACCTACAAGGGTAATACACGTGTTATTTTTAAAACTTACAGGGGTATAATAACCGTGTTATCTTTTAAAATACACAGGGTAAATACACGTGTTATCTTCTTAAAAACTACACAGGGTAAAGACACGTGTTATCTTTAAAAACTAACAGGTAAACTACACGTGTTTTCTTGTAAACTACACACGGGTAATACAGAGTTATCTTTTAAATACACAGGGACATACACGGGGTGATCTTTTTTAAACCTATCCACTGGGTCATACACGTGGATCTTTTAAACTCACACCAGGGTCAATACCACGAGATCTTTTTAACTACAGGGGTAAAATACACTGATACTCTTTTAACTACCCACATCAGGGTAAGGTAAATACTGTGTTATCTTTTTAAACTACAAGGGTCAAATACACGCTGTTATCTTTTAAAACCTACACAGGGCCGTCAATATACACGTGTTATCTTTTTAAACTCACCAGGGGTAAATACCGTGATACTTTTTAAACTAAACAGGGTTTAAAGTACACGTTTTATCTTGTAAATTACACAGCGGTAAATACACGTCTGTTATCTTTTAAACTACACAGGGTAAATACTCGTGTATCTTTTAAACTACCACAGGGTAATACACGTGTTATCTTTTAAACTACACAGGGTAAATACACGTGTTGATCTTTTAAACCTACCAGGGTAAAATACCCGTGTTTCTTTTAAATACACTGGGTAAAAAACACGTGGAATTCTTTTACAAACTACAAAAGGGTAAAATACACGTGTGTATCTTTTAAACTACACAGGGTAAATACAGTGTTATCTTTTTAAAATACCAGGGTAACACACGTGTTATTTTTAACCTTCTTCGGGGTATGGTAAATCGTGTTATTCTTTTAAATACCATAGGGTTAAATCAACGTGTTATCTTTTAAATCACCGGGTAATATACAACGTGTTATCTTTTAAACTACACAGGGTTAATTACACGTTGTTCTCTTTTAAACTACAAGGGGTAACATACACGTGTTATCTTTTAAACAAACAGGGTACATTAACGTGTTCTCTTTTAAACTACTAAGGGTAAAATAACGTGTAACTCTTTTAAACTAACAGGGTAAATACTCGGGTTATCTTTTAAACTACCAGGGTAAATACAGTGTTTTCTTTTATACCCTACACAGGGTACAATACAACGTGTATTATTTTTAAACACTAACAAGGGTAAATACAGTGTTATCTTTAAAGACACCGGGTAAATACACGTGTTTTATCTTTTAAACTACTCGGTGGTTAACTACACGTGTTATCTTTTTAAACTACACAGGGTAATACACCGTGTGATATCTTTTAAACTACACAGGGTATATAATAATGTGTTATCTTTTAAGCTACACAGGGTAAATACACGTGTTTTTTTTTAAACTACACAGGGTAAATTACACGTGTAATCTTTTAAAAAATACACAGGGTAAGATACACGTGTTATTCTTTTAAATTACACAGAGGTAAAATAACGTGTTATTTTTAAACTACTACAGGGTAAATACACGTGTTATCTTTTAAACTACACAGTTGTAAATACACGTGTTATCTTTTTTTTTAAACTACACAGGGTAAATACACGTGTTATCTTTTAATCCCCAGGGGTTATTTACACACGCTGTATCTTTTTAACTACACAGGGTAAAATACACTTGTTATTTTTAAACTACACAGGTATAAATACACGTGTTATCTTTTAAAACAACACAGGAGGTGGTAAATACACGTGTTATTTTTAAACTACACAGGGTAAAACAACGTGTTATACTTTAAACTACACGGAAGGTCAAATACTCGTGTTATCTTTTAAAACTACATGGGTAACATACACGTGTTATCTTTTAGACTACACGGGTAATATAAACGTGTTATCTTTTAAACATCCACCGAGGTAAAATACCCGTCGTTATCTTTTAAAACTTCAGGGGTCAATTACCAGTGTTATTTTTAATACTACACAGGGTAAATCAGTGTTATCTTTTAAACACACAAGGGTACATACACGTGTATTTTTATAACTACACGGGTTAAATAGCTCGTGTTATCTTTTAAACTAAAACAGGTAAATACAAGTGTTATCTTTTCACTACACAGGGTAAATACACGTGTTCTATCTTTAAAACTACACCGGGGTAGATACACGTGTTATCTTTTTTAAACTACACAGGGTAAACCGTGTTATCTTTTAACTACGGGGTAAAGACACGTGTTATTCTTAAAACTACACAGGGTAAATTCCAGTGTTAAACTTTAAAACTAACCCCAGGTATTCCAACGTGTTTCTTTTAAACGACACAGGGTCCATTACACGTGTTATGCTTTTAAACCTTACACAGGGTAAAAATACTCGTGTTATCTTTTAAACCTACACAGGGTTACATACTCGTGTTTATCTTTTAAAATACACAGGGTAAATACACGTGGTTATCTTTTAACTACACAGAGGTAAATACACGTGTATCTTTTAAAATCTTCACAGGGTACAATACACGTAGTTATCTTTTAAAACTCCAGGGTAAATACAAGTGTTATCCTTTTAAATCAACAGGGGTACAGAAGTGTTATCTTTTTAAACATAAACAGGGGAAATACACGTGTTATTCTTTTAAATCCCAGGTAAATACACCGTGTTATCCTTTTAAACTACACAGGGTAACTACACGTGTTATCTTTTAAAAAACTAAAAGGGTAACACCCACGTGTTCTTTTTTAAATACACGGGGGTAAAATACATTGTTATTCTTTTATTTTAAACTACACAGGGTAAATACACGTGTTATCTTTTTAAACTCCACGGGTAAATACCACGCTGTTTTCTTTTTACACTTCACAGGGTAATACGTGTTATCATTTTTAACCCTACCCGGGGGGTAATACACGTGTTATTTTTAAAAACACAGTGTAAATATCACGTGTTATTTTTAAACTACACAGGGTAAATCACGTGTTTATCTTTTAAACTCACTGGGTTAAACTACACCGTGTTATCTTTTAAATACACAGGGTAATTACAGTGTTATCTTTTTTAAACAACACAGGGTAACAAACAGAGGTTATCTTTTTAAACAACTACAGGGTAAATACAACGTGTTACTTTTAAACTACACAGACGGTAAATACACGTGTTATCTTAAAACTACACGGGGGCGGTATATACACGTGTTATCTTATCCCTACACAGGGTACATACACGTGTTATCTTTATTAAACTACAAGGGTAATCCGTGTTATCTTTTAACTACACAGGGTAAATCAAGTGTTATCTTTTAAACTTCAAAGGTAAATACACGTGTTATCTTTTAAAAATCGACACAGGGCTAATTACACGTGTTATCTTTTTATACACAGGGTAAATACGTGTTATCTTTAAAAACTACACAGGGTAATTCTCACGTGTTATTCTTTTAACACTCACAGGGTAAATCACGTGTTATCTTTTAAACTCAGGGTAAATACAGTGTTATCTTTTAAACTACACAGGGTACAATACTCGTGTTTTGCCCTTTTAAACTACACAGGGTAAATACACGTGTTATATTCTTAAACTACACAGGGTAAATTCACGTGTGAATCTTTACACTCACAGGGTACATACCGTGTTATCTTTTAAAAACTACACAGGGTACAACCACGTGTTATCTTTAAACTACACGGAGGAACATACACGTGTTATCTTTTACTACACAGGGTCAAATAACACGTGGTATCTTCTTAAACTACACGGGGTAATACACGTGTTATCTTTTATCTCCACGGGTAAATACACGTTTATCTTTTAAATACACGGGTATATACACGTAGTGTTATCTTTTAAATACACAGGGTAAATAAACGTGTTCATCTGTTTAAACTAAACACAGGGGCTTAAAATACACGTGTTATCTTTTAAACTACACAGGGTAATACTCGTGTTATCTTTTTAAACTACACAGGGTTCAAGAAACGTGTTTAATCTTTCTAAACTAACTGGGTAAATGCAGTGTTTCTTTTAAACTACCACAAGGGTAATTACAAGTGTTATCTTTTAAACTGACAAGGGTAAATTAACGTGTTTATCTTATTAAATACACCGGGTAAATAACACGTGTTATATTTTAAAACTACACAGCGGGGAAATACACTTGTTATCTTTTAAACTACACCGGGTAAATACACGTGATATCTTTGAAACTTACCAGGGTAAATACACGGTTATCTCTTTTGAAAACTACACAGGGTAAAATACAAGTGTTATCTTGTAAACTACACAGGTCAAATACACCGTGTTTATCTTTTAAACTCCAACATTGGTAAATTCACGTGTTATCTTTTAAAATAACACAGGGTAAATAACACGTGTTATCTTGTTTTTAAACTTCCACCAGGGTAAATACACGTGTTATCTTTTATTTTAAAGGGTAAAATACAGTGTTATCTTTTTAAACTACACAGGGTAATACAGTGTATCTTTTTTACACTACACCAGGGTCCATCCACGTGTTCTACTTTTAAAACTACATCGGGTTATACACGTGTTATCCTTTTAAACTCCACAGGGGAAATACAACGTGTTTTCTTTTAAATACTCAGGGTAACACACGTGTTATCTTTTAAACATACACGGTGGTAAAATACCTGTTATCTTGTAAACATACACAGGGTAAATTACACGTGTTCATCTTTTAAACTAACGGGGGTAAATACACGTGTTATCTTTTTAACACTACTAGGTGTATACACGTGTTATCTTTTAAACATTCAGGGGTAAATACACGTGTTATATTTTAACTACACTGGGTAAATAACGTGTTTTCTTTTAAACTCACAAGGTAAATACTACGTGTTATCTTTAACTCACAGGGTCTAGACCAAGTGTTATCTTTTAACACATACACAGGGTAAACTACACGTGTTATCTTTTAATACACCGGGTTACATTAACACGTGTTATCTTTTAAATAAAAGGGTAAATAAAGTGTTATCTTTTAAACTTCACAGGTGAAATTACAGTGTTATCTTTTAAACTACACGAGGGTAATACAGTGTTATCTTTTAAACTACACAGGGTAAATACACGTGTATCATTTAAACTACACAGGGTAACTTACACGTGTTAGCTTTTAAACTACACAGGTAAATACACGTGTTAATTTTTAAACTCACACAGGGTAATTACACGTGTTATCTTTTAACTACACAGGGTATTTACAAGTGTTCTCTTTAAAATATACTGGGTCATGAACGTGTTATCTTTTAAAATACAAGGGTAAATACACGTGTTATTCTTTCTTAAACTACGCAGCGGTAAATACACGTGTTAGTTTTTAAACTACACAGGGTAAATACAGTGTTATCTTTTAACTACCCGGTTAAAATACACGTGTTATCTTTTTTACACTTACACGGGTAAATACACGTGTTATCTTTCTAAAACACAGGGTAACATATCACGTGATATCTTTGTAACACCGACACAGGGTAAACTACAACGTGGTATCTTTTACACTACACAGGGTAAAACCAGTGTTCACTTTTAAAACCTACACGGGTGGTAAACTAGTGGTCTCCTGAACTCGTATAAGAAATTTCATCAATATTGGACAAAAAATGACTGAGTTATGGGCCAAAAACCATATGCCCATATTTGGGCATACGCACCAAATTTGGTAGATTTCGTCCCATAAATTGAGCAAATATCAATATTTTTGAATGAAACTTACTTTATAAGAAAGGTAAGCCTAAACTACATATTCTCTGTAAGTTATAGCTTTATATTTGTTTAAATGTGGATACTAAGGCGAAAAAACCACAAAAAATGAACTAAATTGCCGGTATCTTGGTTCGCGATATTCGCGGAATTGATCTCATTAAAATTGTAACAACTCAATCAGTTTTCAAAATGTTTGCATGACATTTTCGGAATCGACTCGAAATCGCATTTCCACCTTATTTTGAGAACAGATTTTTGATTTAGGCCTCCAAAAAAATTTGGCGGCCAAAATCTGAATTTTTCCGGGAAAATTTTGGAGTTTGGCCGCCAAATTTTTTTGGAGGCCTAAATCAAAAATCTGTTCTCAAAATAAGGTGGAAATGTGATTTTGAGTCGATTCCGAAAATTTCATGCAAAAATTTTGAAAACTGATTGAGTTGTTACAATTTTAATGAGATCAATTCCGCGAATATCGCGAACCAAGATACGGGCAATTTAGTTCATTTTTTGTGGTTTTTTCGCCTTAGTATCCACATTTAAACAAATACAAAGCTATAACTTACAGAGAATATGTAGTTTAGGCTTACCTTTCTTATAAAGTAAGTTTCATTCAAAAATATTGATATTTGCTCAATTTATGGGACGAAATCTACCAAATTTGGTGCGTATGCCCAAATATGGGCATATGGTTTTTGGCCCATAACTCAGTCATTTTTTGTCCAATCTTGATGAAATTTCATATACGAGTTCAGGAAACCACTAGCTACAAGTAGAGCACCTAAAATCTGGGTTTTGGGCATGTTCAGGGTATTTGGCTAAATTGGGCCTAATTTGGACCAAATATGGGCGTGGCTGCCCCGCGGGCACCGTTTGGCGGTTGGGGTCCAGGACCCCCTCAAAAGTTCGGTCACTGGTCCTAGTTTGTTGGTCAACTGCTATCTCGAAATCAACTTTCACAAAAAAATATCCATTGTCCCCCCCCCCTTAACCAGTGACACGTGTACAATTAACCAGTGACACGTGTACAATTAAACAGTGACACGTGTACAATTAAACAGTGACACGTGTACAATTAAACAGTGACACGTGTACAATTAAACAGTGACACGTGTACAATTAACCAGTGACACGTGTACAATTAAACAGTGACACGTGTACAATTAACCAGTTACACGTGTACAATTAACTCACCTCGTTAAACATTTGCCAGACTAGTCTCTCTTCGCTGTCACCGTCGAACTGACTGTTAAATTATTACTGCTAATATTACGTCATGGTTCACCATAAGTAATCTTACCAATAATAGTAGTAGTAATAGTAATATTACTAATAATAGAAAATATAAGATGTATAGAGTATAGTGTATAGTGTATACGATTAGGTAATAGGTAAGGAATAAGGATGTTATTTCTTTATCTCGATTAGATACCACGTGCAAAGCATGCTGGTTTCAGCAACTTATCGCATGCTATCAGGCGCTCAAGGGTTCAGATATAGAGGGAGGGGTAGAGTTATAGTACTCACCCAATACCATCAATGTAATCTGGACTAGGTTCCTTTTTCTTTTCCCTGGCCTTGTTTTTATCATATTAATTTAGGAGACAGAATAATTAATACTAAAATAAACTTTGTTTTAATCAAAACACTGACTATCAGGTATCTAAAGAGGGAAGGTTAATAAACCTTGTTTTTGCGAGGTGACCTCTCAGTGTCAGAATCCTCGTAGTCAGACCTTCCGTAGCATTTCTTGGGTGTTTTAGCTGAGTTTTTAATGTTTTACTACTAATATACAGTAGTAGAGCATCTCTACTACTTATATCATCTAACCTAACATTGCGACCTACTTATATCATCTAACCTAACATTGCGACCTACTAATATTATCTAACCTAACATTGCGACCTACTTATATCATCTAACCTAACATTGCGACCTACTTATATCATCTAACCTAACATTGCGACTTACTTATATCATCTAACCTAACATTGCAACCTACTTATATCATCTAACCTAACATTGCGACCTACTAATATTATCTAACCTAACATTGCGACCTACTTATATCATCTAACCTAACATTGCGACCTACTTATATCATCTAACCTAACATTGCGACTTACTTATATCATCTAACCTAACATTGCGACCTACTTATATCATCTAACCTAACATTGCGACCTACTAATATCATCTAACCTAACATTGTGACCTACTAATATCATCTAACCTAACATTGCGACCTACTTATATCATCTAACCTAACATTGCGACCTACTAATATCATCTAACCTAACATTGCGACTTACTTATATCATCTAACCTAACATTGCGACCTACTTATATCATCTAACCTAACATTGTGACCTACTAATATCGTCTAACCTAACATTGCGACCTACTTATATCATCTATCCTAACATTGCGACCTACTAATATTATCTAACCTAACATTGCGACCTACTTATATCATCTAACCTAACATTGCGACCTACTTATATCATCTAACCTAACATTGCGACCTACTAATATTATCTAACCTAACATTGCGACCTACTTATATCATCTAACCTAACATTGCGACCTACTTATATCATCTAACCTAACATTGCGACCTACTAATATCGTCTAACCTAACATTGCGACCTACTTATATCATCTAACCTAACATTGCGACCTACTAATATCATCTAACCTAACATTGTGACCTACTAATATCATCTAACCTAACATTGCGACCTACTAATATCGTCTAACCTAACATTGCGACCTACTAATATCATCTAACCTAACATTGCGACTTACTTATATCATCTAACCTAACATTGCGACCTACTAATATCATCTAACCTAACATTGTGACCTACTAATATCATCTAACCTAACATTGCGACCTACTAATATCGTCTAACCTAACATTGCGACCTACTTATATCATCTAACCTAACATTGCGACCTACTAATATCATCTAACCTAACATTGCGACTTACTTATATCATCTAACCTAACATTGCGACCTACTTATATCATCTAACCTAACATTGCGACCTACTAATATCATCTAACCTAACATTGCGACCTACTTATATCATCTAACCTAACATTGTGACCTACTAATATCGTCTAACCTAACATTGCGACCTACTTATATCATCTATCCTAACATTGCGACCTACTAATATTATCTAACCTAACATTGCGACCTACTTATATCATCTAACCTAACATTGCGACCTACTTATATCATCTAACCTAACATTGCGACCTACTAATATTATCTAACCTAACATTGCGACCTACTTATATCATCTAACCTAACATTGCGACCTACTTATATCATCTAACCTAACATTGCGACCTACTAATATCGTCTAACCTAACATTGCGACCTACTTATATCATCTAACCTAACATTGCGACCTACTAATATCATCTAACCTAACATTGTGACCTACTTATATCATCTATCCTAACATTGCTACCTACTTATATCATCTAACCTAACATTGCGACCTACTAATATCATCTAACCTAACATTGTGACCTACTAATATCATCTAACCTAACATTGCGACCTACTAATATCGTCTAACCTAACATTGCGACCTACTAATATCATCTAACCTAACATTGCGACTTACTTATATCATCTAACCTAACATTGCGACCTACTTATATCATCTAACCTAACATTGTGACCTACTAATATCGTCTAACCTAACATTGCGACCTACTTATATCATCTATCCTAACATTGCGACCTACTAATATTATCTAACCTAACATTGCGACCTACTTATATCATCTAACCTAACATTGCGACCTACTTATATCATCTAACCTAACATTGCGACCTACTAATATTATCTAACCTAACATTGCGACCTACTTATATCATCTAACCTAACATTGCGACCTACTTATATCATCTAACCTAACATTGCGACCTACTAATATCATCTAACCTAACATTGCGACCTACTAATATCATCTAACCTAACATTGTGACCTACTAATATCATCTAACCTAACATTGCGACCTACTAATATCGTCTAACCTAACATTGCGACCTACTAATATCATCTAACCTAACATTGCGACTTACTTATATCATCTAACCTAACATTGCGACCTACTTATATCATCTAACCTAACATTGTGACCTACTAATATCGTCTAACCTAACATTGCGACCTACTTATATCATCTATCCTAACATTGCTACCCACTTATATCATCTAACCTAACATTGCGACCTACTTATATCATCTAACCTAACATTGCGACCTACTAATATCATCTAACCTAACATTGCGACTTACTTATATCATCTAACCTAACATTGCGACCTACTTATATCATCTAACCTAACATTGCAACCTACTTATATCATCTAACCTAACATTGCGACCTACTTATATCATCTAACCTAACATTGCGACCTACTTATATCATCTAACCTAACATTGCGACCTACTAATATCATCTAACCTAACATTGTAACCTACTTATATCATCTAACCTAACATTGTGACCTACTAATATCATCTAACCTAACATTGCGACCTACTAATATCATCTAACCTAACATTGTGACCTACTAATATCATCTAACCTAACATTGCGACCTACTAATATCATCTAACCTAACATTGCGACCTACTTATATCATCTAACCTAACATTGCGACTTACTTATATCATCTAACCTAACATTGCGACCTACTTATATCATCTAACCTAACATTGTGACCTACTAATATCGTCTAACCTAACATTGCGACCTACTTATATCATCTATCCTAACATTGCTACCCACTTATATCATCTAACCTAACATTGCGACCTACTTATATCATCTAACCTAACATTGCGACCTACTTATATCATCTAACCTAACATTGCGACCTACTAATATCATCTAACCTAACATTGCGACCTACTAATATCATCTAACCTAACATTGCGACCTACTAATATCATCTAACCTAACATTGCGACCTACTAATATCATCTAACCTAACATTGCGACCTACTAATATTATCTAACCTAACATTGCGACCTACTTATATCATCTAACCTAACATTGCGACCTACTTATATCATCTAACCTAACATTGCGACCTACTTATATCATCTATCCTAACATTGCGACCTACTTATATCATCTAACCTAACATTGCGACTTACTTATATCATCTAACCTAACATTGCGACCTACTTATATCATCTAACCTAACATTGCGACCTACTAATATCATCTAACCTAACATTGCGACCTACTAATATCATCTAACCTAACATTGCGACCTACTTATATCATCTAACCTAACATTGCGACCTACTAATATCATCTAACCTAACATTGCGACTTACTTATATCATCTAACCTAACATTGCGACCTACTTATATCATCTAACCTAACATTGTGACCTACTAATATCGTCTAACCTAACATTGCGACCTACTAATATCGTCTAACCTAACATTGCGACCTACTAATATCATCTAACCTAACATTGCGACTTACTTATATCATCTAACCTAACATTGCGACCTACTTATATCATCTAACCTAACATTGTGACCTACTAATATCGTCTAACCTAACATTGCGACCTACTTATATCATCTATCCTAACATTGCTACCCACTTATATCATCTAACCTAACATTGCGACCTACTTATATCATCTAACCTAACATTGCGACCTACTAATATCATCTAACCTAACATTGCGACTTACTTATATCATCTAACCTAACATTGCTACCTACTTATATCATCTAACCTAACATTGCGACCTACTAATATCATCTAACCTAACATTGTGACCTACTAATATCGTCTAACCTAACATTGCGACCTACTAATATCATCTAACCTAACATTGCGACTTACTTATATCATCTAACCTAACATTGCGACCTACTTATATCATCTAACCTAACATTGTGACCTACTAATATCGTCTAACCTAACATTGCGACCTACTAATATCATCTAACCTAACATTGCGACCTACTTATATCATCTAACCTAACATTGTGACCTACTAATATCGTCTAACCTAACATTGCGACCTACTTATATCATCTAACCTAACATTGCGACCTACTTATATCATCTAACCTAACATTGCGACCTACTTATATCAACTAACCTAACATTGTAACCTACTTATATCATCTAACCTAACATTGCGACCTACTAATATCATCTAACCTAACATTGCGACCTACTTATATCATCTAACCTTACATTGCGACCTACTAATATCATCTAACCTAACATTGCGACTTACTTATATCATCTAACCTAACATTGCGACCTACTTATGGGCATTTTTTTTTGTGACTTACATTACCGAGATAGCAAATTTTTACCTTTGAGGAGTCATGACTCGGTAACCATGCATGATGAGATGATATTTTGGTATTTATTTCCGTATCCGGAATCTCTTCAGAACAATGCAGGTATAATTTAGTCTGTGTCGTAAGGAAATTTTACACAATCGCCTGCCAAAAAAGTGTGACTTACATTACAGGATAGACTTTGATTTTCGGACTTAGGTGTATTCAAACTGCAATTCTATCTCGAATATGTCAGATAGCAGCTTTCATCTAAAATTTCTGCAAATTTGAGGCCTTAAGCTGCTAAAAAATGCTAAGTTTAAGATTCGTTAATTCGTTTATTACGTACATCACCCTCATACATTTGTGACTTACATTACAGACATTTGTGACTTACATTACTTTATCTCCTAAAACCAAGATAAAAATTCATTTTCGTGTGATATTAACTGGGAATACAAAATTTTTTTGATTCTACATGCTCATTTGGTAATAACATAACACATAAATGTAATAATCCCCAATAACTTGAAATCATATTTTAATAATATTGACGAAATACATTATTGCCTTTAACTCAAAAAATAAAGGCTCTAGGCATATAGTTGATTGATAAGTTGAATATAAACTTGGCTATTCCGGTTCTTTTAAGCTATAACACAGTTCTCTAAGTGGTATGGTTCTCCAGATATGAATTTAATTGAATAGTAAACGCGACCGCGACAGAGTGGTTACCATGGAAACGAAAAATACCACAATATAAGGTTGGAGTTGAACTCTAAATTTTTTTTTCCAAACTCACAATGACCTAATGCAACTTTTTTGAAGGTGCATCAATTATTGGACCATGTTTGTGTTTTTTGATACAGCCTAATCGACAATCTTAGACAGCAACACAACACAGCAAAGACAGTTCACAAATAGGAAGTTTTTCTAACTTCCTAGTTCGCGTTCTTTTACAGGTGAATTTGTATGAAACAAAACAGTCGAACTACATTAAGTCTGAACTGTTTTGTTGCTCAGCAGGGATTTTAAGGTGTCGTTTTGGTATGTGTGACATACATTACATTGTGACTTACATTACACTGTGACTTACATTACTACTTTATACACTTAATTACAGGCACATTTAACCCACTAGCAATCATGCAGTAATTGATCTATCGTCCTTGAAGGTAGTAGAGATAGGTCTGAGAATTCGATTGTGGCTAGATTCGATTATTTGTCGGGAAAAAAACTTTTGTGGCAATATTGTGACTTACATTACATACTTTTGAAGGTAGATTTTTTTCTATGAAGTAATACTTGTCACAAGTTTATCACTTGATTAATACTTATACACTAAAAGTACAAACCAAATTGCGGTAAATTTAAATCGATAGTATTATTCCTACTTGTCGAAGTAAGACTTGAGAAAAAGATAAATAATTGGAGCAAAATTTACAGCAGACTTCAGCTGCACTTTTCATGAACTAAAATTTGCATTTAACGGTAAGCCCTTATCGAGTCTGGCATTTGAGACCTTTTTAAACAACAAACAATCATTTTTTGATGCTTTCTATCGATTTTAAATTTTCACCAAAGTGGAAGTTTTAGAAAAAAATGCCCTTATATCATCTAACCTAACATTGTGACCTACTAATATCGTCTAACCTAACATTGCGACCTACTAATATCATCTAACCTAACATTGCGACCTACTTATATCGTCTAACCTAACATTGCGACCTACTAATATTATCTAACCTAACATTGCGACCTACTTATATCATCTAACCTAACATTGCGACCTACTTATATCATCTAACCTTACATTGCGACCTACTAATATCATCTAACCTAACATTGCGACCTACTAATATCATCTAACCTAACATTGCGACTTACTTATATCATCTAACCTTACATTGCGACCTACTAATATCATCTAACCTAACATTGCGACCTACTAATATCATCTAACCTAACATTGCGACCTACTTATATCATCTAACCTAACATTGCGACCTACTTATATCATCTAACCTAACATTGTGACCTACTAATATCGTCTAACCTAACATTGCGACCTACTTATATCATCTAACCTAACATTGCGACCTACTAATATCATCTAACCTAACATTGCGACTTACTTATATCATCTAACCTAACATTGCGACCTACTTATATCATCTAACCTAACATTGCGACCTACTTATATCATCTAACCTAACATTGTGACCTACTAATATCATCTAACCTAACATTGCGACCTACTAATATCATCTAACCTAACATTGTGACCTACTAATATCGTCTAACCTAACATTGCGACCTACTTATATCATCTAACCTAACATTGCGACCTACTAATATCATCTAACCTAACATTGCGACTTACTTATATCATCTAACCTAACATTGCGACCTACTTATATCATCTAACCTAACATTGTGACCTACTAATATCGTCTAACCTAACATTGCGACCTACTTATATCATCTAACCTAACATTGCGACCTACTTATATCATCTAACCTTACATTGCGACCTACTAATATCATCTAACCTAACATTGCGACCTACTTATATCATCTAACCTAACATTGCGACCTACTTATATCATCTAACCTAACATTGCGACCTACTTATATCATCTAACCTAACATTGCGACCTACTAATATCATCTAACCTAACATTGCGACCTACTTATATCATCTAACCTAACATTGCGACCTACTTATATCATCTAACCTAACATTGCGACCTACTTATATCATCTATCCTAACATTGCGACCTACTAATATCATCTAACCTAACATTGCGACTTACTTATATCATCTAACCTAACATTGCGACCTACTTATATCATCTAACCTAACATTGTGACCTACTAATATCGTCTAACCTAACATTGCGACCTACTTATATCATCTAACCTAACATTGCGACCTACTTATATCATCTAACCTTACATTGCGACCTACTAATATCATCTAACCTAACATTGCGACCTACTAATATCATCTAACCTAACATTGCGACCTACTTATATCATCTAACCTAACATTGCGACCTACTTATATCATCTAACCTAACATTGCGACCTACTAATATCATCTAACCTAACATTGCGACCTACTTATATCATCTAACCTAACATTGCGACCTACTTATATCATCTAACCTAACATTGCGACCTACTAATATCATCTAACCTAACATTGCGACCTACTTATATCATCTAACCTAACATTGCGACCTACTTATATCATCTAACCTAACATTGCGACCTACTAATATCATCTAACCTAACATTGCGACCTACTAATATCATCTAACCTAACATTGCGACCTACTTATATCATCTAACCTAACATTGCGACCTACTTATATCATCTAACCTAACATTGCGACTTACTTATATCATCTAACCTAACATTGCGACCTACTTATATCATCTAACCTAACATTGCAACCTACTTATATCATCTAACCTAACATTGCGACCTACTTATATCATCTAACCTAACATTGCGACCTACTTATATCATCTAACCTAACATTGCGACCTACTTATATCATCTAACCTAACATTGCGACCTACTAATATCATCTAACCTAACATTGCGACCTACTAATATCATCTAACCTAACATTGCGACCTACTTATATCATCTATCCTAACATTGCTACCTACTTATATCATCTAACCTTACATTGCGACCTACTAATATCATCTAACCTAACATTGCGACCTACTAATATCATCTAACCTAACATTGCGACCTACTAATATCATTTAACCTAACATTGTAACCTACTAATATCATCTAACCTAACATTGCGACCTACTTATATAATCTAACCTAACATTGCGACCTACTAATATCATCTAACCTAACATTGCGACCTACTTATATCATCTAACCTAACATTGCGACCTACTAATATCATCTAACCTAACATTGCGACCTACTTATATCATCTAACCTAACATTGCGACCTACTAATATCATCTAACCTAACATTGCGACCTACTTATATCATCTAACCTAACATTGCGACCTACTTATATCATCTAACCTAACATTGCGACCTACTTATATCATCTATCCTAAGATTGCGACCTACTTATATCATCTAACCTAACATTGCAACCTACTTATATCATCTAACCTAACATTGCGACCTACTAATATCATCTAACCTAACATTGCGACCTACTAATATCATCTAACCTAACATTGCGACCTACTTATATCATCTAACCTAACATTGCGACCTACTTATATCATCTAACCTAACATTGCGACCTACTTATATCATCTAACCTAACATTGCGACCTACTTATATCATCTAACCTAACATTGCGACCTACTTATATCATCTAACCTAACATTGCGACCTACTTATATCATCTAACCTAACATTGCGACCTACTTATATCATCTAACCTAACATTGCGACCTACTTATATCATCTAACCTAACATTGCGACCTACTAATATCATCTAACCTAACATTGCGACCTACTTATATCATCTAACCTAACATTGCGACCTACTTATATCATCTAACCTAACATTGCGACCTACTTATATCATCTAACCTAACATTGCGACCTACTTATATAATCTAACCTAACATTGCAACCTACTTATATCATCTAACCTAACATTGCGACCTACTTATATCATCTAACCTAACATTGCGACCTACTAATATCATCTAACCTAACATTGCGACCTACTTATATCATCTAACCTAACATTGCTACCTACTTATATCATATATCTTAACATTGCTACCCACTTATATCATCTAACCTAACATTGCGACCTACTTATATCATCTAACCTAACATTGCGACCTACTTATATCATCTAACCTAACATTGCGACCTACTAATATCATCTAACCTAACATTGTAACCTACTTATATCATCTAACCTAACATTGCGACCTACTTATATCATCTAACCTAACATTGCGACCTACTAATATCATCTAACCTAACATTGCGACCTACTTATATCATCTAACCTTACATTGCGACCTACTAATATCATCTAACCTAACATTGCGACCTACTTATATCATCTAACCTAACATTGCGACCTACTAATATCATCTAACCTAACATTGCGACCTACTTATATCATCTAACCTAACATTGCGACCTACTTATATCATCTAAACTAACATTGCGACCTACTTATATCATCTAACCTAACATTGCGACCTCTTGCTCAATCTCATCGTACTCATCTTCGTCTTCGTCCTCTGCAATTATACAATTAGGAGCAATTAACTTATTCTGGTAATAATAAGTAATCTAACTAGGATCTAAGAAGTGATCAAGTTGCGCGATGACAAATTTTTATATTGATATTAGACACATAACTGCAATATTTGACAGATTATTATATTTATTATTATATTTATGATATTATACACATAACTGCAATATTTAACAGATTATTATATTTATGATATTAGACACATAACTGCAATATTTTACAGATCATTATATTTATGATATTAGATTCCTCTTACCGGGATGGTCTGGGTCCACCAGGAAGTCCTGGAGTCCCACTCTGAACTCCTCAAAAGAGACATGTCCGTCCCCGTCATCATCCAGTGTTCTCATGAGAAGGGGAACTTGTACTGTCGCCTGGATAGTGACGTCATCATTATAACGTGACGTCATCATTATATCTCGGGATAACGTGACGTCAACATTATAGATCGGTATACCGTGACGTCATGATTATAGATCAGTTTAACGTGACGTCATCATTATAGATCAGTATAACGTGACGTCATCATTATAGATCAGTATAACGTGACGTCATAATGTGTCATCATTATATCTCGTGAAGGCTCGCACATTTTCACCCAATTAATTTAAAAAAAAGTTTGACCTGATCGGGAGGAACCCCAAGTTTGCCGAGTAAAGTGACCATCTCGTGGGCGTCAATGTAGCCACTGTCGTCCTCATCACACTGACGAAACAGGTCCCGCAGGTGGGTGTCCTGATCTGAACTCTGAGAAGGACGGTGTGTAGTGCATTACACACACACACACGCACACGCACACACGCACACACACACACACACACACACACACACACACACACACACACACACACACACACACACACACACACACACACACACACACACACACACACACACACACACACACACACACACACACACACACACACACACACACACACACACACACACACACACACACACACACACACACACACACACACACACACACACACACACACACACACACACACACACACACACACACACACACACACACACACACACACACACACACACACACACACACACACACACACACACACACACACACACACACACACACACACACACACACACACACACACACACACACACACACACACACACACACACACACACACACACACACACACACACACACACACACACACACACACACACACACACACACACACACACACACACACACACACACACACACACACACACACACACACACACACACACACACACACACACACACACAAATTTTACTTACCATTTTGTCAGATCGTTCTTCAGTTAAACAAGCGTAGCCAGGGCAACGGAATAAGAGATTGCATTACAACGTACATAACGAGTCATCCTAGGGTAGATTTAATTAATATGATCAAATTTGTAGCCCCCCAGTTACCTCGAACTGCAAGATTGCAGGGAAGATGCCAATAAAATAGATAAATTTATTAGGTGTAAATGAAGGCAAATAAAATGATGCTAATTTATGGTTGTAACGACAGGTTAGGTCGGTTTTAACCCGTCGTTTCAATTTGTATTATAATTATTATATATATTATATATACTAGCAGGAACCCGTCTAACCCTAAAGTGGTGTCAAGACTCGAGAGACTAAAATATATATATATCGTCTCGCTTTATATATAGTAAGATTATTATATATTTTCCGCTTATTTTAACCCCGTGCTTGTGTGAGGCACTGTTTGGATAATATAAAATTAGAATTGGATCACTACGTGTAGGTGCATATCCGTTCATTTCTTGTGAAATGTTCCTGAGGCTATGAAAGTAACATCAATTGATATATTTTTGAGCAAAAAAATTGGTTTGGTCACATGCAATTACGACTGTTTAGGGTTACAATTACGGTTACAGTTTGTGTTACACTTACAGTAAGGGTTAGGGTTACAGTTAGGGTACAGGTTTACCATAGAAACCGAAATCAATATGTATGAACTTCCTCATTAATGATGTACAATTTTTGTTTAACTTAACCGCAACTGAAGGCACAAGAGTTCTTTACTACTAGTTACTACTGTAACTCAAGTGACCCCTACATCAAAAAAGTGTACTCTAACCATAAGGCTATTGCAGACACACAGAAGATGTGGTCTTATCCCAAAGAGCTGAAAGACCGTCAGCGCCAACTTTACTTCCAAGAGTTAGTTGGAAAACCTGCAGTTGGTACAACTGGCCTCGGGTATGGGACAAGATATGAGGACACATCAGAGAGGAAACTGCTAACCAACATGGTGAGGACCTTTGATGAAGAGACACTTATTTGTTCACTTTTTGACAAAAAGCGGCAAAACCTCTTTCTCACATGGGAAAATACAATGACATTTGACACCACGTGGAATAACTTGATCTATCAACTTAGTCCGGAACTGTTAAAGTTTCATGTCAATGCTATTCATGACACTGCGTCAACACCTAGCAACCTAAAGCTTTGGAATAAAGCCGTTTCAGGAAACTGTAAACTCTGCAGCAAACAAGGGACACTCAATCATATCCTGACGTTCTGCAAGGTTGCACTAAGACAGGGACGTTTCAACTGGCGCCATGATCAGGTCCTACGTGAAATCATGAAGACTGTTTCATCACAGATTGAAGAGTTTAATTCCGACATCGCCAAGGAATCGAAGAGGGCACCGTCGGTCTTTCACAAGGCAGGCAATAAGCGCGAGAAGGTTACCTTAGCTGACCCAACTCATCATAAGACCCAAAGATATTTCTTTTCAGATGCCAACGACTGGAAGATAATATTTGATGAGGATGAGAGACAGAGGAACTTCCCGCAGCACATTGCAGCTACACCACTAAGACCTGATGTAGTGATCTATTCAGATAAAGCAAAGAAGGTTTATCTAATGGAGCTGACTTGTGGAAATGAGCAGAACTTTGCTGATCAAGAGAAGCGAAAGATGAAGAGATATCAGCAGCTGACAGAAGAGATAGAAGCCAACGGATGGGCTTGCAAGCTCCAGACAGTAGAAGTGGGAGCTCGAGGCATTTACAACTATAGCCTCCCAACCTTTATGAACCACCTGAACGTAAACAACAAAGAGAAGAAGAAGGCCTGCATGAAGATCGCTGAGATCAGCCTGAGGGCATCGTATACCATCTATTTGTATAGTAGGAGCGTAGAATGTTTGGGCCCAGAAAAACATGTTTAATACCGCTATGAACCCGTCATAAGCCGGGGACTACTATGAAAGTGATGATGCTGTGTTGTTGAAAGACCTTCGACCAATCAAAGATGTACCTCATCACGCCAAGCAGTTATGCTTGTAGGTGAATATACACTTATAGAGTACAACAACTTTATAACACTCCTTATGATTGGAAATTGACCCGAGTGAGGAGGGTTATCCTCACACTGATTAACGGATTGGAATCTCCTTGGAGATATGGCGTTTACTCGTCAAAGGGAAGTTGTATGGTTTGATGGTTATGCCAGTAGAGTGACACGACTTCCCCTCTCACTCTGCGCCTACCTGACTTCTAACTGAGGGTGACGTTTCTACGTCGGGCACCCTCACGAAAACAAATGACCGGGAAGTCCCTTGGGTGTGAACCCCAGCTCCCCTGCTACTATTTCACCCACAGCAACTAATAGCCAGCAAAATGATAGTGGAAACAACACAGGACGGAGTGTTACACACGACCAACAGTGTGATAAGTGTAAAAGGTGGTTTAAGCACGTGAAGAAACACGCGAGATTTTGTAAGCAGACACCGGACAAGAGCCTGGAAGAGGATGCCGTAGGCATTATCGGTCAGGAAGGAGGTAACACGGAGACGGAACCCAGCCAGGATACAAACCACAGTGCAAAATGGAGGACGTCTACGTCTGCAAACTTTAGATCTCACGCAGATCCACCAGAACCGGTAGTTATTAAAACTCGATTAAAACTACCTAAGGCCAATGATATTAGGTGGGACAAGATTGATCAAGACCTCGGTCTAATTGGTCTCCAGTTCACTACACACAGCGACCCTATTAAGGGTTTGGAGTTACTTGAGAACACCACCTATGACTACCTCGAGTTGATATGCGAAGTTGGTTCAACAAACATTATACCATCGAAGAAAAAACCGAGACTTGATGCTGAGTGCAGACAGTTGAGGGAAATGAAGAAAGAGAGTAGAAAGGAATGGAAGAGAGTATGTGACTCGAATGATGATGAACAGGTTAAAAGACAGAAGATTTCTTACCTGAAACTAGTACGACTTCATAACAAAGCAAGAAAGACCGCCCAGAAGAAAGAAAGGAAAAAGATGAAAGAGAATAGCTCCAAACTCTTTAGAAGAAACCCTTATGAGTATGGTAAGAAACTGCTCACGAAGGAAGAAACTAAAGATAAAGAGCCTGAGTTCGACAGTGAAGAAGCATCTAAGTTCTTTGAAAAGGAGTACAAAGATGATGACCGAGAGCGTGACTATGTAAACCCCACAGGACTGAAAGACCTTGACAAACCTAATTGGATCTGCAGTACAGCGCCACCCACATGGGATGAATTCCACCTAAAGCTTAAGTCAAGGAGAAATAAGTCAGCACCTGGGTCAAATGGTGTCAACTACCTGATCTACAAGAAGTGTCGAACTTTCAGTCACCATCTACACCATCTGATATGCAGGATTTGGAAAACAGGAGTTGTCCCCCCACAGTGGAAGGTGGGAGTGAGTACATTAATTCCTAAAACGGATGATCTAAAAGATCCTGGCAAGTTCCGTAACATCACACTCCAAAACTGTAGCGGGAAGCTGTTCTTTGCCATCTGGGGAGACCGTGTACTTGAGCACATGACACGAAATCTGTTCATTGACACCTCAGTACAGAAAGGTTTCATGAAGAAAACCCCTGGTTGCTTAGAACACACTCAAGCCCTCCTTGAAGAGATTAAAGATGCTAAAAGCCACAGAAGACAAGTCCACGTCATCTGGATTGACCTTATGAATGCGTATGGGAGAGTCCCGCACAGCCTTATTATTTATGCCCTACGCCGGTACCACCTACCTGAAAGCTTCATTAAGCTTATAATAGAGTATTATGGAAGCCTCAGTGTCCTAGTTAAGTGCAGGAAATGGACATCCAGAACATTCTGGTATGAGCTAGGCCTGTTCCAGGGAGACCCACTGTCCGTGATCCTGTTCCTTATAGTATTCAACATCCTACTGGAACTTCTAGCTGTACTGTGCAGTCAAGTTGGGTATGAGCCAAGCTTCAGTGATAGCAAGACCTCAAAGAAAGCATTTGCTGATGACCTAACCCTGTTGTCGAAGAGCGAGAAGGAGATGAAGAAGATGTTGAAGGTAGTAGAAGAGTTCCTGGACTGGTCGAAGAAAATGAAGGCTAAACCATCGAAGTGCCTGTCTATGTCTATGAAGTGTACTGGAGGAAAGTACAATACCTATGATGCAGAGTTTGTACTAAGCGAACAACAGGTGCCGTCCATTATCCAAGCACCAATGAAGTTCCTAGGAATGTACATGTATGTAGATCTTGAGGTAAAGGAAATTCGGTCCATGATTAAGAAGAAGTTAGAGGACCTTTTGGAAACAACGTCTAATGATGAAATCACCGGTCCAATGAAGGCGTGGGTGTATAACAACCTCATCATTAGTAAGATGTCATGGGGGTTTACTGTTTATAACCTACCCATCACATTTGTGAGAGAGCTTGAGGCACTGTGTAACAGATACCTTAAGAAGTGGCTAGGGACTGCGCATCCTTGTACCACCACCGTCCTCTACAGGAGTAGAGACCAGAAAGGATTGCAGCTGAAAAACATCTGCACTGAGTACAAAGTCATCCAACTTATTAAGGGACACCAACTTTGTAACTCAAGTGACCCCTACATCAAAAAAGTGTACTCTAACCATAAGGCTATTGCAGACACACAGAAGATGTGGTCTTATCCCAAAGAGCTGAAAGACCGTCAGCGCCAACTTTACTTCAAAGAGTTAGTTGGAAAACCTGCAGTTGGTACAACTGGCCTCGGGTATGGGACAAGATATGAGGACACATCAGAGAGGAAACTGCTAACCAACATGGTGAGGACCTTTGATGAAGAGACACTTATTTGTTCACTTTTTGACAAAAAGCGGCAAAACCTCTTTCTCACATGGGAAAATACAATGACATTTGACACCACGTGGAATAACTTGATCTATCAACTTAGTCCGGAACTGTTAAAGTTTCATGTCAATGCTATTCATGACACTGCGTCAACACCTAGCAACCTAAAGCTTTGGAATAAAGCCGTTTCAGGAAACTGTAAACTCTGCAGCAAACAAGGGACACTCAATCATATCCTGACGTTCTGCAAGGTTGCACTAAGACAGGGACGTTTCAACTGGCGCCATGATCAGGTCCTACGTGAAATCATGAAGACTGTTTCATCACAGATTGAAGAGTTTAATTCCGACATCGCCAAGGAATCGAAGAGGGCACCGTCGGTCTTTCACAAGGCAGGCAATAAGCGCGAGAAGGTTACCTTAGCTGACCCAACTCATCATAAGACCCAAAGATATTTCTTTTCAGATGCCAACGACTGGAAGATAATATTTGATGAGGATGAGAGACAGAGGAACTTCCCGCAGCACATTGCAGCTACACCACTAAGACCTGATGTAGTGATCTATTCAGATAAAGCAAAGAAGGTTTATCTAATGGAGCTGACTTGTGGAAATGAGCAGAACTTTGCTGATCAAGAGAAGCGAAAGATGAAGAGATATCAGCAGCTGACAGAAGAGATAGAAGCCAACGGATGGGCTTGCAAGCTCCAGACAGTAGAAGTGGGAGCTTGAGGCATTTACAACTATAGCCTCCCAACCTTTATGAACCACCTGAACGTAAACAACAAAGAGAAGAAGAAGGCCTGCATGAAGATCGCTGAGATCAGCCTGAGGGCATCGTATACCAACTATTTGTCCAGAAACAATACCATATGGACAGATGATTGGGAGTTAGTCAAGAGACCAGTAATAGCATAGTAGGAGCGTAGAATGTTTGGGCCCAGAAAAACATGTTTAATACCGCTATGAACCCGTCATAAGCCGGGGACTACTATGAAAGTGATGATGCTGTGTTGTTGAAAGACCTTCGACCAATCAAAGATGTACCTCATCACGCCAAGCAGTTATGCTTGTAGGTGAATATACACTTATAGAGTACAACAACTTTATAACACTCCACTGAAGGCACAAGAGTTCTTTACCAGACAGCGATCAGCCTGTCACTCCACCATATCTTCATTTGCAAACAGTAAGCCTGGGCTCCTCAGGTAAGATTTTATTTGTTTCGTCTGTAAAATTATATAATATCTACAATAAATAATTTAGAAAATGTGTATAAACAAATTTAGGAGACCTTAAAGTTTGCCTATCTGGGCTGATAAAGACTTTAACAAAAAGTTACGGAAATGCCTGGCTCTAGTCAAAATCTGCTGCACGATTGTGGAGCTCGTCAAAGTCACCTTAACAGCCACTTGTTTCTTATCCTTGGGTTTGTTCAAACCAATGACCTATACCTACAATGTAAAATACTGGGTAAAAATGAGTCTAATGCTGATAACTCTGTTAATCCACGTATTAAACCATGTGACAAGTGTGTCCGCTCTAAATTGGTAGTTCATAATAAACTTGCTAGACCTTTATGTTATCAAAAACTAGGAGCCGAATTATATTCCAAGGAATCAACCAAACCATTATTTACCAGCCATAAACTCCTTACTGTTCATAATCTTTACAGACTTCGTACTATAACGGAACTTTTTAAAATAGTGAAATATAGGGTCTCTCTACTCTTTACTTAACATGTCTAAACTGAGGGATAACCAACTTATACCGCCAAAGCCCAGCTATAACTTTATTTATAAATCTTCTCGGCTGTGGAATCAATTCAAGGACTCCAACCCACAGAATAAAGTTGACTTTGTTAACACATCCTGCAACTCAATCAAATCAAGGCTTTACCGATCTCTTCTAGATGCCCAAAGCAGGTTCGATAATGAGTGGCACAATGGCAACTAACAGTTTTGGGCAGTCCTAAATAATTGATAAAACGTGGAATTTATGTAAACAAATACTTAAATATTACCGTTTTTGTACGCCGCAATACGTAATATATATTATATTGGCCGATCATGGGGGGTAATTCGGAATCAGCGTCCGAAAATACATTGATTGAAGTCGGGGGCCCTTTTAGAACAATCTCGAAGATCGACTGTAGAGTGATTTAGCACGCTCGCTTTATATCACTAACTATGTATTTCCCAGGGCTTTGCTGTATTGTGTATAAGCGTATGACTTGATACTGTATGACTTGATACGATTCTTTACTACCTTTTATATAACAACGGTGTAGTTACTGGTACCAATACACAAGGTTAACACTTAGTGTGGTGACTTGGGGTCCATAAATGTAACAATACAAGCTGATAAACCAAAAAGAACAACTAGGGTAGGTAGGTAGCTCTGGTGGGTGCGTAAACTTTACGGTCTGCTCTCTCCAAGATCAGCCTGCTTCTCCATTTTACCTTGAAGCCTTATTTCTAGTTTTTATAAATACAATGCAAGCGCATGTTTACTAATCTTAATCTACTTATCAACTCAATAGTCCAAGTCACCATATAGTAATACTCGTATTATATTCCTTAGTAATAGAATAACTTTAAAGTTTTTCAAATTGTTGCTATTTTGCTAGCTTTTATTTTTGGCTTTTCACCAAGTTCCATCAACACTTGACCGACCTCGATTCTACAGTATCCTCAACTAATGCTACAATCACAGATATCAAGATATCAAGCTGCTTTTTCTTGTATTAAAAGCGAGCAGCTCTTTCTGCAGATCAACTATTGTCCCCTGACATTTCTGATTATATTTCTCCAGCTGATCAATGTACAACGATTGTTCATATATAATTTTTAACGCAACATCAAGACTTTTAGACATGACTTCCCTGGAGATTTCTCGTTTACCATCGATCGAAGCTATGAACTGTACACGCGTTAACATGGTCTGCATTAGTAAGCCTGAGAGTATCCCGGATCCATTCAGCTCCATCATATGAGTAAAGCGACAAGCTAGAAACGCCATTTTTTGGACGTGAGGAGAGTTACCACTTCATCAAGCCTTCATCAAGCCTATAATTCTTGTATTTCTCTGGTTTATACATCATACAACTACGTCGGCATCGGCTAAACAAGCAAGTCTTATAAACGAAATGATTGTCATTGCATACGTTGTATGACCCGCCGCGCACAAGTACGCGGCTCCCCTATATCCCCCTGTATCCCCCTACCACTGAGCGAAACGACCGTGGGGGTCACAACGTGATACAACGAAATGATAAATAACTGATAAGCGAGCAACAACATATTGAAAAGTGTAATTATTCAACTGGGCTACGAGCTGTGAAGAACCATCAATTAAACAAATAATCAATGAAACAAATAATCAATTAAACAAATAATCAAAGTTTTAGCACATTTTACAGCATAAAATTTAAACAAATGAAAACATATAATGCGTATGTTCCTCTTTCTGTTCAACATTTTCCCCCAAATACCATCAGAACAAATCTGAATCCAGTAATAGAGAATTTATAATTGTTCCATTTAATTGCAAATTCATTGATAATCTTAACCTAAAATCTATTTTCTCTGACACTTCAGTCATTGATTTGCTTCCCATTTTGATTCAGTCTTTTACACCATTACAGATTTATTATGAGTATAATGATCCTATAAGTCTTTCTATTTGTAACTATGCTTCATTCTTAAAGAAACTTTCTATTTCTGATATTAAATCTATTTTAGGTAGTCCATGCGATTGTCACTCCTCCCCTTTCAATTATCCTCCTCATGGACATGTAGTTACTGGTAATTTAGATATTGTTGATAATGTTGAACTTAGGGAAGTACTTTCCTACGGTTGTAAATACAGAATTCCCACATTTAAATCTCCAGATGAGATATATATGTCAGTTACCGAAGCTGTCGATAAATTTATAAAATCAAAAAGTAGAAAGTACTGTCAAAAAGAAGTAAAGTTCAGCGATTGGAAGGAAAAAGTGTTATCAATAGTTTCCAATCGTATTGAATATTACAAGAAAAACTTTCCTAAAACATTTGAAATAAAAGAAAACACACTGGAAAAAGATGATGTTAAAAGAAGTCTTAAATTGCTGAAAAGTAAATACATTATTTGTAGTATCGACAAAGCTTCTGGTAATTTTTCATTTATTTGTAAAAAGTTTTATGTAAAAACTCTTGTCAATGAAATGGGTTTTGATCCTAATACTCTAGAATGTATAGGTAATGATACATATAAACACTGTAGCGAAGACGAGACTCATTATGTCAATAAAATATCTGAGAGTCTTAAGGAGAGATTTAATGTACAAGTTGAAGATAAAAACTTGCGACTAGCACGCATCTTCTGGAACCCTAAGCTTCATAAGAACCCTTACAAGGCGAGGTTCATTGCAGGTGCCCGTTTTTGCGTTACGAAACAACTTAACGTCCAAGTTAACTGTTGTCTGAAACTTTTGAGGAAATACTTTAAGAAATACTGCGAGGCAATCTACAACAACAGCGGTATAAACATGTTTTGGAGCATAGATTCCTCAAGTGAATTCCTTGAAGCTATCAAAAATAGCGATGTTTATAATATACAAGTATATGATTTTACTACTCTTTATACCAGATTAGACTTGATTGAAGTAGAGAATATGATTAATGAAGTTGTTGATTTAATATTTTCAGACCGTAATAGATATATTTGTATTTCTAAAAGAGACAGTAATACATGTTTCTTTTCCAATAAAACCTATGATTCTCATGCCTGCTTTAGTCAAGATGACCTAAAAGAGGCTGTTAAATTTATTATTTATAACACTTATGTCGTCTTCGGTGGGATTGTATTCATACAAACCAAGGGTATTCCTATGGGTGGAAATTCAAGTTCCCCTATAGCTGATCTCACTGTTGGCAAAAAGGAATTTAATTATATGAAACGTTTACTTCAGGAAAAGAAAATGGGATTAGCAAAGATATTATCCAATAATAAACGATATGTTGACGATTTATCTATTATTAACTACCTTTACTTTCATCAATTGATTAAAGATATTTATCCTAATTCATTGGAGATGGAGCGAGCTGGTTCCAATAATAAAATCATTAACTACCTTGATTTAAATATTAATATTTCCACAGAAGGACTAGAAATATCAGTGTATAACAAAACCGATGATTTTAATTTTCATGTTGTATCCCTTACATTTCCTCACAGTAACATCCCAACCGAGGTTGGCTACAACGTTTTTTCAAGTCAAGTTCTTAGATATGGTAATGTTTGCACTAGATTGGATATCTTTACCTCCCATCTTCACAAAATATTCAAAATTCTAATTGATAGAGGATATAGCCGTGATAGACTGATTAAAGGCATTAAACGTTGTCTGAGGAAATATGATAACGTTTTCAGGAAGATCGGTATTCTAGATGACCATAACATTATTAAAGAACTCCCCTGATATCTTTTGATTTATTGAAACACGGGTACTAACTCTGCTAAACTGAACAAATTCTGAAACTTAGGTGAATAAGTGTACAACGTGCTAAACCGAAGTTCAGACTGACCAGTGAAAATGGGCGAGCGTACCAAGTGTCATTTAAATTAGAAGTTTTAGTCAGTGATTTATTGTTGAAGCTTGTAATTACAATATCTAATGCTCCTATAAATACTTTAATTAATTGTTTGTTCCGTTATTCTTTTTCCTTCCTCTTTTCCTTGTCATCCCCTTTAGTTTTAAGATTCTTGCTATAAATGGCTACAGCTAACACTATTAATGCTAAGTACCAAACAACAAGTGGGAGGTGGATCGTTGGTATACCATTAAATCGATTTAACACCGCAATTCCAGTCGCAAGCCTGGGACCACTACTAGCATAGTCACAACATCTACAAAGCTGCCATATAGCCTGACTGACAATTTTCTCGACTGACTGACAATGTTTCTTCTTTTTCCCCATTTAGAATACAAAGATTAGTACATTTTAGCTTATGATTAATATTATATTTTTACCTATAGTTTACCTAGATTTAGTGGTAAATGGCCGTTTGTTCTGAGCTGTATGGTTTTTTGACAATCAACTAGCGGGGCAAGGAATGTACTGGCTGGTAGCTTTTGTACACACCAGAACGCTAGTCTGGTTGATTAGTGACCAAATTAGAGGCGTTGATAGGAAGGCATTATAATTTGTGGGTGTAAGAGGGAATATTTGGCATGCACTATTCTAGCAGCTATTTTGTAACAAATGGTCTTTACAAATATTAAGGACGGTAAGTATTTTGGGTGTTCAATACTATTATACTATACAATTTAGTTAAGTCACAAGTGCAAGTGTGTCAACCAAATTAAACGGGGAATTGCTTATAAAATCACTTTAATAGCTCCTTTTTCTATAGAACAAGAATTGCGCCCGATGTTTCGTTTTGGCGGACGCTAGATTTCCATTCCACATTTACTATAAATTTAAGTATAAGCTCCAATCAGCTTACTTCAATTTTCATGATTATAATATTGATAAATTATGCATCAAATACGGGAAACACTTGAAATTCAGTTCAATTGCCGTAGAACTTAACTTCTATCAATAATTCAAGAAATTGTGAGCAAAGGTAAACTATGCTCGTGTACACATCAATACACTACGCGTGCCACGTACAAATTGGGCGTATTAACTAATAGTAATATTATACATTACATCGTATACATTAAAACACAGTTGCGCCGCGCATCCATAGATCACAGGCTATCTATACATCACATCTCCGCAAGCAATCCTCGCGCGCGCACGCAACTTTTTCGTTGCATGGTAACGGACGGAAGAACAGATGACATCATATTTAAACCCACCTCACAGGAGGAGCAAAGTTCAAAGAAACTGCCACAAACTGCTACTAACTGCTACTAACGGCGCGCGAATGCGTGGGCGCGATTGCAGCAGTTAGTGCCCGTTTGTAGCAGTCTGTGCCCGTTTGTAGCAGTTAGTGGCAGTTAGTGGCAGTTAGTAGCAATTTGTAGCAGTCGCGCGCGGCGTGCGTTGCGCAGTTTACAGTTTAGACACGCGCGCAACTGCTACAAACTAATACAAACTGGCACTAACTGCTACAAACTGGCACTGTCTGCTACAAACGGTAGGGCCTGTCGTGATATCATGGATCGCTAAGGTTCCACCAGGATCTGGTAGTCCTCATAATTCTGCGGCCTCTATGTATCGTCATCTCGTACAACTCTTTATATTAAGAATCTTAGGGATTTGGCATGTGAAAATTTGCAGCCTTCCAGACATTGATTGGGTTAACGAGGTGTCGTACGTCACCTCTAGATCGGGTGACAGGGGGCTGACCAGGCCAGAACCCAATTGATTGGGTCTAAGGTCAAGTGATTATGAGCCTATGAGGTCACGTGACTATGACGTCACCAGACCTTGTCCTCTGTTTCCCGCTCATTGGACGAGGTGAGCTTGCATGCTTGTGAATGTAGGTGTAAGTACAGCTGTACTGTAGTTTATACCTAATTAACCCCTATACACTGTCATTATGCACTATAGAAACCTGAAAAGTGGTTACTGCATAGTGGAGGGAGAATTGCCAAGACTACCTGCGCTACATAGACGCTGTTGTCAGCACTGCGCACGCGCGCACGAACCTTCCCATCGGGGTTCGTGGATAGGTGCTTTTCTTGACTCGTGAAACAAGCGCGCCCGAAGTGGCGCGAAAGCACATGGTTAGGTGAAGCCTGCATGTGTCTACGCGTACTGCGCGACGCGCTTAATCTATAGGTAAAAATACAATATTAATCATAAGCTAAAATGTACTAATCTTTGTATTCTAAATGGGGAAAAGAAGAAACATTGTCAGTCAGTCGAGAAAATTGTCAGTCAGGCTATATGGCAGCTTTGTAGATGTTGTGACAATGCTAGTAGTGGTCCCAGACTTGCGACTGGAATTGCGGTGTTAAATCGATTTAACGGTATACCAACGATCCACCTCCCACTTGTTATTTGGTACTTAGCATTAATAGTTAATTGACGATGTCAATTCATGGCAGCTCGGCGCGGCACAGTAGCGCATCTCGCCGATCTAGCTTTGATGTCGCTGTGAGAAGCCTCATTGAGTGCGCGGCGCGGCACAGTAACGCATCGCGCTACAACATTAATAGTGTTAGCTGTAGCCATTTATAGCAATAATCTTAAAACTAAAGGGGATGACAAGGAAAAGAGGAAGGAAAAAGAATAACGGAACAAACAATTAATTAAAGTATTTACAGGAGCATTAGTTATTGTAATTACAAGCTTCAATAATAAATCACTGACTAAAACATCTAATTAAAATGACACTCGCCCTTTTTCACTGGTCAGTCTGAACTTCGGTTTAGCACGTTGTACACTTATTCACCTAAGTTTCAAATTTTTTTCAGTTTAGCAGAGTTAGTACCCGTGTTTCAATAAAATCTAAAGATATCAGGGGAGTTCTTTAATAATGTTATCGTCATCTAGAATACCGATCTTCCTGAAAACGTTATTATATGTCCTCAGACAACGTTTAATACCTTTAATCAGTCTATCACGGCTATATCCTCTATCAATTAGAATTTTGAATATCTTGTGAAGATGGGAGGTAAAGATATCCAATCTAGTGCAAACATTACCAAATCTAAGAACTTGACTTAAAAAAACGTTGTAGCCAACCTCGGTTGAGATGTTACTGTGAGGAAATGTAAGGGATACAACATGAAAATTAAAATCATCAGTTTTGTTATACACTGATATTTCTAGTCCTTCTGTGGAAATATTGATATCTAAATCAAGGTAGTTAAAGATTTTATTATTGGAACCAGCTCGCTCCATCTCCAATGAATTAGGATAAATATCTTTAATGGATAATATGAAAGGGGGAATTGGTAGACATCAGATCAGTATTTTCAAAACCATTTTGAGTGATTTAAATAAAAGAAATATTAATTTATGTAATTTGACAGATTTGACAGAACTTCGACATATAGCCTCGAACAGAAACCATTGGAGAAATTTGTTTAGTTTCTGATACTTTAATTTTTTGGGTTAAATATTTAAGTTTGTTTTCAGAGTTCTTCACGTAGACTTATCAGATCCCTAGGATGTTTTTATATTACTACTTCGGATTTGTGTAAAGTTTGATAATAATCTTTAATCAATTTATGAAAGTAAAGGTAGTTAATCATAGATAAATCGTCAACATATCGTTTATTATTGGATAATATCTTTGCTAATCCCATTTTCTTTTCCTGAAGTAAACCTTTCATATAATTAAATTCCTTTTTGCCAACAGTGAGATCAGCTATAGGGGAACTTGAATTTCCACCCATAGGAATACCCTTGGTTTGTATGAATACAATCCCACCGAAGACAACATAAGTGTTATAAATAATAAATTTAACAGCCTCTTTTAGGTCATCTTGACTAAAGCAGGCATGAGAATCATAGGTTTTATTGGAAAAGAAACATGTATTACTGTCTCTTTTAGAAATACAAATATACAGGGTGGCCCATAAGTGACTACCCACACGCAACCTCTTAATAACTCACGTAATTCGTCTCCAAATTGCACCAAAATTTCAGAGATTATAGATATGGGTCAAACTTAGATTTCCTGAAAGTTTCGTAAGCCACGCCCAATTACAGTGGGCGTGGCGTGACACTCCCTCTTTTTCACTATTGTCTTCATAAAATGAGAACGCTTTAAGCTAAGAACTCCAAATTTTTTGCACACATTTGGCTTGATAATTGAAAACCTTTCCCAAAGTTTCAAGTTCATTGGTTAAAATATGGCTAAGTTATGACCATTTCAAAACTCATCGGATACGTGATCCGAGCACTCAGTCAGTGATCTCGTCACTTGGTTAATGGCCTGTTTGGCTCACATGCACCGCTTGATTGGTTGCAGCCTGCTTATGGGCCGGCCTATACAGCTGACAGCACCTAAAACGCTATCACACGAATTTATGGTGGTGTCACCATTTCAGGGCTTGTTAGCCCTGCTAGTCACAGGTTCCTTACAATCAATAAAAATGGTTCACTATCCTCCCTTTACTGCAGAACAACGTCTACCTGAAGAAAGAAAATGGGGAGTTCTACCCTCAGATTAAACGACAATTTCAGATGAAATTCAACCGACCACCCCCTTGCCGGAAAAGCTGCTTTGACATTCATCACAAGATCAAGTTTACGTTTTCTGCACACGATCGGCGAAGAGTCGGCAGAAGACGAACTGCGAGGACTGTAGAAAACATCACGATGGTTGTTGGTGACGTGATGGACACACCTAAGATTGGCACCCGGAAACGAGCTCCTGCCTTAGACATCAGCAGAACAACCCTTCAGCGAATCCTAAAGCAAGACCTTTCTAACCGGGCCTACCGAATCACAAAGAAACACAAACTTTTGGACCGTGATTTCCAATCGAGGATAGATTTCGCCAACACATTCCTTGAACATCTTAATTGAAATTATTGAATTGTTTTTGTGTGGGAATTTTTATTAGTTGATTTCATTTATTGATTTATCCTAAAAATTTGTGTTTTCCTTTCTAGCAAAGACATCATCGGTATCCAATCAAAGCCTAATGAACCTCATTAATACACGCTAACGCCTTACTCTTGATCAGATTGGGTGACGAGATCACTAATTGAGTGCAAATATCACTGACTGAGTGCTCGGATCACATATCCGATGGATTTTAAAATGGTCATAACTCAGCCATATTTTAACCAATGAACTTGAAACTTTTGGAAAAGTTTTCAATTATCAAGCCAAATGTGTGCACAAAATTTTGAGTTCTTAGCTTAAAGCGTTCTCATTTTATGAAGACAATAGTGAAAAAGAGGGAGTGTCACGCCACGCCCACTGTAATTGGGCGTGGCTTACGAAACTTTCAGGAAATCTAAGTTTGACCCATATCTATAATCTCTGAAATTTTGGTGCAATTTGGAGACGAATTACGTGAGTTATTAAGAGGTTGCGTGTGGGTAGTCACTTATGGGCCACCCTGTATCTATTACGGTCTGAAAATATTAAATCATATTCTCTACTTCAATCAAGTCTAATCTGGTATAAAGAGTAGTAAAATCATATAGCGTGCTGAGTTATCTAGGTGGAAGATGCTAGGACACATACTGAGGAGCAATGAAAGATCACCAGCTCAAGCTGCGCTGTGTTTTGCTGTCGAGATGTGTAGTGAAGTTGGTAGACTCGGGGCTCACAGACGTAACCTCCTACACCACCTGAAGGTTGACCTCTGGAAGCGTTTCATCTTGCTGGAGTCGTATGATGATATTCTCCATTTGAGAGAACTTGCTAGTGACCGTGGTTATTGGAGTAAATTGTTTAACTTTATACTTGAGTACAAGTCAATTTGACTATTGGGACATATAATTTTTCCTTCTGGTGTTCAAGGTAAAGCTTATGTGAAAGCGACCTCTAAAGTCATCAATTATTATGTTAACAACTCCCCCCTTCAAAATGTGGCCATGACTGCACTTATGGTTATGCCAGCCCTGCTCCTCCAAAAACCTTCCAAACGATCCAAAACAAAAGACCACGTCAGATATCTTGAAGATCGCCTCAAACTTTGGGAGAAAGGCGACATCAAGGGCCTCATCAAAGAAGGTAAAGCTATTCAGAAGCGTTTAACATCAAGCAAGTTTACTCCCCAACATACCCACAAAGTATTCTCCAAGCTTATGCTTCAAGGAAAGGTGTCAGCAGCACTCAGATGGGTGACAAATAAAGCTGGGGGCCTCCTAGAATCAACACCAGAAACTATCAAGTTGCTAGAGAGTAAACAGCCTGAAGAATCTTTCCTTGTAAGCAGTCTACTCAGCAAGGTTGGCTTGGAAAAAGTAGACAACGTTATATTCGAGAACATAGATATTGAAGCAATCCAGAAGGCAGCAAAGAACACCAATGGATCAGCTGGCCCCTCTGGCCTAGATTCCGATGGTTGGCAACGTATCCTTTGCTCTAAGTCATTCAAGACATGTGGTGCTGAACTATGTGAATCAGTTGCCCTACTAACCAGGAAACTATGCACTGAATTAGTTGACCCTGATCCCCTAGCAACGTTCATATCTTGCCGCCTTATTCCTTTGGACAAGAAACCTGGCATTAGACCTATAGGGATTGGTGAAGTCCTTCGCCGAATAATCGGCAAGTCAGTTACTACCCTGCTCAAACCAGAGATCCTAGCAGCCACTGCACCACTTCAAGCGTCAGCAGGCCTAGAAGGTGGAGTAGAAGCTGCTATTCATGCTCTTAGAACCATGTATGAAGATGAAGACACTCATGGTATCCGTCTTGTTGATGCAGATAATGCCTTCAACCGTTTAAACCGGAGAGTTGCCCTCCATAACACAAGTGTGATGTGTCCCGAGCTGTATAAATATCTTGTTAATACCTACAGAAAAGCAGCAAAACTGTACATACCAAACTCCAATGGTTTGTTTATTTTATCCCAAGAAGGTACTACTCAGGGGGACAACTGTGCTTCTGCATTTTACTCCTGTAGCCTGATGCCCCTTCTGGACAAACTCCCCACAGAGCCACCAGATATATCTCCTGTGGTCTTTGAGAACACAAAACCACCCCAGAAGCCTCCTGAGGAGCACAATGATATTAAGACACCACCAGATACAACTCCAGATAGGACCCCAGAGGTTAATAAGCCCACCAACAAAGCTGCTAAACACATATGGTTTGCAGATGATTCTGGAGCAGCAGGAAGGCTTAAAGCCCTGAAGATTTGGTGGGATTCCCTACAGGCATCTGGCCCTGTTTACGGCTATTTTCCCAAACCGTCCAAGACCTGGCTTATTGTTAAAGAGGAGTACCAAGAGGAAGCCAAGTCTCTCTTCCCCGACCTTAACATCACCAGCGAAGGTTGTCGATACCTGGGTTCCTTTATTGGCACAGAGTCTGGAAAGAACAATTTTATCCAAGCCAAATGTGTTGAATGGATAGAAGAGATCCAGGGATTGGCATCAATTGCACAGCATGAGCCACACCTTGCTTACGCCGCTTTTGTTTACGGCTCCTCCCGCAGATGGTCTTTCCTGATGAGGACCACCCCTGACATAGCAGTGAACTTGCAGCCCATTGAGGACAAGATCAGGAATTTGCTCATTCCCAACATGACAGGACACACAATTCGGTCTGACCTTGAGCGAAGTCTGTTCTCCCTCCCAGCCAAGTTAGGTGGACTAGCTATAATCAATCCAGTAGAAATTGCTGATGCTGAGTACAAGAACTCACTCATGGCTAACCAGCAGCTTACAGAACACATTCTGAAGCAACACACCACTCTCAATACCAACAGAGAGGCTGGGAAAGCGGTCAAGAGTGCCATTAGCCTGTCAAATGCAAAGAGACATGAATCTCTCAAAAACCAGCTGATGAACGATCTACCACCTTCGATCAGTGAGAAGATCCCACATGCATGTGAAAAAGGTGCATCAAGCTGGCTGACCGGACTACCTTATGAGAAGTACGGATTTGTCTTGAACAAGCAAGGGTTCAAAGACGCTATAGCACTGAGATACGCTCTACCCATTGCCAACATAGCCAAGAAATGCATTTGTGCTTTTGTGGCAAAGATAACACCTACAACCACATTCTCATTTGCAAGAAAGGAGGCTTTGTCAACAGCAGACACAACCGACTGAGAGACACCATTGCAAGCATTCTTGAAAAAATCTGTAATGAGGTTGTTGTAGAGCCCACACTCCAGCCATGCACTGGAGAAGCCTTCGCCCTGGTACCATTCTGGATGATGGGGCAAGGCTTGACATTGCAGCTAGAGGTCTGTGGTCACCAATGGAGATGGCATTTTTCGATATCAGGGTTTTACACCCCGGAGCCAAATCCAACACTAACCACAACACCCCAGCAAAGATGTACAAGAAGCATGAGAGAGAGAAAGAAAGGAAATATGGAGACCGCTGTGTACAGATCGAAAAAGGAACCTGCAATGGCCTTATATTCTCGACAACCGGAGGTATGGGCCCACAGGCTACCATGTTCCTTAAACGAGTGGCAACACTTCTGGCAGCCAAGACCAGTCAGGACAAAAGCCTCATCATGGCAAATCTTAGACGTCGTTTGCGATTTGAGCTACTTAAAACAGTTTTGATTGCAGTGAGAGGACACAGAAGACGGTATTATGAGAAAGCAATACCTGTTGACGAACTGGACCTAAATCTCGCACACACCACCAGCGATGAAGACAGGGGTGATGATGTTGAGGATGAAGATGAGGAAGTTGATGATAAGGTTGAGAATGTAGAGAAAGAGGTTTCAGAAGAGTGAGCTGAAAAGAAGACTAGATTCTATTCTAATTTATTGATTTTCATATTTATTGAAATAAACATATAATATCCATTACTCCAGGAGTGATGACAGGATATATAATTTTAAAAAGGATCACGTTTCGGTTCTAAATTATTTTAGGATTGTTGACATTTGTAAGATTGACATGTTTGATAAATCATATACTTGTATATTATAAACATCGCTATTTTTGATAGCTTCAAGGAATTCACTTCAAGTTTCACAAGTATGATAAATAAACCTAGATCCTACTTGTGAAACAAATTAATTTACACTCAACATTTGACAAATAAAGACACAATTTTTACAATTTGCAACACCGTTTCGGCGCGCGGCTGATGCATGTTAATCAAAAGAGTTTGTTTTACATCAAATTAAATTAACGTTTATTAATTTATACACTTGTTACAAATGGTTTTGTTATAATAAACCACTTTTGTGAAATGGTTATTTTGACTAAAAATATTTTAACTAAATATAAATTGATTGTGGGTATAAAATAAAATTTTGTTTTATATTAAACATTTTGTTTTATTAAAGTACAGTTTTGGAATTGATTAGTTCAGTTTTGGGATTAATAATTAGTTGAATACATAATATAACTATTGTTTTGAAATTACACTAGTGTAATCATTAAACAAACCCCTCCCTGATCCCCTCATATCAGCGATAGCGTAATCTGTGAACGATCCCTCACTTGTTTGAAGTTAGTACACTTTCTAGGTTTTCGTAAACTTTTTGTGCAGAGAGTCTCCCTTTTCGGAATCCAGCATATGGCATAGTCTTTGTGAGTCGGTCTCCATCGCAGGAGGACTTTACCTGGGGACCCCAGGCTGTAACATAATAATGTTCATAAACATAGAGATTCAGCGGAATGACAGGCTGAGCGCAATTTCATTTTTTAACATCTTTCTCCTAGTTAAGATGTTAAATGTCCATTTTTCAATTTTATCAGATATGCAATTACAGTTAAAGGACAAGCGTACTTATAAATAATAATTTTGAATGGAGAATAGAGTATACTGTCCTAAACTTTTTGAATTATGCAAATCAAATCACGCAATATAAATTTAAGCATATTATTATAGTGTAGAATTTCTGTCACAACAAGACTGCAACCCATAGTAACAACTATAAACAGAACCTTTAATGTGTGCCCGGGGTATTTTTGTGTTATTTATTAGACTATTATGAAGAAATAGCAAACATTGTTTAATTTGTGGAGTAGCTCATAATATTCAAAACAAAACAGTAAATCTCTGATATACTGGGAACTCTAAATAAAAAGAGGATTTTTGATTATGATCAGTAAAATCGTCTTAAATTGACCTTCCCCAAGAATGGCAGTAAAATGCAGTATGACTGCAACTGGTTTTCAAAAATTATCCTAAATTGATTTGTAAAGATAATATTATTGTATAAAATTTGCATAAAAGTGATATATTTATTTTACTGACAACTTTGTTTTACTGACTCAGTGTTTTACCAGGTAGCTGCAGCTAGCTACTATTCATAGAACTTCATTTCTTAAGCCGCTCTAAAAATAAATTATAACAGTTTGTCGATATGGTGCCAGAGAATGATGTAAACTTTGTTGGGAAAATCGAGAGAAATGTGTAAGGATACAGTTCAACAGTGCAGCATTTTATTTTTTAATTTTAAGCATGTTTATAATTGTAACTTTTAAAAAGCACTAATGTTCTACTACTCACAAATATATCTTCTTCTTGGGCTATTTCAAAGATTCGAAATGAAAATGATGTATAAAATGTATAATAAGCTTAGAGGCTACTGGTTTACATGATGGTAAACAAACAAATTGATTTGCATGAGTATTTAAGACTTAACAAAGATCCCCATCAAATATTTGATTTAGAACTGATGGAATAAATCATGAACTACTAAAATTTGTCCTATAATTTTATACTGATAATAAAGTTACTGGATAAATGCCACATTTTGGAAGTTAGAGTTTGCTGAAAGGTGTTTTAGCTAGCACTGTTCAGGAAATATTTTATTTCTATTTCTGATAACTGCTAACTCCGGTTTACTGCAGCAATTTTCTTTCCCCTTACTGTGCTTTTCATTTTTAATGTGAACAATCAAAACCCTGATTTACCCTTTAATCAGGGTTTCACTGTATTGAATAATTTTTGCATATTATTTAATGCATAATGGTAAGATCCTTAAGATAAGTTTCTAAGAACATGAATTTGCAGATTGTAGCTTTTTTTGAAAAGTCCGATTGTTGATTAATTACTTCGTTGGCACATAAGTTTAGTTAAAAACAATTGTTTATCGATTGAGGAGGCATAAAGCTGTAAAAAACTCCAGTTCAAACTGAAATGTTTCATGTTTAGCAATGCTTCAGCGCTGCACCATCTGTGTCATTTGCTAGTTTGAAGATCGACGCTCAGATAGCCCGCCAGATATTCGGGGAGTATCATGAGTTTTTTGTGGGGATGCCACCGAATTCAAAAAACAATAACTCTCTGCTGAATTTGAGAAAAAGTACTGCAGGTAGGCTTTACATCCTGTGTTAAATGTTTTTCACTGTTCAGATCAGATTTCTATAATAAGCCCCAGTAACTCTTCCCCTCACAGTAAAACACCCAACTCCAGAAATTTTCCAAATAAGGTGTTCCTGGTACGATACAGTTTTAGACAAACCTTAAATAATATATCATTGTCATGCCCGAAGTGGTTTGTAAATGTGCCGTTGTTAACCCCAAGCGTTTCAGTCCCTCATTCCTACCACTCAGCATTGCCTAAGTTTCGAAGTGGAATTTTTAAAGATAATTTTATAGAAACGGTTACGATTAAAGGAATGTAAAATAAAACCTAACGTTTCATTGAAAAACTTATTGTTTCATTGAAATGTATCCAAGTTTACTTGAACTGGAGGGCTCAGTTTCTTTCTTTCAATTGTATCCCAATTGCAGGGCTCTTATCTCCTGATCTGAAGCTTATCACGACTAAAAGTGTGTTATTGAATACGAGAGAACCTCCCTATAAACCTTCAAAAGCACCGTGTTTGTGTACGTATATTGTTTTATTTCTTATATTCAGCCAGTGGTGTAATGACAATTATCCCGGAAAAAGCTGTAGAAAGAAGGCCTGACTTTTCTTAGGACATGTACATTAGGCCACTGCACTTCGGCTGCATCTATTTCATTCATTTTCAGTATATTATCTTGTTAACACGTCATCTTTAATTGTCAATGTATAACATGTTTGTTTATGATACATAAAACTTTTGATTCTTTGTAAACAAATTGTGAACTTTGTACAAAAGAAAACAAGCCGCGCTCAGATATAGTTTTGATCTGATGAACTTCATAGTTTTCTATCTATCATGGAAGAAATCAGAGTCCTTATTTTGCCACTACAATTCTTGAACGTCTTACTTTCAGAATAAAACAAATATTACAAATATAATCTTACTTTGCTATTAATTTTATATCACAAGTTTGAATGTTTTTACGAATCTAAATAAAGTATTAGAAGGACCGTTTTTCCTTTTTTTAAATTACAACTGCATTCACTTTTCAATCATTCGATTCACTTGAACTTTGCAGTGACAAATGCAAACCGACCAAGTATACAAGTTGGCCCGATTTATACCTAAAATGTGTACTGACAAGTTGCAGCTCTCCACTTTAATAACCATTTTCCTTGTGTACCACAACCTTTATTTGGACAAAATCTGGCTTACGGGTATATGACTCCCATAAAACAGCGCCTCCCAGAATGTATATGTTTACTTTTTTTCTTCTGATTTATGTATCAAGTACTTATTGCTTCTGATTATCACTTCAGATTACTTGAAAGTGTTCATTACGTTCTTCCCGAAAGGTTTACAAATTTTAATTCATTACATATGCGCACAATTCAAACCCAAACTTTATTTTAAGCGGTCTTGCAATAATGTCTTTCAATATAGGCACTCGTATCCTCTCCCAATAATCAAAGTTGGCTATTCAATAGTTTAGATGTATGATAATTGTAATTGCATTATTCTGAAAGCAGGGAGACTTATAATTTAACACGAATCATACTTGCCTCCCATAATGCTAATCACATGCCTCCCAAAATGCTGGTATCTGGAATTCTCATTTTGACATATTTTGGTACTGGGTGAGTTGCATAGAGGTTGGACACATCTGATCCGTTGCAGAAAATCGGGTTTACAAGGTCCGAAATGACTTAAAAAGATTTTGTAAAAAATGGAAACATTTGAGAATCTACGGGGATTTTTTGGAAACATCCATTTTTTATTTCGGACCTTGGAACCCCGGTTTTCTACGATGGATAAGATGTGTCCAACCTCTATGCAACTCACCTGGTACAAGTCACCTGGTACTCAATCTGATGATATGGTATAAGAAGCAATATGAACCTTTTGCATGGGTTGACTTACGTCCATATATGTTGAAATTTTTATAACAAAAAATGAATCAGCAGCACAGTACTGTCTTAGTGGACACTTTAAATACATTTTTTGTGCTGATATGCATTTTGGGAGGCATGGTTGACATTCGTCGCAAAATATTCTCTGATACAATTTTTGATTTTTAATAAACTCGATGTACCGTTGTTGGAAAAACTATTGAGATGCCACCCTGAAAAGCTACATTCTGGGAGGCATAGGGAAAATAGATTTTGTACGAACTGAAAATTGGTAAAAATGTCATTCTACAATTTTGTAAACCCCCGGGAAGAATAATGAAGAGTTTAAATAAGGTATCAACACAGTCTTCTTGATTATAAATCAATCATGGTGAGCATGAGAGAGGCCGGAAAAACAGTATACATTATGGGAGGCATATACCCGTACATAATATATTTAATTAATCAATTCCCTAAACGTTTTTTCACTGTTTCCTAGCACCACCTTGTCTCGGAATGCTGTGTTTCTATTTGTTATTTCCGCTTCAGGGCAAAAGACAGTGTCCAGTAGAAAGAGCACTACATTTCCCGGATTCACTGCTCCCGCTACTGTTACACCTCCTAACAAGACTAAGAGTCGGATCAGCAGTGAGAATTTTAATTCATTAATCTAATTAATTAATTTAGTTATAATTAATTTAGTTATAATTAATCTACTTTATTAATTTAGTTATAATTAATTTTACAGCTTAATCTAGAGCTGGGTATTATAAGTAATTCTGATGTCGAAACATTACAAATACTAGTAGGAACCCGTCTAACTCTAAAGAGACTGCATGTGCAATAGTTATTTATTTCGCGATTTTGGCACCACTTGGGGTCAACATTTTGGGACTTAAAGTTCTTATTCCTTGGCAAATTTCTTCATACTGATAAAAAGGCCATTATAAAAGCATTCGACCCACCCAAAAAAGTTTCAATTGTTTATCTCTCACGGCTTTTGTGGAAAGTCGTGTTAAAGCTGATGCCGTGGTGTCAGTAAAATGGCAACAGACATACCTATATATAATATATATCGTCTCGCTTTATATATATATAGTAATAATCTCTATATCTCTACCCTATTATATATCTAGCCCATTTCTAGGTCAATTAAATTCTACTGATGACATAACTAATTATACATGATCTGATCACCTCTGATAATAGGGGGCCCTCTAATATTATTTTACCATCAGATCTGAAGTAATGAAAGAAAAACCTCAGTAATTTGATTACTAAGACTTAGTAATAACCAAATGAAAGACTCACCCCAGTAATCTATCAAAAAAGCAAAAAGCATTAAAATTAAATAACCAACAACCATGTAACCATGTAATGTAACCATGTAATTACAATTAACTTCCCTACCCACAAACAAGGACAAAGCTCCCCGAAAATGTAATTTTATTGGTAGCTTCTCCATTTTTGTCTAACCCTCATTTCGTAGAATTTCGCCGTGGTTACACCACGCAAGATCAAATTTCCCTACAATGTAGTAATTAGTTGTACAATGTACCAGTACAATTGGCATTTACCTTGTAAATCAATTATTTAGATTGGAAGTATAGTTGCATTTGAGAGTGGAGAGTGACACACGTGGCCATCGCGATTTTGTTTTGCGTGCATAACCATTATCGCTTAATACCATTCAGCTCAGCGCTTAACATGAGTTTATCAGGATGCTACTAAGGAACCTTTTTTGAAGTGGCTGAATTTGAGCACCGAGTAATCATTAAATCATTATGCTTGGGCCACAAAAATATTATTATGCCATATATTCCAGAAATCGAGTGAAATTTATCCTATTTGAAACCTGTGTGATGAAATTTTCCGTAATAAATTTATTCCCTATGATATTTTTTCCTTAACCAGAGGTTAACCCTAGTTACACTACCTAGTTACACTACCCCTCACTTCCTAGGAAATGACACGCTCAGTAGGAGTTCACTAAAATATTATCAATTAAGCTTTCGTTGCAACCCGGCTTGGCATGGGTGGCATCGCTATCAAAGGGATTAAAATTGTTACTGTAGATAGTTTTGTTACAAATTCAGCTAGGTTCGTCCCTGGGCCAAAAGGTCAACCATTGAAGTCACCTTGTCAAGGCTTACAATTATTAGACGGTTGGAATTTCATAACACGTCAAGCTCAGCAAGTGCTCATTAGAATTATCACACTACGGGGGCCTGTTAGACAACACCAGCACAATCTAGTGGGACCTCTGTGTTAGTGATCTCAACGAAAAGTGTTTCAAGATTGTCAGGAGCATTTACATAACTTTTCGATTCGGCTTTGTATTGGTTCTTATTGTCCAATATATACACCCAAGGCCACGACATTTCTTTTTCCCATTCAGTTTGGAGTTATACTCACTGCTGTAACCATCAATTTGTAATAAAATCTTTATTTTTCATCAGCAATGTTTGTTTCAGCTAGCGCAATACTGCAAATTTCTCATCATATTGACTCATTATCGTTTAAAGCTGTCAAAGTTAGATGCGATCCCATACAATGTTGGTAAACACAATAGATATAAAACGGCTCTTGATATGGTTAAGTATGTTTTTTGACAGCACGGTTGAAATTTGTCATGTTATAAGACCTACAGTCTTTTAGAATTTTGAATAGTCTTCCCATACTAATGCCACACGAATATAAATAGTTCTGTTATCTGAAATTGAGGGATTACGATGTGAAAACTTATTAGGTTTTATTTGAAACAGTAATAAAATAATTGTTTGATTTAATTACAATATAATTTTAAAATTGACGTGCTTTAATTCCTATATTCCACTATATTACTACTGCTACTGCAATCCGCCGTAATTTCATCGAGAGAATAAACAGGACCTTTTAGTTTTCGAAATGTTATTCGATTATTTATGATTTGAGCTGGGAAATGAATGACTTAGTTTAACAAGTCTTTCAATCATAATCACGTTTCTGATGATTCGCGCTGAATCGGCGCTGAATAGAAGAGACATTAAAAAATCGTGTAAGTTGTTCTTGAATTTTTAATTAATACACCAAACTGTATTTTTCAATTTCCTCCAACAGTGAAGGATTCAGTATCAAGGCCGGACCTTTTTTGGTTCATAATTGTCATTATAACTTGTTTTATACAATGTATTGATTTTGCTTCGTTTAAACCATATATCTGGAGTTTATACGAATGTTTCGCAAGCCAAAATGTAGAGGGATAGGAACTCTGAGACAGTTTTTAGTTTAATGTTAAATTGAAGGATTTAAGAAAGATATTGATTTGCTGACATCTTACTATAAATTCAAAGAAATATTTGTGTAATATGTACGACCCACACCACGTGCAAATTAGTTGAGAAATAGGATTAGTACATGGTAAACCCATGGTAATGTGTTGAAACGCCGGCATGCACGTTGCAAGGATTTGTGAGGGGCATTTTGATGGCTATTTTGTTATTTTTTTAATTTTATTTGAATAATTCAATTAATCATTATATATATACAATCAAGCGTTTTCTTTCAGCATGCAATAAAATTACAATGACCTATATTGATATACAAATTGATAAATGGTACTGCCAATATAATAAGTGCTTAATGTTTGGCGGATGACACTATCGAGAAAAATAAACTTGATTAAACATAATAATTAATTCGGCTGAACCAAACACATAGTTACGTGCCACCATTAACGATAAGGCGCCGTCTATCTACCAAATTTGAATGACAATCAATAACAATAAATCAAAAACATATCATAAATAATTATATGGATTTTGTACATTACAATTCCGTCACAACGGTAAATGATAGGACAAGCAGATCGGAAATTTGACGGACAGAATTGTAACCAACAAACAACACATTTCTGAGGAACTCATAAGATGATTACGTTGGTGTTCAGTTAGCTATATTTTAATTGGCTTGTATTTTCGGTTGTTTGCGATGGGATATTGTTGATGCTAATATAAACAGACTACCAAAGATACTATAAAGCTTCCTCTGTGTGACCACGGACTTTCTTGTATATATATATTATGTTTGACATGACGATTCATGACGTTTAAGCGACTACGTTTTCTTAGTTTCAGTATACTTTATCTCTACGTTTTCATTAACAATTTTGATTGCCATATTACTCTATTTAACTATCACTATGACTAATTTAACCTTTTAAATTTATTATTTTTAGTTGAACTATGTTAAATATAAAAGGGGATTGTTGCTAGCGTCGATTATGTTTTAACCCTACCTTAGTCAGGTTGAAAGTCTGATAGCATAACATGTTATGTTTGATTTGACCAAACTACTGCCTATTCATTGCTATATAAATTATTGCTGTTTTTGGATACTTTAGAAAAAAGTATTCTAGCAAGAAGTGAAAGGGATAAATTATGTTAATGATAAAAAGAAAATGTTTATGAATATCTTAAAGATTAAGTTCAATTCCTATGTTGCTAAGTACGTTTTATAGATTGTTTTATTAATGTGGAGCATACTTAATTGCATTTGTTACTGGGTACTTGGCATTTTAGTTTCAATTTATATATTTATTACTATAATATATTATAGAAATATTCTTGATGAACGTATGATGATGTTTCTGTTTATCTTAATCAATTGAATTGATTTGATTTGAATGGATATATATATATAATATATATAATATAATATCATCATGTTTCAAATCGTTCGGTTTAAAAAGTCTGTACAGAAAGGGTGGTATGTTTGGGAATCACAGAAGGCACAGTGTATAGCATGGAAACAGCAGATCTATTGAAAAACATGATGAAGGAAGTCTAAGTTACTAACTATTCAGCATAAAGGGTATGAAAGAAACAATGAAAGATGGGAGTGCCCTGCCAACACGTGTCAATCCTCACCACAGTAAAGATGGACCATCCTTAGTTAAAAAGAAAAAACCAAAGTGTTAAGAAAACCCGACTACTGGTGTGAAGATCTTCAAAAAATTGAACTTGGAAATTATCAGAAGAAACCAGTGAACCTTACAACCACCCCGTAACTTTACGATAGTTAATTAGGTAGGGCCTCATTTAAAATGTTATAGGTAGTGTTTTTTTAAAATGTTAAGGTAGTGTGCCTCTTAACTGTTAAGGAAGTTTTTGCCTCATTTTTTTTTCTAGGTGTTGCCTCATTTAACTATTACTAGGTAGTGTGCCTCATTTAACTGTTACTAGGTAGTGTGCCTCATTTAACTGTTACTAGGTAGTGTGCCTCATTTAACTGTTACTAGGTAGTGTGCCTCATTTAACTGTTACTAGGTAGTGTGCCTAATTTAACTGTTATTTTCTATTTCCAGTGTGTATACTCTACTGTATTTTCTATTTTCAGCCCACAACATTGCCCCCCTGTTCCCGGAGCTGACTGATGAAAGTGTAACTATAGAGCGAGTCCTGGAGGTGTGGGAGGAGAAGGGACTTAAAGACTCCACTGACAGATCTATCATAGAGTTCCTCAAGGTAAGTGTACTCCAGTAGTAGGGTAACTAGGTAACAGTATGGTAACTAGGAGTGTTACTATGGTAACTGTAGGGTAACTAGGAGTGTTACTATGGCAACTGTAGGGTAACTAGGAGTGTAACTATGGCAACTGTAGGGTAACTAGGAGTGTTACTATGGTAACAGTAGGGTAACTAGGAGTGTTACTATGGTAACAGTAGGGTAACTAGGAGTGTTACTATGGTAACAGTAGGGTAACTCAGTACTCATACTGCGTGGTTTGTTGTTATTTGAATTACAATTGAGAGAGGGGTATTATATCCTCCTCCTCAGCGAGTAGACAGTATGTCGCGTGGTGAGAACCAGATAATACCACAAATACTGTGCTACAACGTGGAGGCGATACTCACTTCTAACGAGGTGGAGAGCGATACTCTGCGGGAGTCAGCTATTGCTGCTTTCAAATCTGTCATCACCACTTTACAGTAAGTTTAGTTAAACTAAATGATACAACTATAGAACGATATCCATTCAAGAAATGTTTAAAATAAGATCCTATCTCACAAACTCCTGAACACTCTCATTTTACCCACACTCAGGTCGAACCTAGCTCAAGTTCAGTACGATATGGACGCTCTGAGTGTTGCACTGGAACGCAGAACAGAGGAGTTAGAGAAGAACCTGCACGAGTATGAGATAGGGCTAGATCTGGAGCACAAGAAGAGCGATGAGAAACTCAGGTTTTTTAAAATCAAGACACTTATTTTACTTCGGAGTATTCCAACAGCCACATTGTTACACAAGTGCAACCAGCCAATTACAGGAAGCCGAAGGATTTGTTTTTAGCCAGTGACGGTTAAGGTAGTGTGTACCATACTTTCTTCGCCCGAGACTTTGCTGCAATGTGCAGCTCCTCATTTAACCCTCACACCCGATTTCTCGAGTATTCGGCTGAGTAGACCGGGAGGCTGCATAGACCACTCTTGATCCTTAGCTGAACGTCAACGACGCTCACCCCACGATCAGGCAGACAGTGGAATTTGAACCCGCAACCTCACGATTGCAAAGCTGGCGTTCTAACCAACTGCGCTACCTGGCCAAAAATTTTATTTTTTAAAGTTTGTAAATTTAAATTTTCTGAAAATTTCCCGTTTTATAAGTACTAAACTGTTTGAATAAGAACTGATTTAATTAAAATTTCGACCAGGGTACAGAAGGAGGCATTCCGACAAGCGAGCCTGCAGCTTGAAAAAGAGAGCGAACTTAAGGTAGAGAAACTAAACAACCAGACGGATGGTATTATTAAGAGGACTGATAAGGAAATAAAGAATTTGAAGAATGAGGAAGCGAACTTGAAGAAGATGATGAACGAGCAGAATGAGGTACACAACAACAAACTCACAAGCTGACCCTCGTTATAAACGTACAGGACCCATCTAGCCACCAAATATGGGCATATATGGTTTTTTGCTCATAACTCAGCCAATTTTTGTTCAGGAGACCACTAGCTATAATTATAAGTAGAGTACCAACAAGAATTGCGCCCGTTGTTTCGTTTTGGCGGACGCTAGATTTCCATTTCACTATAACTATTAATATAAGCTCTAATCAGCTCACCTTATAATAATAATATTGAAACATCAGTAGACTACGCGTGCCACATTCAAGTTGGGCTTATTACAAAATACTATACATTACTAGTATACATTAAAATACTCTCGTGCTGCGCATTCATTGACCACAGACTAGCTATACACCACATCTCCGCAAGCAATCCCCGTGCGCGTGCGCGCGGCAAGTTGACATGGTAACGAACGGAAGCAAGAACGGAACACGACATATATTTGACCCACCTACCGCTATCTCCAAAATCCACGTTTTTCTGCAAAAACGTCCATTCGTAACCTTTCACTATTGCCTTTTTTCAAAAGGGTGAAAAGGAAAAAATTTGGGTTTTGAGGTGATATGGCATAATTGGGCAAAAAATTTACCGAATATGGTAATGGTTGCACCGTGGGTGGTTGGGGTCCGGGACCCCCCCCCCCAACTCAAAAGGTCAGTCACATGCCCTACTATCTCGAAAACGAGTTTCACAAAAAATGTTGGGTGAACAAATTAATCAATAAACAAAAAATGCAATTAGACGGGTTTCTGCTAGTACAATTAAGAGTTATAAGACTTGGTTAGCTTAAACAAAATGTCATGCTAGTTCAAGACAATAGTTTATAGTGTGGTATTCAGGTTGACTAAGTCTCTCTCTCTCTCTAAGATTAAGTATTATATGACAGTTCCTAAGTGAGTTTCACTTTCACTCTGTCAGGATATAAGACTCACTTTCACTCTGTCAGGATATAAGACTCACAAAGAAGTATCTACACGAGGCACAGAACGAGTTGATAAAGTATGACGAGTTACAGGACGCTTACAAGATGGTGGTGGAGGAATACCAGAAACTACACAGGGTAAATACACGTGGTGTGACGTCATGACACGTGGTGTGACGTCATGACACGTGGTGTAATACACGTGTTATCTTTTAAACTACACAGGGTAAATACACGTGTTATCTTTTAAACTACACAGGGTAAATACACGTGTTATCTTTTAAACTACACAGGGTAAATACACGTGTTATCTTTTAAACTACACAGGGTAAATACACGTGTTATCTTTTAAACTACACAGGGTAAATACACGTGTTATCTTTTAAACTACACAGGGTAAAAACACGTGTTATCTTTTAAACTACACAGGGTAAATACACGTGTTATCTTTTAAACTACACAGGGTAAATACACGTGTTATCTTTTAAACTACACGGGGTAAATACACGTGTTATCTTTTAAACTACACGGGGTAAATACACGTGTTATCTTTTAAACTACACAGGGTAAATACACGTGTTATCTTTTAAACTACACAGGGTAAATACACGTGTTATCTTTTAAACTACACAGGGTAAATACACGTGTTATCTTTTAAACTACACAGGGTAAATACACGTGTTATCTTTTAAACTACACAGGGTAAATACACGTGTTATCTTTTAAACTACACAGGGTAAATACACGTGTTATCTTTTAAACTACACAGGGTAAATACACGTGTTATCTTTTAAACTACACAGGGTAAATACACGTGTTATCTTTTAAACTACACAGGGTAAATACACGTGTTATCTTTTAAACTACACAGGGTAAATACACGTGTTATCTTTTAAACTACACAGGGTAAATACACGTGTTATCTTTTAAACTACACAGGGTAAATACACGTGTTATCTTTTAAACTACACAGGGTAAATACACGTGTTATCTTTTAAACTACACAGGGTAAATACACGTGTTATCTTTTAAAACTACACAGGGTAAATACACGTGTTATCTTTTAAACTACACAGGGTAAATACACGTGTTATCTTTTAAACTACACGGGGTAAATACACGTGTTATCTTTTAAACTACACAGGGTAAATACACGTGTTATCTTTTAAACTACACGGGGTAAATACACGTGTTATCTTTTAAACTACACAGGGTAAATACACGTGTTATCTTTTAAACTACACAGGGTAAATACACGTGTTATCTTTTAAACTACACAGGGTAAATACACGTGTTATCTTTTAAACTACACAGGGTAAATACACGTGTTATCTTTTAAACTACACAGGGTAAATACACGTGTTATCTTTTAAACTACACAGGGTAAATACACGTGTTATCTTTTAAACTACACAGGGTAAATACACGTGTTATCTTTTAAACTACACAGGGTAAATACACGTGTTATCTTTTAAACTACACAGGGTAAATACACGTGTTATCTTTTAAACTACACAGGGTAAATACACGTGTTATCTTTTAAACTACACAGGGTAAATACACGTGTTATCTTTTAAACTACACAGGGTAAATACACGTGTTATCTTTTAAACTACACAGGGTAAATACACGTGTTATCTTTTAAACTACACAGGGTAAATACACGTGTTATCTTTTAAACTACACAGGGTAAATACACGTGTTATCTTTTAAACTACACAGGGTAAATACACGTGTTATCTTTTAAACTACACAGGGTAAATACACGTGTTATCTTTTAAACTACACAGGGTAAATACACGTGTTATCTTTTAAACTACACAGGGTAAATACACGTGTTATCTTTTAAACTACACAGGGTAAATACACGTGTTATCTTTTAAACTACACAGGGTAAATACACGTGTTATCTTTTAAACTACACAGGGTAAATACACGTGTTATCTTTTAAACTACACAGGGTAAATACACGTGTTATCTTTTAAACTACACAGGGTAAATACACGTGTTATCTTTTAAACTACACAGGGTAAATACACGTGTTATCTTTTAAACTACACAGGGTAAATACACGTGTTATCTTTTAAACTACACAGGGTAAATACACGTGTTATCTTTTAAACTACACAGGGTAAATACACGTGTTATCTTTTAAACTACACAGGGTAAATACACGTGTTATCTTTTAAACTACACAGGGTAAATACACGTGTTATCTTTTAAACTACACAGGGTAAATACACGTGTTATCTTTTAAACTACACAGGGTAAATACACGTGTTATCTTTTAAACTACACAGGGTAAATACACGTGTTATCTTTTAAACTACACAGGGTAAATACACGTGTTATCTTTTAAACTACACAGGGTAAATACACGTGTTATCTTTTAAACTACACAGGGTAAATACACGTGTTATCTTTTAAACTACACAGGGTAAATACACGTGTTATCTTTTAAACTACACAGGGTAAATACACGTGTTATCTTTTAAACTACACAGGGTAAATACACGTGTTATCTTTTAAACTACACAGGGTAAATACACGTGTTATCTTTTAAACTACACAGGGTAAATACACGTGTTATCTTTTAAACTACACAGGGTAAATACACGTGTTATCTTTTAAACTACACAGGGTAAATACACGTGTTATCTTTTAAACTACACAGGGTAAATACACGTGTTATCTTTTAAACTACACAGGGTAAATACACGTGTTATCTTTTAAACTACACAGGGTAAATACACGTGTTATCTTTTAAACTACACAGGGTAAATACACGTGTTATCTTTTAAACTACACAGGGTAAATACACGTGTTATCTTTTAAACTACACAGGGTAAATACACGTGTTATCTTTTAAACTACACAGGGTAAATACACGTGTTATCTTTTAAACTACACAGGGTAAATACACGTGTTATCTTTTAAACTACACAGGGTAAATACACGTGTTATCTTTTAAACTACACAGGGTAAATACACGTGTTATCTTTTAAACTACACAGGGTAAATACACGTGTTATCTTTTAAACTACACAGGGTAAATACACGTGTTATCTTTTAAACTACACAGGGTAAATACACGTGTTATCTTTTAAACTACACAGGGTAAATACACGTGTTATCTTTTAAACTACACAGGGTAAATACACGTGTTATCTTTTAAACTACACAGGGTAAATACACGTGTTATCTTTTAAACTACACAGGGTAAATACACGTGTTATCTTTTAAACTACACAGGGTAAATACACGTGTTATCTTTTAAACTACACAGGGTAAATACACGTGTTATCTTTTAAACTACACAGGGTAAATACACGTGTTATCTTTTAAACTACACAGGGTAAACACACGTGTTATCTTTTAAACTACACGGGGTAAATACACGTGTTATCTTTTAAACTACACAGGGTAAATACACGTGTTATCTTTTAAACTACACAGGGTAAATACACGTGTTATCTTTTAAACTACACAGGGTAAATACACGTGTTATCTTTTAAACTACACGGGGTAAATACACGTGTTATCTTTTAACTACACAGGGTAAATACACGTGTTATCTTTTAAACTACACAGGGTAAATACACGTGTTATCTTTTAAACTACACAGGGTAAATACACGTGTTATCTTTTAAACTACACAGGGTAAATACACGTGTTATCTTTTAAACTACACAGGGTAAATACACGTGTTATCTTTTAAACTACACAGGGTAAAATACACGTGTTATCTTTTAAACTACACAGGGTAAATACACGTGTTATCTTTTAAACTACACAGGGTAAATACACGTGTTATCTTTTAAACTACACAGGGTAAATACACGTGTTATCTTTTAAACTACACAGGGTAAATACACGTGTTATCTTTTAAACTACACAGGGTAAATACACGTGTTATCTTTTAAACTACACAGGGTAAATACACGTGTTATCTTTTAAACTACACAGGGTAAATACACGTGTTATCTTTTAAACTACACAGGGTAAATACACGTGTTATCTTTTAAACTACACAGGGTAAATACACGTGTTATCTTTTAAACTACACAGGGTAAATACACGTGTTATCTTTTAAACTACACAGGGTAAATACACGTGTTATCTTTTAAACTACACAGGGTAAATACACGTGTTATCTTTTAAACTACACAGGGTAAATACACGTGTTATCTTTTAAACTACACAGGGTAAATACACGTGTTATCTTTTAAACTACACAGGGTAAATACACGTGTTATCTTTTAAACTACACAGGGTAAATACACGTGTTATCTTTTAAACTACACAGGGTAAACACACGTGTTATCTTTTAAACTACACAGGGTAAATACACGTGTTATCTTTTATTTTTAAACTACACAGGGTAAATACACGTGTTATCTTTTAAACTACACGGGGTAAACACACGTGTTATCTTTTAAACTACCTTACTATGGTTACCATGGTTACTATAGTTACTATGGTCACTTTGGTTACTTTGGTTACTATGGTTGCTATGGTTACTATTCTGTACTGACCAGGCAATGGAGGAGAAACAGAGGCAGCACTGTGAAGAACAGGAGAACATTGACGAGCTAAAAAGATACCGGGAGGAGACATCCGAGGAAAACAAGGTACCTTATCTGCTTCGTAAGGGTTGTAACGAATGTAACGATTATTCCTCGCAAGTAACACATTCTCGATTTATATTCTAACAGTAACAAATGAAGCTGCTGCTAGTTTCTGTTATTACTGTTTAGCTCTGGCATGGTTAGTACCTGACACTTGTGTCAGTTGCTAACCATATGGGCGGTTTACAAGCTCATCATTTCATATGCTCCTAGCTATAGTTTAGTTAAACACTTATATTCAAATAATTAATCTATTTATTATAAATATAGAGGTTAAGAGATCAGATGGACGAGCTCCATGCTAAGTTTAGTGCGTGTAAGATGAAGCTTGAGAAGGAAGAGAAGAACGCGAGGAACGCAGCTAAAAGACTTAAAAAGGCTCAACAAAAACTACAGGTTTAATTATTATCATTATATTTAATTATTATTATTATTATATATGGTATTCGCTAAACATATATTGAATAACCTATTATTGTATGTATTAATGACTACCACTCGTATCTAACTTGAAAACTTGGGGAGTGTGATACGCAAGGAAATATTCGTTCGCTTCCCCTATTATACCCTTGAAGGTTTCACTTTCAGTTCCAGTTTCACTTTATTGTAACATTAATTTCTCAGGATCAAACGGGCGATTCTCTTGCTGTGGATAAGAGACACCAAATGAGACAGAGGATGTCTGTGGCAGTACCTATGTTTACTAAAGAGGCTGATCCTTCCCTCGCTCGTTAGTTTCGATTAGACTTTCACTTTCACTTTAACTTTCACTGTCACTTTCACTTTAACTTTCACTTTCACTTTCACTTTCATTTTCAAGCTAAATTACTGAAATGAGCTTTATAAAATTATTAAAATCTATGTGTCTCTCTCGTGAACATAAGTTGAATATTTGAGATATCTCACAAATATTCTCCTTGAATAACAAGACACGGTACACACAGCATACCCAAGCAGGTGATTTTAACATTATTTCAGCGACAATTGATACAGAGTTAGAAGACTCGCTGAATGACGAGATCCTTGACTCGGAGAGCAACAACGTGTTGGAGCTGCAGGAAGAGGTGTGGCGACTACAGGAGGAACTGGACAATCGTAAGTTTCACTTTCACTTTCATGGCTATATATGGCAGGGAAAGGTTTAGTGCTTTATTTACTACTTCAGTAGCAGGGAGGAGTATACACGATGTAATGTTCATAAAGTTTGTGTGATGGACTATCTAACTGAGGGGGAGGGGGATCTAATTGAGGGGGAGGGGGATCTAACTGAGGGGGAGGGGGATCTAACTGAGGGGGAGGGGGATCTAACTGGGGGGGAAGGGGGATCTAACTGAGGGGGAGGGGGATCTAACTGAGGGGGAGGGGGATCTAACTGAGGGGGAGGGGGATCTAACTGAGGGGGATCTAACTGAGGGGGAGGGGGATCTAACTGAGGGGGAGGGGGATCTAACTGAGGGGGAGGGGATCTAACTGAGGGGGAGGGGGATCTAACTGAGGGGGAGGGGATCTAACTGAGGGGGAGGGGGATCTAACTGAGGGGAGGGGGATCTAACTGAGGGGGAGGGGGATCTAACTGAGGGGGAGGGTGATCTAACTGAGGGGGAGGGGATCTAACTGAGGGGGAGGGGATCTAACTGAGGGGGAGGGGGATCTAACTGAGGGGAGGGGGATCTAACTGAGGGGGAGGGGGATCTAACTGAGGGGAGGGGGATCTAACTGAGGGGAGGGGGATCTAACTGAGGGGGAGGGGGATCTAACTGAGGGGGAAGGGGGATCTAACTGAGGGGGAGGGGGATCTAACTGAGGGGGAGGGGATCTAACTGAGGGGGAGGGGGATCTAACTGAGGGGAGGGGGATCTAACTGAGGGGGAGGGGGATCTAACTGAGGGGGAGGGGGATCTAACTGAGGGGGAGGGGGATCTAACTGAGGGGGATCTAACTGAGGGGGAGGGGGATCTTACTGAGGGGGAGGGGGATCTAACTGAGGGGGAGGGGGATCTAACTGAGGGGGAGGGGGATCTAATTGAGGGGGAGGGGGATCTAACTGAGGGGGAGGGGGATCTAACTGATGCTGACCATTAAAGATCTTCTTCTTGATAGAACAAACTTCTCAGAAAATTTCGAGATGGAAAGGTACGGGAGAATACTGATGAAACAAGAAGAAGCTCTTGAGAATTACAGGGAAAAAGAGAACAATGGGGAAAACAGTGGTAGGAACCGTATTTACTTTTTATCAGTTATGTTTTAATTTATCTTCTAGTTCCATACTGTACAGAGTATGGATGTATTTTATTTTTTATGGATTTTGTTTGATAAAGTTTTAAGTATTCCCTGATATTCACGCTGATAATGGGTATATTCACCAGAAGATGCTGCACTGCCCCTAGTTGAAGTGATGGATGTTGGTGAGGTTGGCAGTATGCTACCCGAGCCAGAGGTCACTATTGTCCAGGTTATTATTATAAACCATATTATCAAAGTTCAAAATATCTGATAAACAGCATAGCTCTCTCAAAAATAAAAGATCCTCAAAAGATATAGCTAAATTTTCTCGAATGACTTCCATTTAACTTTATCAAGAGCAATGTCCCTCAAGTCTTAAAAATCTGAAATCAAACGTAGAGAATTTGAGATTTTCTTACGTTGTCCAGATTTTATTTTTAATTGTAGTTGACGAAATGAGATTTACAATTATTAAATTGATTATTATTGAATTGATCATAATATGATAATTGATTAGTTTTGATTAGTTAATCAACTTGTATTGAGGAGTTAATTTATAAGGTCATAGAGGTAAGCCGATGACTCATCTGCCAAAATAAATGTGTTTGGCACCCTTTCTATCAACCAAATATCTTTCAGGAGAGAGTGCTAGAAAGTGCGTTAAAAGGAAATACAGATCAACTTGGCCTTGCAAAAGAGACGATGAAAAGCAAAGAAGAAGAAATAGAATCATTGATGGCAGAAAAGATTAAGAAAGATGAGGAGATAAAATATTTGATGGAAGAAAAAGAAAATCTACAAGAGAAGTTAGAAAACAAGAATGAGAAGGAGAAGGAAGAAAAGAAGAGGAAGGAGGAGGAGGAAGAAAAGAAGAGGGGGAAGGAGGAGGAGGAGGACTCGCTGCAATCTCAACTAACATCTTTACAAGATCAGGTGAGGGGGCTGAGAGGGTATTTACTCACGCTGTAACTGGGCGGCGGGCGCCATCACTGGGCGCTATCACTGGGCGCTATCACTGGATCATTATGATTCATGTACTCAGTATCAGTTATAAGATACATGTAAGACTTTATATTATTCAATTATAACCACAAGTTTAGTACAGTTGTATTACAGTACATACTCAAGCAGTTGATATTATAATCACTTCCTTTTTTTGCAAATGGTTTAACTGCTGTCGTTAGGGGGCGCCACTGCTGCTGTCGTTAGGGGGGCGCCACTGCTGCTGTCGTTTCTCTCTTTCTACTCACAATATTGTCTTGCTAAATTTGTAATATAGTTTGGAAAACTTAGGTAGCTATCTATAATCACTATTAATCAAGTTAGCTATCTATAATCAATATTAATCAAGTTAGCTATCTATAATCAGGGTAACCTTGTTTAGTTTGTGTAACTTAATTTCTAAAACAGGTATCATTGTTGAATGGAACACTAGAACTAAACGCGTCGGAGATAGAATCCCTGGAATCCCAGCTTGAAGAGAACGGACGTGTAATCTCTTCTTATGAAGATAACATCTCTGAGAAACAAAGCTTATTAGAACAGGTTTAGTAATAATGGTAGTAGTAGTGAGGGGGGACACAGGGGGGAACACAGAGGGGGGAACACAGAGGGGGGGACACAGGGGGGAACACAGAGGGGGGGGGGACACAGGGGGGAACACAGAGGGGGGAACACAGAGGGGGGGGGGACACAGGGGGAACACAGAGGGGGGGGGGACACAGAGGGGGGGACACAGAGGGGGGGGGGGCCGGGGGGACACAGAGGGGGGGGGGGGCGGGGGACACAGAGGTGGGGGGGACACAGATGGGGGGGACACAAAGGGGGGGGGGACACAGAGGGGGGGGGAGGGCCGGGGGGGGGGGGGCCGGGGGGACACAGAGAGGGGGGACACAGAGGGGGGAGGGGGGACACAGAGGGGGACACAGAGGGGGGGGGGACACAGAGGGGGGGCACAGAGGGGGAACCCAGAGGGGGAACCCAGAGGGGGGGACACAGAGGAGGGGGGGCGGGGGGGACACAGAGGGAGGGACACAGAGGGGGGAGGGGCACAAAGGGGGGAGGGGGGCGGGGGCACAGAGGGGGGGCCGGGAGGACACAGAGGGGGGAGGGGGGACACAGAGGGGGGGCGGGGGACACAGAGGGGGGGACACAGAGGGGGGGACACAGAGGGGGGGGGCCGGGGGGACACAGAGGGGGGGGGGCGGGGGACACAGAGGTGGGGGGGACACAGATGGGGGGGACACAAAGGGGGGGGGGGACACAGAGGGGGGAGGGCCGGGGGGGCCGGGGGGACACAGAGAGGGGGGACACAGAGGGGGGAGGGGGGGACACAGAGGGGGTCACAGAGGGGGGAGGGGGGGACACAGAGGCGGAGGACACAGAGGGGGTCACAGAGGGGGGAGGGGGGGACACAGAGGGGGGAACAGAGGGGGACACAGAGGGGGGGGGACACAGAGGGGGGGCACAGAGGGGGAACCCAGAGGGGGAACCCAGAGGGGGGGACACAGAGGAGGGGGGGCGGGGGGACACAGAGGGAGGGACACAGAGGGGGGAGGGGCACAAAGGGGGGAGGGGGGCGGGGGACACAGAAGGGGGGGGCGGGGGGACACAGAATCTTACTATATATAAAGTAAGACGATATTATATATGGATGGATCCGTACCATTTTACTGAAACCACGGCATTAACTTTAACGCGACTTTCAGCAAAAATGTATAGTGAGTAAACTATAACCCCCTGTATAGTGTATAGTGAGTAAACTATAACCCCCTGTATAGTGAGTAAACTATAACCCCCTGTATAATGAGTAAACTATAACCCCCTGTATAGTGAGTAAACTATAACCCACTGTATAGTGAGTAAACTATAACCCCCTGTATAGTGAGTAAACTATAACCCCCTGTATAGTGAGTAAACTATAACCCCCTGTATAGTGAGTAAACTATAACCCCCTGTATAGTGAGTAAACTATAACCCCCTGTATAGTGTATAGTGAGTAAACTATAACCCCCTGTATAGTGAGTAAACTATAACCCCCTGTTTAGTGAGTAAACTATAACCCCCTGTATAGTGAGTAAACTATAACCCCCTGTATAGTGAGTAAACTATAACCCCCTGTATAGTGAGTAAACTATAACCCCCTGTTTAGTGAGTAAACTATAACCCCCTGTATAGTGTATAGTGAGTAAACTATAACCCCCTGTATAGTGAGTAAACTATAACCCCCTGTATAGTGAGTAAACTATAACCCCCTGTATAGTGAATAAACTATAACCCCCTGTATAGTGAGTAAACTATAACCCCCTGTATAGTGAGTAAACTATAACCCCCTGTATAGTGAGTAAACTATAACCCCCTGTATAGTGAGTAAACTATAACCCCCTGTATAGTGAGTAAACTATAACCCCCTGTATAGTGAGTAAACTAAAACCCCCTGTATAGTGAGTAAACTATAACCCCCTGTATAGTGAGTAAACTATAACCCCCTGTATAGTGAGTAAACTATAACCCTCTGTATAGTGAGTAAACTATAACCCCCTGTATAGTGAGTAAACTATAACCCCCTGTATAGTGAGTAAACTATAACCCCCTGTATAGTGAGTAAACTATAACCCCCTGTATAGTGAGTAAACTATAACCCCCTGTATAGTGAGTAAACTATAACCCCCTGTATAGTGAGTAAACTGTTGCCCCCTGTATAGTGAGTAAACTGTAACCCCCTGTATAGTGAGTAAACTGTAACCCCCTGTATAGTGAGTAAACTATAACCCCCTGTATAGTGAGTAAACTATAACCCCCTGTATAGTGAGTAAATTATAACCCCCTGTATAGTGAGTAAACTATAACCCCCTGTATAGTGAGTAAACTGTAACCCCCTGTATAGCGAGTAAACTGTAACCCCCTTTATAGCGAGTAAACTGTAACCCCCTGTATAGTGAGTAAACTATAACCCCCTGTATAGTGAGTAAACTATAACCCCCTGTATAGAGAGTAAACTATAACCCCCTGTATAGTGAGTAAACTGTAACCCCCTGTATAGTGAGTAAACTATAACCCCCTGTATAGTGAGTAAACTATAACCCCCCTGTATAGTGAGTAAACTGTAACCCCTGTATAGTGAGTAAACTATAACCCCCTGTATAGTGAGTAAACTATAACCCCCTGTATAGTGAGTAAACTATAACCCCCTGTATAGTGTATAGTGAGTAAATTATAACCCCCTGTATAGTGAGTAAAATATAACCCCCTGTATAGTGAGTAAACTATAACCCCCTGTATAGTGAGTAAACTATAACCCCCTGTATAGTGAGTAAACTATAACCCCCTGTATAGTGAGTAAACTATAACCCCCTGTATAGTGAGTAAACTATAACCCCCTGTATAGTGAGTAAACTATAACCCCCTGTATAGTGAGTAAACTATAACCCTCTGTATAGTGAGTAAACTATAACCCCCTGTATAGTGAGTAAACTATAACCCCCTGTATAGTGAGTAAACTATAACCCCCTGTATAGTGAGTAAACTATAACCCCCTGTATAGTGAGTAAACTATAACCCCCTGTATAGTGAGTAAACTGTTGCCCCCTGTATAGTGAGTAAACTATAACCCCCTGTATAGTGAGTAAACTATAACCCCCTGTATAGTGAGTAAACTATAACCCCCTGTATAGAGAGTAAACTATAACCCCCTGTATAGTGAGTAAACTGTAACCCCCTGTATAGTGAGTAAACTTTAACCCCCTGTATAGTGAGTAAACTATAACCCCCTGTATAGTGAGTAAACTATAACCCCCTGTATAGTGAGTAAACTATAACCCCCTGTATAGTGAGTAAACTATAACCCCCTGTATAGTGAGTAAAATATAACCCCCTGTATAGCGAGTAAACTGTAACCCCCTGTATAGTGAGTAAACTATAACCCCCTGTATAGTGAGTAAACTATAACCCCCTGTATAGTGAGTAAACTGTAACCCCTGTATAGTGAGTAAACTATAACCCCCTGTATAGTGAGTAAACTATAACCCCCTGTATAGTGAGTAAACTATAATCCCCTGTATAGTGTATAGTGAGTAAATTATAACCCCCTGTATAGTGAGTAAACTATAACCCCCTGTATAGTGAGTAAACTATAACCCCCTGTATAGTGAGTAAACTGTAACCCCCTGTATAGTGAGTAAACTATAACCCCCTGTATAGTGAGTAAACTATAACCCCCTGTATAGTGAGTAAACTATAACCCCCTGTATAGTGAGTAAACTGTAACCCCTGTATAGTGAGTAAACTATAACCCCCTGTATAGTGAGTAAACTATAACCCCCTGTATAGTGTATAGTGAGTAAATTATAACCCCCTGTATAGTGAGCAAACTATAACCCCCTGTATAGTGAGTAAACTGTAACCCCCTGTATAGTGAGTAAACTATAACCCCCTGTATAGTGAGTAAACTATAACCCCCTGTATAGTGAGTAAACTATAACCCCCTGTATAGTGAGTAAACTGTAACCCCTGTATAGTGAGTAAACTATAACCCCCTGTATAGTGAGTAAACTATAACCCCCTGTATAGTGTATAGTGAGTAAACTATAACCCCCTGTATAGTGAGTAAACTATAACCCCTGTATAGTGAGTAAACTATAACCCCTGTATAGTGAGTAAACTATAACCCCCTGTATAGTGAGTAAACTATAACCCCCTGTATAGTGAGTAAACTATAACCCCCTGTATAGTGAGTAAACTATAACCCTCTGTATAGTGAGTAAACTATAACCCCCTGTATAGTGAGTAAACTATAACCCCCTGTATAGTGAGTAAACTATAACCCCCTGTATAGTGAGTAAACTATAACCCCCTGTATAGTGAGTAAACTATAACCCCCTGTATAGTGAGTAAACTGTTGCCCCCTGTATAGTGAGTAAACTATAACCCCCTGTATAGTGAGTAAACTATAACCCCCTGTATAGTGAGTAAACTATAACCCCCTGTATAGAGAGTAAACTATAACCCCCTGTATAGTGAGTAAATTGTAACCCCCTGTATAGTGAGTAAACTATAACCCCCTGTATAGTGAGTAAACTATAACCCCCTGTATAGTGAGTAAACTATAACCCCCTGTATAGTGAGTAAACTATAACCCCCTGTATAGTGAGTAAACTATAACCCCCTGTATAGTGAGTAAAATATAACCCCCTGTATAGCGAGTAAACTGTAACCCCCTGTATAGTGAGTAAACTATAACCCCCTGTATAGTGAGTAAACTATAACCCCCTGTATAGTGAGTAAACTGTAACCCCCTGTATAGTGAGTAAACTATAACCCCCTGTATAGTGAGTAAACTGTAACCCCCTGTATAGCGAGTAAACTGTAACCCCCTGTATAGCGAGTAAACTGTAACCCCCTGTATAGTGAGTAAACTATAACCCCCTGTATAGTGAGTAAACTATAACCCCCTGTATAGTGAGTAAACTGTAACCCCCTGTATAGTGAGTAAACTATAACCCCTGTATAGTGAGTAAACTATAACCCCCTGTATAGTGAGTAAACTATAACCCCCTGTATAGTGAGTAAACTGTAACCCCTGTATAGTGAGTAAACTATAACCCCCTGTATAGTGAGTAAACTATAACCCCCTGTATAGTGAGTAAACTATAACCCCCTGTATAGTGTATAGTGAGTAAATTATAACCCCCTGTATAGTGAGTAAAATATAACCCCCTGTATAGTGAGTAAAATATAACCCCCCTGTATAGTGAGTAAACTATAACCCCCTGTATAGTGAGTAAACTATAACCCCCTGTATAGTGTATAGTGAGTAAACTTTAACCCCCTGTATAGTGAGTAAACTGTAACCCCCTGTATAGTGAGTAAACTGTAACCCCCTGTATAGTGAGTAAACTATAACCCCCTATATAGTGAGTAAACTATAACCCCCTGTATAGTGAGTAAACTATAACCCCCTGTATAGTTAGTAAACTATAACCCCCTGTATAGTGAGTAAACTATAACCCCCTGTATAGTGAGTAAACTATAACCCCCTGTATAGTGAGTAAACTATAACCCCCTGTATAGTGAGTAAACTATAACCCCCTGTATAGTGAGTAAACTATAACCCCCTGTATAGTGAGTAAACTATAACCCCCTGTATAGTGTATAGTGAGTAAACTATAACCCCCTGTATAGTGAGTAAACTATAACCCCCTGTATAGTGAGTAAACTATAACCCCCTGTATAGTGAGTAAACTATAACCCCCTGTATAGTGAGTAAACTATAACCCCCTGTATAGTGAGTAAACTATAACCCCCTGTATAGTGTATAGTGAGTAAACTATAACCCCCTGTATAGTGAGTAAACTATAACCCCCTGTATAGTGTATAGTGAGTAAACTATAACCCCCTGTATAGTGAGTAAACTATAACCCCCTGTATAGTTAGTAAACTATAACCCCCTGTATAGTGAGTAAACTATAACCCCCTGTATAGTGAGTAAACTATAACCCCCTGTATAGTGAGTAAACTATAACCCCCTGTATAGTGAGTAAACTATAACCCCCTGTATAGTGAGTAAACTATAACCCCCTGTATAGTGAGTAAACTATAACCCCCTGTATAGTGTATAGTGAGTAAACTATAACCCCCTGTATAGTGAGTAAACTATAACCCCCTGTATAGTGAGTAAACTATAACCCCCTGTATAGTGAGTAAACTGTAACCCCCTGTATAGTGAGTAAACTATAACCCCTGTATAGTGAGTAAACTATAACCCCCTGTATAGTGAGTAAACTATAACCCCCTGTATAGTGAGTAAACTGTAACCCCTGTATAGTGAGTAAACTATAACCCCCTGTATAGTGAGTAAACTATAACCCCCTGTATAGTGAGTAAACTATAACCCCCTGTATAGTGTATAGTGAGTAAATTATAACCCCCTGTATAGTGAGTAAAATATAACCCCCTGTATAGTGAGTAAAATATAACCCCCCTGTATAGTGAGTAAACTATAACCCCCTGTATAGTGAGTAAACTATAACCCCCTGTATAGTGTATAGTGAGTAAACTTTAACCCCCTGTATAGTGAGTAAACTGTAACCCCCTGTATAGTGAGTAAACTGTAACCCCCTGTATAGTGAGTAAACTATAACCCCCTATATAGTGAGTAAACTATAACCCCCTGTATAGTGAGTAAACTATAACCCCCTGTATAGTTAGTAAACTATAACCCCCTGTATAGTGAGTAAACTATAACCCCCTGTATAGTGAGTAAACTATAACCCCCTGTATAGTGAGTAAACTGTAACCCCTGTATAGTGAGTAAACTATAACCCCCTGTATAGTGAGTAAACTATAACCCCCTGTATAGTGAGTAAACTATAACCCCCTGTATAGTGTATAGTGAGTAAATTATAACCCCCTGTATAGTGAGTAAAATATAACCCCCTGTATAGTGAGTAAAATATAACCCCCCTGTATAGTGAGTAAACTATAACCCCCTGTATAGTGAGTAAACTATAACCCCCTGTATAGTGTATAGTGAGTAAACTTTAACCCCCTGTATAGTGAGTAAACTGTAACCCCCTGTATAGTGAGTAAACTGTAACCCCCTGTATAGTGAGTAAACTATAACCCCCTATATAGTGAGTAAACTATAACCCCCTGTATAGTGAGTAAACTATAACCCCCTGTATAGTTAGTAAACTATAACCCCCTGTATAGTGAGTAAACTATAACCCCCTGTATAGTGAGTAAACTATAACCCCCTGTATAGTGAGTAAACTATAACCCCCTGTATAGTGAGTAAACTATAACCCCCTGTATAGTGAGTAAACTATAACCCCCTGTATAGTGAGTAAACTATAACCCCCTGTATAGTGTATAGTGAGTAAACTATAACCCCCTGTATAGTGAGTAAACTATAACCCCCTGTATAGTGAGTAAACTATAACCCCCTGTATAGTGAGTAAACTATAACCCCCTGTATAGTGAGTAAACTATAACCCCCTGTATAGTGAGTAAACTATAACCCCCTGTATAGTGTATAGTGAGTAAACTATAACCCCCTGTATAGTGAGTAAACTATAACCCCCTGTATAGTGTATAGTGAGTAAACTATAACCCCCTGTATAGTGAGTAAACTATAACCCCCTGTATAGTTAGTAAACTATAACCCCCTGTATAGTGAGTAAACTATAACCCCCTGTATAGTGAGTAAACTATAACCCCCTGTATAGTGAGTAAACTATAACCCCCTGTATAGTGAGTAAACTATAACCCCCTGTATAGTGAGTAAACTATAACCCCCTGTATAGTGAGTAAACTATAACCCCCTGTATAGTGTATAGTGAGTAAACTATAACCCCCTGTATAGTGAGTAAACTATAACCCCCTGTATAGTGAGTAAACTATAACCCCCTGTATAGTGAGTAAACTGTAACCCCCTGTATAGTGAGTAAACTATAACCCCTGTATAGTGAGTAAACTATAACCCCCTGTATAGTGAGTAAACTATAACCCCCTGTATAGTGAGTAAACTGTAACCCCTGTATAGTGAGTAAACTATAACCCCCTGTATAGTGAGTAAACTATAACCCCCTGTATAGTGAGTAAACTATAACCCCCTGTATAGTGTATAGTGAGTAAATTATAACCCCCTGTATAGTGAGTAAAATATAACCCCCTGTATAGTGAGTAAAATATAACCCCCCTGTATAGTGAGTAAACTATAACCCCCTGTATAGTGAGTAAACTATAACCCCCTGTATAGTGTATAGTGAGTAAACTTTAACCCCCTGTATAGTGAGTAAACTGTAACCCCCTGTATAGTGAGTAAACTGTAACCCCCTGTATAGTGAGTAAACTATAACCCCCTATATAGTGAGTAAACTATAACCCCCTGTATAGTGAGTAAACTATAACCCCCTGTATAGTTAGTAAACTATAACCCCCTGTATAGTGAGTAAACTATAACCCCCTGTATAGTGAGTAAACTATAACCCCCTGTATAGTGAGTAAACTATAACCCCCTGTATAGTGAGTAAACTATAACCCTCTGTATAGTGAGTAAACTATAACCCCCTGTATAGTGAGTAAACTATAACCCCCTGTATAGTGTATAGTGAGTAAACTATAACCCCCTGTATAGTGAGTAAACTATAACCCCCTGTATAGTGAGTAAACTATAACCCCCTGTATAGTGAGTAAACTATAACCCCCTGTATAGTGAGTAAACTATAACCCCCTGTATAGTGAGTAAACTATAACCCCCTGTATAGTGTATAGTGAGTAAACTATAACCCCCTGTATAGTGAGTAAACTATAACCCCCTGTATAGTGTATAGTGAGTAAACTATAACCCCCTGTATAGTGAGTAAACTATAACCCCCTGTATAGTTAGTAAACTATAACCCCCTGTATAGTGAGTAAACTATAACCCCCTGTATAGTGAGTAAACTATAACCCCCTGTATAGTGAGTAAACTATAACCCCCTGTATAGTGAGTAAACTATAACCCCCTGTATAGTGAGTAAACTATAACCCCCTGTATAGTGAGTAAACTATAACCCCCTGTATAGTGTATAGTGAGTAAACTATAACCCCCTGTATAGTGAGTAAACTATAACCCCCTGTATAGTGAGTAAACTATAACCCCCTGTATAGTGAGTAAACTATAACCCCCTGTATAGTGAGTAAACTATAACCCCCTGTATAGTGAGTAAACTATAACCCCCTGTATAGTGTATAGTGAGTAAACTATAACCCCCTGTATAGTGAGTAAACTATAACCCCCTGTATAGTGTATAGTGAGTAAACTATAACCCCCTGTATAGTGAGTAAACTATAACCCCCTGTATAATGAGTAAACTATAACCCCCTGTATAGTGAGTAAACTATAACCCCCTGTATAGTGAGTAAACTATACCCCCTGTATAGTGAGTAAACTATAACCCCCTGTATAGTGAGTAAACTATAACCCCCTGTATAGTGAGTAAACTATACCCCCTGTATAGTGAGTAAACTATAACCCCCTGTATAGTGAGTAAACTATAACCCCCTGTATAGTGAGTAAACTATAACCCCCTGTATAGTGAGTAAACTATAACCCCCTGTATAGTGAGTAAACTATAACCCCCTGTATAGTGAGTAAACTATAACCCCCTGTATAGTGAGTAAACTATAACCCCCTGTATAGTGAATAAACTATAACCCCCTGTATAGTGAGTAAACTATAACCCCCTGTATAGTGAGTAAACTGTAACCCCCTGTATAGTGAGTAAACTATAACCCCCTGTATAGTGAGTAAACTATAACCTCCTGTATAGTGAGTAAACTATAACCCCTGTATAGTGTATAGTGAGTAAACTATAACCCCCTGTATAGTGAGTAAACTGTAACCCCCTGTATAGTGAGTAAACTGTAACCCCCTGTATAGTGAGTAAACTGTAACCCCCTGTATAGTGAGTAAACTATAACCCCCTGTATAGTGAGTAAACTATAACCCCTGTATAGTGTATAGTGAGTAAACTATAACCCCCTGTATAGTGAGTAAACTATAACCCCTGTATAGTGTATAGTGAGTAAACTATAACCCCCTGTATAGTGAGTAAACTGTAACCCCCTGTATAGTGAGTAAACTGTAACCCCCTGTATAGTGAGTAAACTATAACCCCCTGTATAGTGAGTAAACTATAACCCCCTGTATAGTGTATAGTGAGTAAACTATAACCCCCTGTATAGTGAGTAAACTATAACCCCCTGTATAGTGAGTAAACTATAACCCCCTGTATAGTGAGTAAACTATAACCCCCTGTATAGTGAGTAAACTATAACCCCCTGTATAGTGAGTAAACTATAACCCCCTGTATAGTGTATAGTGAGTAAACTATAACCCCCTGTATAGTGAGTAAACTATAACCCCCTTTATAGTGTATAGTGAGTAAACTATAACCCCCTGTATAGTGAGTAAACTATAACCCCCTGTATAGTGAGTAAACTATAACCCCCTGTATAGTGAGTAAACTATAACCCCCTGTATAGTGAGTAAACTATACCCCCTGTATAGTGAGTAAACTATACCCCCTGTATAGTGAGTAAACTGTAACCCCCTGTATAGTGAGTAAACTATAACCCCCTGTATAGTGAGTAAACTATACCCCCTGTATAGTGAGTAAACTATAACCCCCTGTATAGTGAGTAAACTATAACCCCCTGTATAGTGAGTAAACTATAACCCCCTGTATAGTGAGTAAACTATAACCCCCTGTATAGTGAGTAAACTATAACCCCCTGTATAGTGAGTAAACTATAACCCCCTGTATAGTGAGTAAACTATAACCCCCTGTATAGTGAGTAAACTATAACCCCCTGTATAGTGAGTAAACTATAACCCCCTGTATAGTGAGTAAACTATAACCCCCTGTATAGTGAGTAAACTGTAACCCCCTGTATAGTGAGTAAACTATAACCCCCTGTATAGTGAGTAAACTATAACCTCCTGTATAGTGAGTAAACTATAACCCCTGTATAGTGTATAGTGAGTAAACTATAACCCCCTGTATAGTGAGTAAACTGTAACCCCCTGTATAGTGAGTAAACTGTAACCCCCTGTATAGTGAGTAAACTGTAACACCCTGTATAGTGAGTAAACTATAACCCCCTGTATAGTGAGTAAACTATAACCCCTGTATAGTGTATAGTGAGTAAACTATAACCCCCTGTATAGTGAGTAAACTATAACCCCTGTATAGTGTATAGTGAGTAAACTATAACCCCCTGTATAGTGAGTAAACTGTAACCCCCTGTATAGTGAGTAAACTGTAACCCCCTGTATAGTGAGTAAATTGTAACCCCCTATATAGTGAGTAAACTATAACCCCCTGTATAGTGAGTAAATTATAACCCCCTGTATAGTGAGTAAACTATAACCCCCTGTATAGTGAGTAAACTATAACCCCCTGTATAGTGAGTAAACTATAACCCCCTGTATAGTGAGTAAACTATAACCCCCTGTATAGTGAGTAAACTATAACCCCCTGTTTAGTGAGTAAACTATAACCCCCTGTTTAGTGAGTAAACTATAACCCCCTGTATAGTGAGTAAACTATAACCCCCTGTATAGTGAGTAAACTATAACCCCCTGTAAAGTGAGTAAACTATAACCCCCTGTATAGTGAGTAAACTATAACCCCCTGTATAGTGGGTAAACTATAACCCCCTGTATAGTGAGTAAACTATAACCCCCTGTTTAGTGAGTAAACTATAACCCCCTGTATAGTGAGTAAACTATAACCCCCTGTATAGTGAGTAAACTATAACCCCCTGTAAAGTGAGTAAACTATAACCCCCTGTATAGTGAGTAAACTATAACCCCCTGTATAGTGGGTAAACTATAACCCTCTGTATAGTGAGTAAACTATAACCCCCTGTATAGTGGGTAAACTATAACCCCCTGTATAGTGAGTAAACTATAACCCCCTGTATAGTGAGTAAACTATAACCCCCTGTATAGTGGGTAAACTATAACCCCCTGTATAGTGAGTAAACTATAACCCCCTGAAAAGTGGGTAAACTATAACCCCCTGTATAGTGAGTAAACTATAACCCCCTGTATAGTGGGTAAACTATAACCCCCTGTATAGTGAGTAAACTATAACCCCCTGTATAGTGAGTAAACTATAACCCCCTGTATAGTGAGTAAACTATAACCCCCTGTATAGTGAGTAAACTATAACCCCCTGTATAGTGGGTAAACTATAACCCCCTGTATAGTGGGTAAACTATAACCCCCTGTATAGTGAGTAAACTATAACCCCCTGTATAGTGAGTAAACTATAACCCCCTGTATAGTTAGTAAACTATAACCCCCTGTATAGTGGGTAAACTATAACCCCCTGTATAGCGAGTAAACTATAACCCCCTGTATAGTGAGTAAACTATAACCCCCTGTATAGTGAGTAAACTATAACCCCCTGTATAGTGAGTAAACTGTAACCCCCTGTATAGCGAGTAAACTATAACCCCCTGTATAGTGAGTAAACTATAACCCCCTGTATAGTGAGTAAACTATAACCCCCTGTATAGTGAGTAAACTATAACCCCCTGTATAGTGTATAGTGAGTAAACTATAACCCCCTGTATAGTGAGTAAACTATAACCCCCTGTATAGTGAGTAAACTATAACCTTCTGTATAGTGAGTAAACTATAACCCCCTGTATAGTGAGTAAACTATAACCCCCTGTATAGTGAGTAAACTATAACCCCCTGTATAGTGAGTAAACTATAACCCCCTGTATAGTGAGTAAACTATAACCCCCTGTATAGTGAGTAAACTATAACCCCCTGTATAGTGAGTAAACTATAACCCCCTGTATAGTGAGTAAACTATAACCCCCTGTATAGTGAGTAAACTATAACCCCCTGTATAGTGAGTAAACTATAACCCCCTGTATAGTGAGTAAACTATAACCCCCTGTATAGTGCAGAGTGGAGTGTAAGGAGAACATAGGTCAGCTAACTGAACAAGTACAGAAGATTGAACGCGAACGGGCTGTTGATATGGAGCAACATAAATACAAGGTATGTGCAACATTAACACTAGGTATGTGCAACATAAACACAATATATGTGCAACATTAACACAAGGTATGTGCAACATAAATACAAGGTATTTGCAACATAAACACTAGGTATGTGCAACATAAACACAAGGTATACGGTTCTCTGCTGTTTTAGGAGAGTCACTATTACTCTTGAATTTTACTTGATAGAGTGCTTATCTTAAAGTTAAAAGTTTTCACAGGCTCTAATGATGTCGTTTTACGACGAATTCAAGCCTTACGTTGTGTGTTTCCCTTACGTTGTGTGTTTCCCTTACGTTGTGTGTTTCCCTTACGTTGTGTGTTTCCCTTACGTTGTGTGTTTCCCTTACGTTGTGTGTTTCCCTTACGTTGTGTGTTTCTCTTACGTTGTGTGTTTCCCTTACGTTGTGTGTTTCCCTTACGTTGTGTGTTTCCCTTACGTTGTGTGTTTCTCTTACGTTGTGTGTTTCCCTTACGTTGTGTGTTTCCCTTACGTTGTGTGTTTCCCTTACGTTGTGTGTTTCCCTTACGTTGTGTGTTTCCCTTACGTTGTGTGTTTCCCTTACGTTGTGTGTTTCCCTTACGTTGTGTGTTTCCCTTACGTTGTGTGTTTCCCTTACGTTGTGTGTTTCCCTTCAAAAGCATTACACTATTACTCTTATCTCTGGTTATTAGCTTATCAGTTATAACTTTAGGATTTATATAATTATAACGAGATGCTGTTTTTCCTAACAAGTCTCTAGGTAATCATCTTTGTAACATGAATCCTGATGTGATCCACTATCTACTATTATCTACTACTAACCAGGTGAAAGTGTTGGAAAGTTCTATCCTGAAGTTGGAGGAAGAGAAAACAGCAAGCACGGCTCGCGCTTCAGAGTTGGCAGCACTCCAAGAAAAGAGTCTGGTATCTGGTGATCTTATCAAAAGAGTGAGTAATAAGAAATAATTGTATAGATTTAAGTTTCAAAAGAGTGAGTAATAAGAAATTATTGTATAGATTTCAGTTTCAAAGAGTGAGTAATAAGAAATTTCTCTAATAATTGGAAATGTGTCGTATTGAAATCAGATCACAATTTCGGACAGTTTTTTGTTTGTTGGTACCCTGAGTCGGACAGATGTCGCTGTCGGACAGATTTCGTGTTACCGTAGCTAGCTAATGCCTCCCTATTATAGCTGCAGTAGGTAGCTAATGCCTCCCTATTATAGCTGCAGTAGCTAGCTAATGCCTCCCTATTATAGCTGCAGTAGCTAACTAATGCCTCCCTTTTATAGCTGCAGTAGCTAGCTAATGCCTCCCTATTATAGCTGCAGTAGCTAGCTAATGCCTCCTTATTATAGCTGCAGTAGCTAGCTAATGCCTCCCTATTATAGCTGCAGTAGCTAGCTAATGCCTCCCTATTATAGCTGCAGTAGCTAGCTAATGCCTCCCTATTATAGCTGCAGTAGCTAGCTAATGCCTCCCTATTATAGCTGCAGTAGCTAGCTAATGCCTCCATATTATAGCTGCAGTAGCTAGCTAATGCCTCCCTATTATAGCTGCAGTAGCTAGCTAATGCCTCCCTATTATAGCTGCAGTAGCTAGCTAATGCCTCCCTATTATAGCTGCAGTAGCTAGCTAATGCCTCCCTAGTATAGCTGCAGTAGGTAGCTAATGCCTCCCTATTATAGCTGCAGTAGCTAGCTAATGCCTCCCTATTATAGCTGCAGTAGCTAGCTAATGCCTCCCTATTATAGCTGCAGTAGCTAGCTAATGCCTCCCTATTATAGCTGCAGTAGCTAGCTAATGCCTCCCTATTATAGCTGCAGTAGGTAGCTAATGCCTCCCTATTATAGCTGCAGTAGCTAGCTAATGCCTCCCTATTATAGCTGCAGTAGCTAGCTAATGCCTCCCTATTATAGCTGCAGTAGCTAGCTAATGCCTCCCTATTATAGCTGCAGTAGCTAGCTAATGCCTCCCTATTATAGCTGCAGTAGGTAGCTAATGCCTCCCTATTATAGCTGCAGTAGCTAGCTAATGCCTCCCTATTATAGCTGCAGTAGCTAGCTAATGCCTCCCTATTATAGCTGCAGTAGCTAGCTAATGCCTCCCTATTATAGCTGCAGTAGGTAGCTAATGCCTCCCTATTATAGCTGCAGTAGCTAGCTAATGCCTCCCTATTATAGCTGCAGTAGCTAGCTAATGCCTCCCTAATATAGCTGCAGTAGCTAGCTAATGCCTCCCTATTATAGCTGCAGACGACGGTTACCGACCTGTCAGTAGAGTTAGAGAACACTAAGTGTGCACTGGACGAGGCTGAGACTGAGTGCACTAAACTCAAGAAACAGGGTAAGTGAGAGACACATATACACTGTGAGAGACGTTATTTCAGTGGGAGTAGGGCGGGGGAGGGGAGGTGAGAGACGTTATTTCAGTGGGAGTGGGGAGGGGGCGGGGGAGGGGAGGTGAGAGACGTTATTTCAGTGGGAGTGGGGAGGGGGCGGGGGAGGGTAAGTGAGAGACGTTATTTCAGTGGGAGTGGGGAGGGGGCGGGGGAGGGGAGGGTAAGTGAGAGACGTTATTTCAGTGGGGAGGGGGCGGGGGAGGGGAGGGTAAGTGAGAGACGTTATTTCAGTGGGGAGGGGAAGGGGCGTGGGTGCAAATAGCGCATTTGCACATATCTTTTATCATACATTTTTTCGTGAATATGAATTGGTTCAAATTTTTTCTGTATTTTAATATCTAACTTAACGCACCATTTAACGTTAAGAGTAATAGTTTGTGAGTTGTGGAACACGACAAGAAAATTGAGAATAATCTTGTGCGAGGGTAGGGACCCAGATGTCGTTTCTAACCCAAATAAACTTTAAGGAGGCTTCTCATCAGTAGCTGCACCTCGTAACTCGGTTTCTGAACTGGAATTCTATGGGCTTCCAGGCGGCCAGACCGAGTATTACCATCCCATCCTTCTAAAGTTCATCACAAGTAGCACCCACCTTGAAGATCTTTGACACCCAGACACACCCCAATGGCGAACAAACTTTGGATATACCTTACTCGGGAATATTATAACCGGGATAATCCGTTTAGTGGTGGGTTTTGGAAGATTTCGCCATATTTTTCCCGGTCAAAAATTTTACCAGTCATAAAAAAAACCGGTCCACGGTGGATTGATTACTGGAGCAGTTGAAGATGCAAAGCCAAGACGTTCCCCAATACCAAGCGGTGGGCAGGAAATTAAGCTCCGACTGACCTTCAGAGCAGTAGCCCCATTAGCGGACAAAATGAAAGTCTTGTTAAGACAACAATACAACTTCGAATTTGACGGTCAGCAGCTCAGGGGGATATCGATAATGATAATGGCGGGGACATTAGCGATAATGAGAATGAGAATACGCTTTAATGAAGATTTGACTTATTATTGCTTAGATTTATTCTCCTTTAAATAGACGTGTCTTTTTTTCTATTTCTGAGTAATATCAATAACTCATAATAATATAACTGTAAATTGAAATAACTTCTTTAACAAGTAACAAAAACAGAAATTTCGGTTAGAAATTTGTTGACCTCTGAAAAAAAAACTTCAAAGGTCGGCCACCGGTAAATACATGACCGGGATAATTTGGCGGGTTTTGGGAAAGTCCGCCATATTTTTCCCGGTCATTAATTTTCCCAGTCATAAATTAACCCGCTATAATATTCCCGAGTAAGGTAATCATTTAACGTTAAGAGTAATAGTTTGTGAGAAACTATGAGGTTTAAAGTCTGATTTTTTCTCAGGCATGGAAACAGAGAATGAGAAAGAAGAAGAAAATCAGACGCTTAACACTGAGGTACTACACATATTTACCTTAACACTGAGGTACTACACATATTTACCTTAACACTGAGGTACTACACATATTTACATATACCTTAACACTGAGGTACTACACATATTTACATATACCTTAACACTGAGGTACTACACATATTTACATATACCTTAACACTGAGGTACTACACATATTTACATATACCTTAACACTGAGGTACTACACATATTTACATATACCTTAACACTGAGGTACTACACATATTCACATATACCTTAACACTGAGGTACTACACATATTCACATATACCTTAACACTGAGGTACTACACATATTTACATATACCTTAACACTGAGGTACTACACATATTTACATATACCTTAACACTGAGGTACTACACATATTTACATATACCTTAACACTGAGGTACTACACATATTTACATATACCTTAACACTGAGGTACTACACATATTTACATATACCTTAACACTGAGGTACTACACATATTTACATATACCTTAACACTGAGGTACTACACATATTTACATATACCTTAACACTGAGATACTACACATATTCACATATACACTGAGGTACTACACATATTTACATATACCTTGTTCACAATAGGACTTGGTTTCAGCTTGTTGACATGAAGGAGTGGTTCTCTTTGAAACTAGACACAGTTGAAAAAGAGAAGACAGAGTTGTCTCTTATAGTCTCTCAAATGAAGCAAGAAAAGGATGAAAGTGAAATTCAGGTGAAACGTATCGAGGAGAAATTATCTGAGCTGAAGCAAGTTAAAGCTGAAAGTGAAAGTCAGGTGAAACTTCAGGAGAAGAAATTATCTGAGCTGGAGCAAGATAAGGATGAAAGTGAAATTCAGGTGAAACTTTTGGAGAGGAAACTATCTGAACAGACCCAGGTCAGTATTTGATTGATCGTGAATTAATTTCATCTCGTCAATCTATTAATATAACAAATAAGTTATTATTTTTTTTAAAGAAACAAAATGTGTATTAAATACTATTTTCAATTACGATCAATCTAAATAGTAGAACTGCAATCAATGGGTAATAATCAGGGATAATAGTTAGGTCATCAAATAATTTCTCACATTTCTGTGCAGGAATGTGTTGAAGCAGGTAAGGAATGTGTTGTCCCAGCCTAAAGAGTTGTAAAGGTAGATGGGCACTACTAGTTAGAGCATATCTAGGTGCCTGTGGGTAGCACTCCATAGTTATCAGTGCTATGACACCGCTTACCTTACGCTCCTCAATGTACGGCACACTATGCAATACAATATCCATTCAGTCATCGCTACTTGACCTGAAATTGAAGAAATACGATAAAATCAATTGCAATTCGTCTAGTGTGATCGTTTAAAATGGATGCTCGTATTTCTTCTCTCGAGATCATTGCCGTTTTATTTGAAACAAAATGACATTTTCATTTCATTTGAATTGTGTTTGTTTTGTTCTATTAGTTAGAGGTTTACTAGGTCTAGTGTAACCCGTATAGATTAGTAGATTCAACATCAGCTTATTGTTTACCATTCATTATAAGGTACTGATTGGTAATGCTTTATAAAGTATAAATAGTAGTATAAATACTACTGGATATTATTTATTATATACTACTACACGCATACTACTACACGCATACTACTACACGCATACTACTACACGCATACTACTACACGCATACTACTACACGCATACTACTACACGCATACTACTACACGCATACTACAACACACATACTGCTACACGCATACTACTACACGCATACTACTACACGCATACTACTACACGCATACTACTACACGCATACTACTACACGCATACTACTACACGCATACTACTACACGCATACTACTACACGCATACTACTACACGCATACTACTACACGCATACTACTACACGCATACTACTACACGCATACTACTACACGCATACTACTACACGCATACTACTACACGCATACTACTACACGCATACTACTACACGCATACTACTACACGCATACTACTACACGCATACTACTACACGCATACTACTACACGCATACTACTACACGCATACTACTACACGCATACTACTACACGCATACTACTACACGCATACTACTACACACATACTGCTACACGCATACTACTACACGCATACTACTACACGCATACTACTACACGCATACTACTACACGCATACTACTACACGCATACTACTACACACATACTACTACACGCATACTACTACACACATACTGCTACACGCATACTACTACACGCATACTACTACACGCATACTACTACACGCATACTACTACACACATACTACTACACGCATACTACTACACGCATACTACTACACGCATACTACTACACGCATACTACTACACGCATACTACTACACACATACTACTACACGCATACTACTACACACATACTACTACACGCATACTACTACACGCATACTACTACACGCATACTACTACACGCATACTACTACACGCATACTACTACACGCATACTACTACACGCATACTACTACACACATACTGCTACACGCATACTACTACACGCATACTACTACACGCATACTACTACACGCATACTACTACACGCATACTACTACACGCATACTACTACACGCATACTACTACACGCATACTACTACACGCATACTACTACACGCATACTACTACACGCATACTACTACACACATACTGCTACACGCATACTACTACACACATACTGCTACACGCATACTACTACACGCATACTACTACACGCATACTGCTACACGCATACTACTACACGCATACTACTACACACATACTGCTACACGCATACTACTACACGCATACTACTACACGCATACTACTACACGCATACTACTACACACATACTACTACACGCATACTACTACACGCATACTACTACACGCATACTACTACACGCATACTACTACACGCATACTACTACACACATACTACTACACGCATACTACTACACACATACTACTACACGCATACTACTACACGCATACTACTACACACATACTGCTACACGCATACTACTACACGCATACTACTACACGCATACTACTACACGCATACTACTACACGCATACTACTACACGCATACTACTACACGCATACTACTACACGCATACTACTACACGCATACTACTACACGCATACTACTACACGCATACTACTACACGCATACTACTACACGCATACTACTACACGCATACTACTACACGCATACTACTACACACATACTGCTACACGCATACTACTACACACATACTGCTACACGCATACTACTACACGCATACTACTACACGCATACTGCTACACGCATACTACTACACGCATACTACTACACGCATACTACTACACGCATACTACTACACGCATACTACTACACGCATACTACTACACGCATACTACTACACGCATACTACTACACGCATACTACTACACGCATACTACTACACGCATACTACTACACGCATACTACTACACGCATACTACTACACGCATACTACTACACGCATACTACTACACGCATACTACTACACGCATACTACTACACGCATACTACTACACGCATACTACTACACGCATACTACTACACGCATACTACTACACGCATACTACTACACGCATACTACTACACGCATACTACTACATGCATACTACTACACGCATACTACTACACGCATACTACTACACGCATACTACTACACGCATACTACTACACGCATACTACTACACGCATACTACTACACGCATACTCTCTCAATATACATTATACTATAATGTTTTTAAAAACTAATTACAACTCTAAAAATCAATTACATTGATTATGTATCGTTATGGAAATATTTTAAGCGGGTAATAGCCTGTCCAAACCCAGGCTACATAACATGAAAACTTTGTTGTAACTTGTATGAAAAGCATTAATAGTAGTATAGAGTATAGAGATATTAACTAATAGTTACAAAGAAACAAAGTACCAGTCACGTGACAAGTAATGAGAAGTCACGTGTCACGTGACAAGTAATGAGAAGTCACGTGACCACGTGACAAGTAATGAGAAGTCACGTGACCACGTGACAAGTAATGAGAAGTCACGTGACCACGTGACAAGTAATGAGAAGTCACGTGACCACGTGACAAGTAATGAGAAGTCACGTGACCACGTGACAAGTAATGAGAAGTCACGTGACCACGTGACAAGTAATGAGAAGTCACGTGACCACGTGACAAGTAATGAGAAGTCACGTGACCACGTGACAAGTAATGAGAAGTCACGTGACCACGTGACAAATAATGAGAAGTCACGTGACCACGTGACAAGTAATGAGAAGTGCTCTGACAAGCCGTGTACTACTGCTGATTAATGATCTGATATATATAGTATGAGCAATATATTAGTAGCACTATATTAGTAGTTTGTGTGTGTTTCACGTGCTTTGCTTTCTAACTCTACTCTTAGTTTTTTAGTGTGTTTGTTAGTGTGTTTGTTATTGTGTTTGTTACTGTGTTTGTTAGTGTGTTCGTATCTAAATATCTGTTGGTCGTATTGATGAGGAGATATGCGGGTTGTAAGATCTATTTTCAAGGTTTTTATTACACTTTATACTTTTATACAGTACTAGTAAGTAGTTTCTCCTCTTTATACAAGAGGCAGGGCGGGTAGAGAAGAGTGCGTAATAATAATGATAACCCCAGGAAACAGAAGCAGGGCGGGTAGAGAAGAGTGCGTAATAATAATGATAACCCCAGGAAACAGAAGCAGGGCGGGTAGAGAAGAGTGCGTAATAATAATGATAACCCCAGGAAACAGAAGCAGGGCGGGTAGAGAAGAGTGCGTAATAATAATGAAAACCCCAGGAAACAGAAGCAGGGCGGGTAGAGAAGAGTGCGTAATATTAATGATAACCCCAGGAAACAGAAGCAGGGCGGGTAGAGAAGAGTACGTAACAATAATGATAACCCCAGGAAACAGAAGCAGGGCGGGTAGAGAAGAGTGCGTAATAATAATGATAACCCCAGGAAACAGAAGCAGGGCGGGTAGAGAAGAGTGCGTAATAATAATGATAACCCCAGGAAACAGAAGCAGGGCGGGTAGAGAAGAGTGCGTAATAATAATGATAACCCCAGGAAACAGAAGCAGGGCGGGTAGAGAAGAGTGCGTAATAATAATGATAACCCCAGGAAACAGATGCAGGGCGGGTAGAGAAGAGTGCGTAATAATAATGATAACCCCAGGAAACAGAAGCAGGGCGGGTAGAGAAGAGTGCGTAATAATAATGATAACCCCAGAAAACAGAAGCAGGGCGGGTAGAGAAGAGTGCGTAATAATAATGATAACCCCAGGAAACAGAAGCAGGGCGGGTAGAGAAGAGTGCGTAATAATAATGATAACCCCAGGAAACAGAAGCAGGGCGGGTAGAGAAGAGTGCGTAATAATAATGATAACCCCAGGAAACAGAAGCAGGGCGGGTAGAGAAGAGTGCGTAATAATAATGATAACCCCAGGAAACAGAAGCAGGGCGGGTAGAGAAGAGTGCGTAATAATAATGATAACCCCAGGAAACAGAAGCAGGGCGGGTAGAGAAGAGTGCGTAATAATAATGATAACCCCAGGAAACAGAAGCAGGGCGGGTAGAGAAGAGTGCTTAATAATAATGATAACCCCAGGAAACAGAAGCAGGGCGGGTAGAGAAGAGTGCGTAATAATAATGATAACCCCAGGAAACAGAAGCAGGGCGGGTAGAGAAGAGTGCGTAATAATAATGGTAACCCCAGGAAACAGAAGCAGGGCGGGTAGAGAAGAGTGCGTAATAATAATGATAACCCCAGGAAACAGAAGCAGGGCGGGTAGAGAAGAGTGCTTAATAATAATGATAACCCCAGGAAACAGAAGCAGGGCGGGTAGAGAAGAGTGCGTAATAATAATGATAACCCCAGGAAACAGAAGCAGGGCGGGTAGAGAAGAGTGCGTAATAATAATGATAACCCCAGGAAACAGAAGCAGGGCGGGTAGAGAAGAGTGCGTAATAATAATGATAACCCCAGGAAACAGAAGCAGGGCGGGTAGAGAAGAGTGCGTAATAATAATGATAACCCCAGGAAACAGAAGCAGGGCGGGTAGAGAAGAGTGCGTAATAATAATGATAACCCCAGGAAACAGAAGCAGGGCGGGTAGAGAAGAGTGCGTAATAATAATGATAACCCCAGGAAACAGAAGCAGGGCGGGTAGAGAAGAGTGCGTAATAATAATGATAACCCCAGGAAACAGAAGCAGGGCGGGTAGAGAAGAGTGCGTAATAATAATGATAACCCCAGGAAACAGAAGCAGGGCGGGTAGAGAAGAGTGCGTAATAATAATGATAACCCCAGGAAACAGAAGCAGGGCGGGTAGAGAAGAGTGCGTAATAATAATGATAACCCCAGGAAACAGAAGCAGGGCGGGTAGAGAAGAGTGCGTAATAATAATGATAACCCCAGGAAACAGAAGCAGGGCGGGTAGAGAAGAGTGCGTAATAATAATGATAACCCCAGGAAACAGAAGCAGGGCGGGTAGAGAAGAGTGCGTAATAATAATGATAACCCCAGGAAACAGAAGCAGGGCGGGTAGAGAAGAGTGCGTAATAATAATGATAACCCCAGGAAACAGAAGCAGGGCGGGTAGAGAAGAGTGCGTAATAATAATGATAACCCCAGGAAACAGAAGCAGGGCGGGTAGAGAAGAGTGCGTAATAATAATGATAACCCCAGGAAACAGAAGCAGGGCGGGTAGAGAAGAGTGCGTAATAATAATGATAACCCCAGGAAACAGAAGCAGGGCGGGTAGAGAAGAGTGCGTAATAATAATGATAACCCCAGGAAACAGAAGCAGGGCGGGTAGAGAAGAGTGCGTAATAATAATGGTAACCCCAGGAAACAGAAGCAGGGCGGGTAGAGAAGAGTGCGTAATAATAATGATAACCCCAGGAAACAGAAGCAGGGCGGGTAGAGAAGAGTGCGTAATAATAATGATAACCCCAGGAAACAGAAGCAGGGCGGGTAGAGAAGAGTGCGTAATAATAATGATAACCCCAGGAAACAGAAGCAGGGCGGGTAGAGAAGAGTGCGTAATAATAATGATAACCCCAGGAAACAGAAGCAGGGCGGGTAGAGAAGAGTGCGTAATAATAATGATAACCCCAGGAAACAGAAGCAGGGCGGGTAGAGAATAGTGCGTAATAATAATGATAACCCCAGGAAACAGAAGCAGGGCGGGTAGAGAAGAGTGCGTAATAATAATGATAACCCCAGGAAACAGAAGCAGGGCGGGTAGAGAAGAGTGCGTAATAATAATGATAACCCCAGGAATCAGAAGCAGGGCGGGTAGAGAAGAGTGCGTAATAATAATGATAACCCCAGGAAACAGAAGCAGGGCGGGTAGAGAATAGTGCGTAATAATAATGATAACCCCAGGAAACAGAAGCAGGGCGGGTAGAGAAGAGTGCGTAATAATAATGATAACCCCAGGAAACAGAAGCAGGGCGGGTAGAGAAGAGTGCGTAATAATAATGATAACCCCAGGAAACAGAAGCAGGGCGGGTAGAGAAGAGTGCGTAATAATAATGATAACCCCAGGAAACAGAAGCAGGGCGGGTAGAGAAGAGTGCGTAATAATAATGATAACCCCAGGAAACAGAAGCAGGGCGGGTAGAGAAGAGTGCGTAATAATAATGATAACCCCAGGAAACAGAAGCAGGGCGGGTAGAGAAGAGTGCGTAATAATAATGATAACCCCAGGAAACAGAAGCAGGGCGGGTAGAGAAGAGTGCGTAATAATAATGATAACCCCAGGAAACAGAAGCAGGGCGGGTAGAGAATAGTGCGTAATAATAATGATAACCCCAGGAAACAGAAGCAGGGCGGGTAGAGAAGAGTGCGTAATAATAATGATAACCCCAGGAAACAGAAGCAGGGCGGGTAGAGAAGAGTGCGCTAGCGGACGAACTAGCCAGCACACAGAATATGTTAGCTGAAACTAGTAACCAGTTAGAAGAAGCAGTAGCTCACAGGCACAAGGAGAAGGGAGAGCTGGAGCACATTCTGGACAGTAAGGAAGGGGAAATAGAAACTCTCAAATCTCACCTAGATCAGGTTCGTTATATTTATTCCAGGTTATATAGTAGTTGTAATAGTGAACCTGGTTAGTAACCAGGTTAGTAACCTAGTTAGTAACCAGGTTAGTAATCTACACGAGAACAGTATCTTTAACAGTGTTAACTGTTACTATATATCTACTACTAACAGTGTTTAAAATGTGCAGGTGGAGAATGATTACGAGGCTTTGGTAGACTCTCTCAACAAGGAAACGGATAATAGGGTGTCAGAACTGCAGAACCAATTAGAGGTAACATTAACTAGAGGGGATGGGGACTATCATCACTACTATCACAGCTATATTTCACCTTTATCACAGCTATATTTCACTATAATCACCGTTATATTTCACTATTATCACCACTATATTTCACTATTACCACCACTATATTTCACTATTACCGCCACTATATTTCACTATTATCACCACTTTATTTCACTATTACCACCACTATATTTCACTATTACCACCACTATATTTCACTATTACCACCACTATGTTTCACTATTACCACCACTATGTTTCACTATTACCACCACTATATTTCACTATTACCACCACTATATTTCACTATTACCACCACTATATTTCACTATTACCACCACTATATTTCACTATTACCACCACTATATTTCACTATTACCACCACTATATTTCACTATAACCACCACTATATTTGACTATTACCACCACGTGTACTAATAATATATCAGACTGCTCTGCAGGAGACAGCAGGAGACATCAGCTCACTAAAATCCCAGCTAAAGGATTTAGGACAGCAACTAGTAGTTTTATCAGGTGAAAGGGAGAGGTTCTACAACGACAACTGTAAACTGAGAGTAGATAATGAGCGGTTGGGAGAGGAGAAAGAGTTGCTAATTACTAAGGTTACTATGGTTACTAATTACTAAGGTTTATAATAGCTACTTATTACTAAGGTTTATAATAGCTACTTATTACTAGGGTTTATAATAGCTACTTATTACTAAGGTTTATAATAGCTACTTATTACTAAGGTTTATAATAGCTACTTATTACTAAGGTTTATAATAGCTACTATTACTAAGGTTTATAATAGCTACTTATTACTAAGGTTAATAATAGCTACTTATTACTAAGGTTTATAATAGCTACTTATTACTAAGGTTTATAATAGCTACTTATTACTAAGGTTTATAATAGCTACTTATTACTAAGGTTTATAATAGCTACTTATTACTAAGGTTTATAATAGCTACTATTACTAAGGTTTATAATAGCTACTTATTACTAAGGTTTATAATAGCTACTTATTACTAAGGTTTATAATAGCTACTATTACTAAGGTTTATAATAGCTACTTATTACTAAGGTTTATAATAGCTACTTATTACTAAGGTTTATAATAGCTACTTATTACTAAGGTTTATAATAGCTACTTATAACTAAGGTTTATAATAGCTACTAATTACTAAGGTTTATAATAGCTACTATTACTAAGGTTTATAATAGCTACTTATTACTAAGGTTTATAATAGCTACTTATTACTAAGGTTTATAATAGCTACTTATTACTAAGGTTTATAATAGCTACTTATTACTAAGGTTTATAATAGCTACTTATTACTAAGGTTTATAATAGCTACTTATTACTAAGGTTTATAATAGCTACTTATTACTAAGGTTTATAACAGCTACTTATTACTAAGGTTTATAATAGCTACTTATTGCTAAGGTTTATAAATGATGTAGGTATGGCGTAGGTATGACGTAGGTATTATGTAGGTATGATGTAGGTATGACATAGGTATGACGTATGTATGACGTAGGTATGACGTAGGTATGACGTATGTATGACGTAGGTATGATGTAGGTATGATGCAGGTATGACGTCACCCCCTCCCACAGGTGGAAGAGGTGAAAGCAGTGAGGGACACACTGGAGCTGGATATAGAGCAACAGGTAGCAGAATATCAGGACATGATGAAGTGCTGCGCTAATCTACAGCAGCAGAACATGGTAAATTATTGTTTATCAGTTATATTAGGGGCCATATACTTAGGACGTCCGCAAAAATCGCAGATTTTCAGACCACCCCCTCCCCCTGTCCGGGTGTGTCCGAATTTTCAAAACCACCCCCCCCCCCCCCCAGCTACTTTTAAGAGTTATTTAGTTGCTAATTAGTTGGTTAATTAGTTAGTTTCTGTTTTTAGTAGGTGCCGCATTTATTTTCCTGTTTATTGTGCTATGCTATGTATATTAATTAGTGTAATAAGTGTGTTGTCCCCCTCCCCCTCCCCCTCCCCCTCCCCTCCCCCTCCCCCTCCTCCTCCCCCTCCCCCTCCCCCTCCCCGTGGTCCTTGTATATAGGACTCTCATCAGCAATTCTCAAGGAAGTTTAGTTGTTGTTTTTAAATATTATATGAGATGAACAAAGTTATCATCACGGCTTTTACAACCCATAAAATGAAGCTTAATAATTAAAGAGATGAAGTTTGTAGGTGTTGATATTTCTTGATTTTCAGAGTTCTTCGTCCTGTTTTCAGTCCCTGAAAGTAAGTGCTTTGCAGCTCCTTTAGTATTTTCAGCTACTTTAGTATTTTCAGCTACTTTGCTATTTTCAGCAACTTTAGTATTTTCAGCAACTTTAGTATTTTCAGCTACTTAAGTATTTTCAGCTACTTTAGTATTTTCAGCTACTTTATTATTTTCAGCTACTTTAGTATTTTCAGCTACTTTAGTATTTTCAGCTACTTTAGTATTTTCAGCTACTTTAGTATTTTCAGCTACTTTAGTATTTTCAGCTACTTTAGTATTTTCAGCTACTTTAGTATTTTCAGCTACTTTATTATTTTCATCTACTTTAGTATTTTCAGCTACTTTAGTATTTTCAGCTACTTTGCTATTTTCAGCAACTTTAGTATTTTCAGCTACTTTAGTATTTTCAGCTACTTTAGTATTTTCAGCTACTTTAGTATTTTCAGCTACTTCAGTATTTTCAGCTACTTCAGTATTTTCAGCTACTTTAGTATTTTCAGCTACTTTAGTATTTTCAGCTACTTTAGTATTTTCAGCTACTTTAGTATTTTCAGCTACTTTAGTATTTTCAGCTACTTTAGTATTTTCAGCTACTTTATTATTTTCATCTACTTTAGTATTTTCAGCTACTTTAGTATTTTCAGCTACTTTAGTATTTTCAGCTACTTTAGTATTTTCAGCTACTTAAGTATTTTCAGCTACTTCAGTATTTTCAGCTACTTCAGTATTTTCAGCTACTTTAGTATTTTCAGCTACTTTATTATTTGCAGCTACTTTAGTATTTTCAGCTACTTCAGTATTTTCAGCTACTTTATTATTTGCAGCTACTTTAGTATTTTCAGCTACTTTAGTATTTTCAGCTACTTTAGTATTTTCAGCTCCTTTAGTTTTTTCAGCTACTTTAGTATTTTCAGCTACTTAAGTATTTTCAGCTACTTCAGTATTTTCAGCTACTTTAGTATTTTCAGCTGCTTTATTATTTTCAGCTGCTTTAGTATTTGCAGCTACTTTAGTATTTTCAGCTACTTCAGTATTTTCAGCTACTTTATTATTTTCAGCTACTTTAGTATTTTCAGCTACTTCAGTATTTTCAGCTACTTTAGTATTTTCAGCTACTTTGCTATTTTCAGCAACTTTAGTATTTTCAGCTACTTTAGTATTTTCAGCTACTTTAGTATTTTCAGCTACTTTAGTATTTTCAGCTACTTCAGTATTTTCAGCTACTTTAGTATTTTCAGCTACTTTAGTATTTTCAGCTACTTCAGTATTTTCAGCTACTTTAGTATTTTCAGCTACTTTAGTATTTTCAGCTACTTTATTATTTTCATCTACTTTAGTATTTTCAGCTACTTTAGTATTTTCAGCTACTTTAGTATTTTCAGCTACTTTAGTATTTTCAGCTACTTTATTATTTTCAGCTACTTTAGTATTTTCAGCTACTTCAGTATTTTCAGCTACGCATCTGCTGCGCTTACGCAGTCTTTTATTCGTCATTTCGAAAGTTTTGTGCTCTTCAAGTAAAGTGCTTGTTTTGATCGTTATAAATTTTAACTCTATTTTAAATAGAATCACAGCTACTTAATGGCAGCCCTACAAATTGCAGAGACAAACTTATCATGAACAGTTTTTAATGTAAGTTACCGATAAAAAGTTTTTCTCATATAATTATTTCTTACCCAGGACTACATCAAAGACCTAGAAGACGCATCGTTCGAACTTAACGAGAAGACGACTCAACTGGAACAAGCAGAAAAAGAGAAAGAACACATCATCCAGTTATTCGAAGATAAGATACGAGAGAAAGAAGTGGATCTTGAGAGGTCTATCCTAGAGAAGAGTGAGATGGAGGGGAGAGCAAAAGAAACGGAGGTGGAACTTTGCAGATCCAAGAGTTCCAACACTACTCTAGATGATGTGAAGAGGAGTCTGGAACAGCAGGTTTGCTGACGTCACTAATTATAGAGATGACGTCACTAATTATAGAGATAACGTCACTAATTATAGAGATGTTACTTGAGCGTGAAATTACTGAACTCTGTAGAATTTGAGGAGTATCTTATTTTTTTCCCGATCCATGACTCAAGTGCTGATTCGCTGAAGACACAAAAGAGTCAAGGACAAGGGTTAGCGAACGAGGTTTTTTTGAGTTGGACTTTCTGTACCAAACTGTACCAAGGTACAATACTTGGTATCAAGGCATTTATCTCGTTTGGGCGAGTTTCTATGTGCCAAACTTGAGATAGCACTTCAAACACAAGAAAATATCTCGAAATCGGTAAAATCTTTGGTACCAATGCATTCGCCCAAACTCGCACAGATTGTTCCTATTATAGTTATCTTACTATCTGGAAAGTTTAAAGAAAATTGATCAACACGATCTCGAGATAAATGTCTTGGTACCACTGAAAACCACCAATTTGGAGATATTTTCTTGTGTTTGAAGTGATATCTCCAATTTGGCATTGAAATTCGCCCAAACTTGCACAGATTGTTCCTATTATAGTTATTCTACTATCTGGATTCTGGAAAGTTTCGAATAAATCATATATTAGGATCTGGATGAAATCGAAAAAAATCTAAAATATATTCTATGTTATTTACTGAAACACTCGATTTTCGACCATTTTATTTGGTACAGTTTTGTAGAAAGTCCTTCTGGGTTTTTTGTATATGGTAGCTTGTGTCCGTCGCCCGTCGTCGTCATATGTACATGGTTGTCGCGCACACAGTTCCTCACTCCGCAAAGTTATTTTGCACGATATTCTGAATTGAGCGGCCATCCACAAAAGAAAATCGGCCTCATTTCGAAACGTAATCATCTTGGCTTATTAGATATATCTCATTGTCTAAATTCCCACCAACGTAAATGTGGTTGAAACTCAACCCTGATCTTGGGTTACAAATTTAATAGCACCGATTTGGCGGGAGTAACATTGGTCCTCACTTTGAGAGAACGTCTTTGTAACGCGCGAAACTCTTTTTATGTAAAATTAAATGCGCGCGCACCGCATGGCGAGCACATGGTATTATTGGTTTGCAAACAGTGTGAATATGTTACACAGTGTGAATATGTTAAACAGTGTGTTAAACAGTGTGAATATGTTACAGCTGACAGCAGTAATTAAAAGTCTAGACGATCTGACAGAAAGATACGAAATTGAGAACAGTATCTTGGAGGAGAAAGTTGTGGAATCCATCAACGTAGTGAAGGAAGTGCAACATCAGGTAGTATAGAGTTATAGTGCGGTAACTGCTGAATAATAAACATGATGACATGATTGCTAATTAGATAATGGCATGCTTACTAATTAAATAATTAATTAAATAATTAATTACCCAGGCCGAGGAGACTCTGCACGATCAGCTGACAGAGCAGAAGGAGGAAATGTACAAAGAGTTCAGGGAGGAGATGGAGAGTATCAGAGAGAAACATGAGTCTGCAATATGGTGAATACCAGATTGAAGAATATCTATTTGTTCCCTTTTGCTAACCAGTAGCTCACTCTGGACCTCAGCTAGTTCTTTGATTGCATGTTTCGCTTCCGATTTCAACGAGTCTACTTCTAAACATCCACTTTTCAGCAACTTGATCAAGTCTAGCAAACAATTGACAACTTTGAACAAAAACGATGACAGTTCCTTTTTCGTTCCTCCATTTGTAAAGAAATAAATCCTGACAAATGTAACATTTCAGTGAAGTGAGGGATCAGACGAGTACAGCCATGTCGGAGTTCAAGAGGAAATGTGAGAAGAAGATGAGAGAAATGAAGGAGAGATACACGGAGGATACAAATAGCAAGGAAGGTGTTATATCTGGGCTGAGGGAGGAAGTTGTGGAGAAGAGCAACCATTTTGAGAGCGAGATCGCAAAACTGAAAGAAATTGTAAGGGGTTTCAAACAAGACTCACATTTATTGTTGTGAAGTTTACAACTTCAATAGGTAGGAACATGAGAAGGACATATTTACCCCGCTAATATTCAATAAATACGAATATGTTTGATAAACTGCGTTTCTTCAGTTTGCCCAAGATAAAACGCTCCTCATCAACAGCCTATCATCAGATAAAGATAAACTCCTCGATAAAATCAACCAGATATCAGAAGATAAAATAAAACAGGTAGATAACGTCCACAATTCCTGCAACTTGACACCACTTCAAATACACTGTAAAACAACACGCCGTCCTTTATTACGTGTTATTAATATGTCTGGTGTTAACTTTACCTTTAATTTCACTGAGTCCCCCGCCCGACTTGTAGTGTACAGGGGGGCGCCCCCTGTAGCGCCCGACTACAGGGGGGCGCCACTGCCCGACTACAGGGGGGCGCCACCTGTAGCGCCCGACTACAGGGGGGCGCCACCGCCCGACTGCAGGGGGGCGCCCCCTGTAGCGCCCGACTACAGGGGGGCGCCACTGCCCGACTACAGGGGGGCGCCACTGCCCGACTACAGGGGGGCGCCACCTGTAGCGCCCGACTACAGGGGGGCGCCACCTGTACTGCCCGACTACAGGGGGGCGCCCCCTGTAGCGCCCGACTACAGGGGGGCGCCACCTGTACTGCCCGACTACAGGGGGCGCCCCCCTGTAGCGCCCGACTACAGGGGGGCGCCCCCTGTAGCGCCCGACTACAGGGGGGCGCCACTGCCCGACTTGGTATTTTAAGTAAAGTCCCGCATTTGTGTGACAGTTGTTTAAAGGTTGTGTCTTGTGGTGCTAGAGTTAATAACTTCAATCCTCCTCATACTTATCATCAATGGGTAAGATTTGATTGGGGGGGGGGGGGGGGGGAGGGTTGGGGGATCTCAAATGGCATACATTTTTATGGAGAAAATGGAAAAAACTTTGAACAAATTGACATTTTATGCCATTTATACCATGGTATTTTCGTCATCGAATGACATATATGACGCCTAAATTGGACATCCTAACATGTTTATTTACACATACATTTTTTTACAACCCTCATGTTCGAGCCTGAAAATTGTTTAAGGTTGAAATGCGATAAAAGGGCAAAAATTCAATTTATATCGTTCTTTAACATTTAAGGCCGAAATTTTGTAAAATGTTGGTTTTTCTAATGGCATAAATTTCTATGGAGAAAACAGAAAAACATTTGAGTTAATAGACATTGATTATTCCATATAAGGTCATTGCCCCCCTAAACCCCCACACCCCCAACAACCGGCCAAGAAACCATAGTAATATTATATGTTACCATAGTAACATTATATCATGGAAATACTTTAACATAACTCTCGTTCCCAGTTGGAGGAAACTCACCAAAAAGACGCAGAGATATTTGGTGAAAAGTTGAGAAACTTACAAGAAACATGTGATAGGTTTGAGAAAGAGGGAAAGGAGACGAGCGAGCTGCTGCTCGAGAACACTGCGAGACTGCAGCATCAAATTGAAACGGTTTGTTATTTTTTAAGGGGGGGTTGTTAAAGCATTTTGTTTCCTTATTTGATTCCAACTGTTTTTTATACGCATAGTTCACTGGATAACTTGTTTTCAGATCACAGAAGCCAACTCAAAATCAGAATCAGCCTTTAAATTAGAAATATCAGAGCTAGAACTGAGTGGAATTAAGAAAGACGAGGAAATATGCCGTCTCCAGGACAAAGTAGCAGTTCTAAAAGAGAACCTAGCTTCCAAACAGCATGATATGGAGCAACATGCTGTGGAACTAGGTAACCTCGTCTCAAAACATGGCAGACAGGTGTCTAACCTCCTTAGTGAGCATGAGAAGGAGTTAGAGGACCTGAGTCGTATACACGAGGAGGAGGTGACTAGTCTGGTGGACAAGAACTGTGATATCTTGCAGGTGGTTACTATGGTTACTGTAATTGTTACTATGGTTACTGTAATTGTTACTATGGTTACTGTATTTGTTACTATGGTTACTGTAATTGTTACTATGGTTACTGTGATTGTTACTATGGTTACTGTAATTGTTATTATGGTTACTGTAATTGTTACCATGGTTACTGTAATTGTTACTATGGTTACTGTAATTGTTACTATGGTTACTGTAATTGTTAATATGGTTACTTTTAACCACAATCTCTTCACGTCCACTCATTAAAGTCCTATGATGCTAAATGCTGTAGTGTACCCCCTCTGTAGTGTACCCCCTACCCCCCCTGTAGTGTACCCCCTACCCCCTGTAGTGTACCCCCCTGTAGTGTACCCCCTACCCCCCTCCTGTAGTGTACCCCCTACCCCCCCTGTAGTGTACCCCCCTCCTGTAGTGTACCCCCCTGTAGTGTACCCCCTCTGTAGTTTACCTCCTACCCCCCTCCTGTAGTGTACCCCCCTCCTGTAGTGTACCCCCCTCCTGTAGTGTACCCCCCTGTAGTGTACCCCCCTCCTGTAGTGTACCCCCCTCCTGTAGTGTACCCCCCTGTAGTGTACCCCCCTCCTGTAGTGTACCCCCCTCCTGTAGTGTACCCCCCTGTAGTGTACCCCCTCTGTAGTGTACCCCCTCCTGTAGTGTACCCCCTGTAGTGTACCCCCCTGTAGTGTACCCCCCCCCTGTAGTTTACCCCCCTCCCCCCGCTAAATATAGCTCCCAGGCTTGTATTTCTAGTCTTGTATTTCTCACAGGAGATGGAAAGGAAGAATCTATCAGAACGAAAGTGTTTGGTATCAGAATACAACGATCTGATAGAGTCGATAAAGATAGAACAAAAAGAAGAGGCAGAGATTCTGAGGGTTCGTCACGAGGAGATAAAGAGAGATCTCCAGAAGAAAAACGAAGATTTGGAAGAGGAGAAGAAGGAATCAGCTAAGAAGAATGAAGACTTGGTGGCTACATTGGATGAGTCTCAGATAGTATTAAGGGAGAAGGATCAGGAGATAGATATCCTGAATGAGGAGATCTTCAAGGTACCTATACATTTTAGCACGTTCAAGTTGCCATATTAAGGTTCCAAACGTTAATTTAAAATATTTTCAATGCTATTTGAGGTCTGAGCTCGGTATTAGTACACGGTGCAGTAAGTAGTATTAGTGTTAGTAGAAGAAGTACTAAGTAGTTCAGGATGCATGACAGTTGACAGCCTGACAACCCTGCAGTTACAAGGGGACAATGTACAAACACTTCAAGACCACGACCAGGAGCTATCTGTCCTGGAGACAGAGCGAGAGGAAATTATCTCCTCTTTTAAAGAGAAAGAGACCAAACTTCTAGAGGAAGTAGAGAATGTTCGGGAAACTTCATTTGTTGAAATAGAGGGTACAGTGGCTGAAATGGAGGAACAGAGGGAAATGTACCAAGATCTCTCACACAAATACGAACAGGTTATTTTTATCAACTTTTACTAAGGATTTGTAACCATGCAAATTATCTATGTTATAAAAACGATCATGTTGCAAACTATCTTTTATTCGTGTCCTTTAATTCAAGCTAAAAAATAGACACAATTCACCGATTAAACAGGTCAACTATACAGTGTATAGTATACTATACTATACAGTGTATAGTATACTATACAGTGTATAGTATAGTATACAGGGTGTATAGTATACACCCTCCCATCACAGGAAGTTCCTGAACATTGGAGGCTGCACCCAGTCGTGTTTTTCATGCGCGTGAGGAAAGTGTCTGTAAGCCACGTCCCGGTGAACATTCAAATCAGCACGCCCATTTTCTAGGAACATTCCTGTGATTCTTGATCCGTTTTGCACGTGTGGAGAATGCGCGCTTTCCGGTCCATCCTCTTCACTGTCACTCCCAGAGACAACACTGGTTCTCACCACAGCACTAGTTGGAAGTTCAGGTATAACTTCCAAAGGCAGAGCTTTGAATGGAGTCAACCCTAAAGCCTGAACCACTGAGGTAATCTCTCCTTCATAAAATGTTGTGACGTCAGTGAAATGTGTGACGTCGTTTGGATCAGTTTTATTGCTTGCGTCCCCAAAATTTTCCCCCCCTTCACTCTCAAAGGGGTTTTTCCCTTCCCTTTTTTAAAAAATTTAGTAAAGGGAAAATTTTAAATTTTTTCCATTTTTATCGATTCCTGAAAACCCCTTCCCCCCCCCCAAAAATTTTTACCCCTTTTCCCCAATTTTGGGGGTCCCCCCTTTTTGGCCCTTTACCTTAAATTTTGTACCCCACTTGACCCTTGCGAATGTACCCCTTATGGCCCCCTTTTAAAATTTTTACCAAAAAAGGGAAACTTTTAAAGGGGTTTTTTTTCCCCCCTTTTTAAAATTCCCCCTCTGTCCCCCACAGTTTTCCCTTTTTTCCCTTTGGCCCCCCTTTTTTCCCCAACTGGGCCCCCAAATCGGGGTATTTTTACAAGGGGTTAAAATTTACATGGCAAAACAAGGTACTTTTAAAATGGTTTTACTTAAAATTTTTTAAAAACTAAAGGTGCCCCTAAAAATTTTGGGAAAAATTTTAAAAAGGGGGGTTCCTTAAAAATGTACCTAAAATAAAAACTTAAAACGAGGAAAATTTTAATGTACCTACAGAGGGCCCCCCCCAGTGGACCCCTTTTTTCCCCTTTGGGGGTCCCCCCTTTCAAACCTGTACCCCTTTCTTTTTACCCTCCCCGGGGTACCCCTTTTTACCCCAAATTTTTACTTTAAAAAATTTTCCCCCCAATTTTCCCCAAAGGGGTTTTCCTCCCCGTTGGTTTAAAATGGGTTTTTACCATTATGGTATTTACATGGTTACCACGAGGGGTTTTCCCTCTGAAAACCTTTTTGTGGGTACTAAAAGAAAAATTTTTTAAAAGGTAATTTTTTAATGAAAACAAGTGAAAAACCCAAAAAGTTTAAAAACAATGGCAAAAAATTTTTCAAAGTGAAAAACTAAAGGTTTTTCTAAGTGTTCCCCAAAAAGTGTTTATTTAAAAGGTTAAAACAAAAGGGGTTTTCCCCTTTTAAAAAATTTTTCTAAAGGTACTTTTAAACAATGTTTCCCCTACAAGAAAAATTTTACAAAAGGACCAAAGTGCTTTAATTTCAAAAAGCTATAAAAAAATTTGTTACACGGGTTTAAAAAAGGGGTTTTAAAGTTTTAATAAATGTTACAAAAGGGTAAAAGCTAATATGTTAAAAATTAGTTTTACTTTAATTTAAAAAAAAACAAAAGGTTACTTTATTTCCTTGGTTTCTGTGTTTTCTTTGTTAGGTTCATGTGTTTTATAAATTTATTTTTATAAAGTTTTTTTTTAAGTGTTATTTGGTTTAAAAATTAGTTTTAATAGTTTCCATAAAGTAAGTTTTTAACAAGTGTTTAAAGGTAAAATTTACATGATGACAAAAGGTTAAATTGGGTGTTTCAATTTAAAGGGGTTTTATAGGGTTTCCCCCCCTTTCTTTTTCTTTTCCCCCTTTCTCCCTTTCTCTTTCTCTTTTTTAAATTTCTTTTTTCTCTTTCCAAATTTCCTTTTAAAAAATTTTCTTTTTTTTCCTTTCTTTTCCCTTTTTCTCCCCTCTTTTTTTCTTCCCCAAAAATTTCAAATTTAAATTATTTTTTTTCCCCCCTTCCCTGAGGTAAAAAAACTAAAAAATTCAAACAAATAAAGAAAAATTTAAAAATTAGCAGAATTTAAAAACAGAAATTCGTTTACAGTTTTTGCAGAAATTTAAAAAAATTTAAAACGAAAATGCCCTCACCCGAACTTGGCCCGTAAAATTTTTTTATTGTACTAAAAAAACATTCTTGTGTTATTACTTTTGCCGGGTTTTATTTTATTTGGGAAGGAAAACCCCCCCTTTTTTGGGGGTTAAAATACCCTTTTTTTAAATTTTAAAAAAAGGGGTTAATTTTCTAAATTTTTTAAAATTTTATTTTTGGTTTTTTAACCCAAAGTTTTTTTATTTTAAAAAAGAATGTTTTAATGTATAATGATAAAAATTAAGGGGGGTTTTAACCCGGGGGAGTTTTTAACTGTTTTAAAATTTTAAAGTAAATTTTTTATATAATGCCCCCTCAAAATTTTAAGAAAAAAAAGTAAACCTACTAATTTTAAAGGAAATCCCCTTAGGCATTTTTGGCCAACCCCTTGCCCCTGGGTGCTTCTGTAAATTTTTATTTTTTTGAACTTTTTGAGTTGGTTGCACTCAAAGGGCTGATCCTTTTTAGAGTTCAAATTGGGTTCTGCGTTTAGTCTATTTTTTTAAAATTTTTATTTTGACAATCTTACATTTGGGGGATTAAAAAAAGGGATAAAACCATTTAAAATTATCCCCAAAAGGGAAACTTTTTTAAAAAAAGTTTTTAAACCCAAATTAAATTTAAAAAATAATAAAAGAAAGGGGAAATTATATTTTTATTTTTATTAATTAAAAAGGCTTTTTTGGGGGAAAATAAAATTTTCCCCCCCCCCCAACTTTTAAACCCCCTAAAAAAGGGGTTTTACCCCTAAAAATGGGGAAAACCCCCAAAATTTTTTTCCCCCCCCAAAAGGGGGTAAAAAAAAGGGGTACCCCCCTAACGGGGGGGCCCCTAAAAAAAGGGGCCCCCCTAACGGGGTTTTTTTAAAAATTTTACCCCCAAAAGATATCCCCCTAACGAGGGGGACCCCCCCAAACATTCCCCCTCAGATTACCCCCTAAAAAATTAAAACCCAAAATTTTTAAAACCCCCGATGGGTCCCCTACAATGGGGCCCCCTAAGTGGGGTTAAAAAGGGGGGTTTACCCCCAAAAAGTTACCCCTCGATTTTAACCAAAATTAAACCCCAAAATGGGTACCCCCTAAATTGGGTACCCCCAAAAATTTGGGTCCCCCAAAAGGGGACCCCCAACAGTGGGATCCCAAACGTGGGGTACCCCCCTTTTGGGGTTTTTACCGGGGGTCCCCCCAAAAATTTGGGGTCCCCTAACAAAAGGGGTCCCCCAAAGTTACCCCCCTAAACGGGGGGCCCCCCTTTAACAATGGGCCCCCCCCAAAATAAAAATAAAAGGGGGGTTTCCCTAAAAAGGGGGTCCCCCCCCAACGGGGGGTTTCCCCCCCAAACAAGGGGCCCCTTAAAGTTTTGGGGAAAATTTAAAAGGGGGGGTCCCCCCAAACAGTTGGGGCCCCCCAAAAAGGGGCCCCCCTAAAGGGGTCCCCTCAAAAATGGGGTCCCCAAAAAGGGGGGGTTTATAAAATTGGGGTCCCCCCTAACAAGGGGCCCCCCTAAAAATTGGGCCCCCCCAAAGACTTTTTATATTTTTGGAACAAAAATTAAAATTTTTTTTAAATGGGATAACTATAAGATATACAATTTAGGGGAAAACTGGTGGGGATCAATCATTTAAAGGATCCCCCGTTCAAACTTTTCAAAAAATTTTTAAAAAAACAGTCTTTATTTCCTTTTTTTGGGGTTTCCTGTTTCTGTTTTTCCCTTTTTTTAGGTTTTTTCTTTAAAAAATTTCTTTTAAAAATTATTGGGGTTACAGTGAAAGAATTGGGGTATCTTTATATATAAGAAAATGTTCAGTCCTTTAAAAATTTGAATCCAAAAAGAACTGGCCCAAAAGGAAATTCAGTGTTCAATATTTGGGGAAAAGTATTAAAACCCCCCCCTTTTCCCCCTTTCCCCCTTCCCCCCCCCTTTTAATGGGGGGTCCCTATTCCCCGAACTAGTTTAAAAATATATGGGGTCCCCGGGTAACCCCCCTTTCCCCCTTATATTAAAAAAAATAAAATATTTTTACCCCCCATGGGTTAAATTTTTTTTGGGGTAAAAGAAATAAACCCCCCAAAAAAAAATTTGGGGAAACAGTTTAGTTAAATAAAAAAAAAGTACGCCTAAAAATATTTTTTTAAGGGGTTCTAATGTTATTTTTATTTAAAATTGGATAAATTCTAAAGTTTCTAAGAATTTTATTTGGTACGGTTTTCCAGTTTTTAAAAATTGGGGTCATTTTTTCAGTCTTTTAAAAAATTTTCCCGTTATATTCCCAGTTTTTAAAATTTGGGTCATATTCCCAGCTTTTTTAATTAAGTAAAAGTTAAAAAAGTTAAAAATTATTTTTGGGATTACATAAAAAGGGTCAAGAAAATATATATGGGGGGAAAAACCCCATTATTTTTAAAATTTTTTTTTTGAAACTAATTCATTACTGGTATTAATGGTCTTAATGGTCATCAATTATTTTTGGTCATATTAAAGATACAAAATTCTATTTAAAATTGTTCTTACAAAGAACTTTTAAAATTGGGTTTTTAAAATTTGATCATTCTATTTTAAGTGGGGTCCAAGTTTAAAAGAAAAATCCAAATTGGGTTAAAACTTATTTTAATTTCGTATTTTTTTAAATGATTTTTTTGGAAATTGTTTTTTTTTTTTTAAATTTTGGAAACCTAAAAACTTTTTTTTCCTTTTTTATTAATGGAAAAAACGCATTTTCTGAAGTTTTATCCCTCGGTTTTGGGGAACATTTTTAAAATTTTTTTAAAATTATTAAAAAGGGGGCCCCTGTTTTGTAAAAGTTTTTTTTATGTATAACATTTCCCAGAATTTAGTTTTTAATTTTTTAATAAATTTTTAAAACCCCTTTTAAAAATATATTGGTTTTAAAAATTTTAGAAAAAGGGGGTTTAAGGGGGAAATGCAAATTTTTCCTTTCCCCTTTTAAATTGAAAATTTCCCTTATGTCTATTTTTTTTGATACATTATTATGTCTTAATTTTTTAAGGGGCCTTAATGGTCATTTTTTATTCCCCATAGCTTTTCATTTTTTTTTTGAAAATTTCCCCGTTTATTATAATTTTTAAAAAACACTTTTTTAAAACTTTTTTTTTTCCCCCCATTTCCTCCAAGTCTTTATAAATTTTTCCGTAATGGGGTTGGTTTAGTACAATTTTTTATTTATTAAAGCACGTAAATTTAATTCCCAATTTTTTTTTGTCCCAGAACGATTTTTCCCTTTTTTTTTTGAAATTTTTCACTAATACTATTTTTTTATTATTTGGAAACATAAGACAAGTTCAAAATTTTTTTTTAAAGTTCTAAAAAAATTTTGTAAAGTTTAAAACCATTTTACGGGACTATTAAATAAAAATTGTAACTTTAAAATACTAGTAATATTAATTAAAACACTGTTCTGAACATTAATATTTAAAAATTTGATCACTAGTAACAAATTATTTTATATAGTATCATAGTTACTAAAAACTATTTAATACTGTAAAACATTTTTGTAAATCAACGTAATTAAAAACCCCTTTTAAAATTTATTTTGGATATTTTTGAATTTTGTAAAAAATATTTATTTTAAAGTTTTAATATATTCTATAGAGGGTTTTTTTTTAAAACCTGGTAAAATTTTTTGAAACTTTTTTCCAAAAATTTTTTTTTGTTTTCCCGTTTAATAGTTTTATTTATTTTTTTTGATACAGATGTAATTTTTTTAAAATGTTTTCAATTTATTTTAAAATTTCCTATTTTTTTTTTTATTTTTTTTGGATAACTATTTTTAAAATTTATTTTTTTTAAATTTTTTTTTAATTTATTATCTCAATTAAGGTACAAAAAAAATTTACTTTTTTTTTAAAATTGAAATCTTGCATTAAATTTTCCCAACGAAAAAACCAAAAACTTTTACCCCCTCAAAAATTTCAACAAACCCAAATGGTTTTAAAAAAACCCATAAAAGGGCTGTTAAAGCAAAACACAAACTCTTATTTTTTGAATAATATTTTTTAGCCCAAAAGAAAATAACGAAAAAATATAAAAAATAAAAACAATTAAACCCCATCCTAAAACAGGCCCCTTATTTCTATTATATAAACTTTACTCAGTTACCAAAAAAAAACTTTTTAAAAACCCCCAAATTTTTATCACGGGGAAATTAACAATAAAAAAAATAAAACCCCAAAATTACCCAAAGTTATAGAAACCAGGTAAGAATATTAAAATTAAATGCCCCCCATAAATAAAATTTTCCCCGCCAAAACGGGGTCAAGGACGGAAACCAAAAAATTGATCCCTAACGGAAAAAAGATATTTCAAAATTTTATAATTTTTTTCCCTATCCATTTTCCCGGGTTTTCCCTTTTTATTTTTCGAAATTTCCTTTTAAAGGAAGTTTTCTAAAAATTTATTTTTTCCAAAATTTTTGTTTTTGGCCCCATAAATTATTGTTTTTTTTTTAAATTTGACCCACAAAATTTTACTTTTTTTTTCTACCCCAATAAACAATTTAACCCAACTAAAAGGGTTTTTATAACCTTTAGGGTATCCAATTTTTAGTGTCTTTTCTTAAGGTAACGGACAAATTTTTTTTGATAGGTAAAAAATTGCCAAAAATTTTAAAGGGAAAATTTTTTAAAAAAAATGCCCTTTTGCTTAAAGCTTGTTTTCCCTGATTCTAAACTTTAAGTTTAAAAAGGGGAAAAGCCCAGAAACCCGGGAAATAAAAGGCTTCATGATTTTAAATTAAAAACTAGGGAAGGGGGGAAAATTTTAAAAATTTAAATTTTAAAATATTAAAATTAACAAAATTAAATAAATTTTTTTTTTGCCCCCAAATAACTTTTGGAACCTTTACACAAAATTGTCACAACAATTTTTTCCAAAGGGGAACCTTTTTAAAGCTATTTTCCCTAATTCCCCCGTAAATTTTCCCCTTAATCCAAATTTTCATTTACTCTTCCCAAAACTAATTTAAAAAAGTAATAAAATGTTTGAAAATTAAAAAAAATTTTCCGTTAAAATTTAAAAAAACTTTTACAAAATGGGGTTGGAAAAAAACTTTAAAAATTGACCCCAAACTTCCCCAAGTTAATTTAAAAAAAGAAACCCCAAATCGGGATTTTTTTTAAATTCAAAGTTTAAACCAAATAAAGTGAAAAAAAAACCCTTAAAATTAGTTTTATTTAAAAATTAATTAAAAAACATTGAAAAAATAGTAACGTTTTTATTTTTTAAAAATTCGACGTGAACCAAACCCCAAGGAAAAAAGAACTTATGTTTTAATTTACGTTTAACTTAATAAATATAACAAAAAAAAAAATTATTTATTAAAATTTCCCCTTAATTTCCCAATGAAATTTTTAAAAATAAATTTTTTATTAAAATTAAAATTAATAAAGTATAACTTTAAAAGTAAATATTTTATAATTTCTACGCCAATTAAACAATTTTTCAAAAACCAAATTTTAACGGATTTTTTTTTAACTTCAGCAAAAAATAACCGTAAATAAAACCAATAAAGGTATTGGTTTTAATTTCTAACCCAATTTATCCAAGTAGTAACATTTAACCGTAAATTTTTTAAAATTTTTTCCCCCTTTTTAACTTTTCCCAAAATTTTAAAAGGGAAACCAATAACTTAGTTTTAATTACCCGTAACCTATACCAAAAAAAAAAACAAAATTTAAAACCAAAGTAATTTTAGTAAAAACTTTACCCGAAAAAAACCCCCGGTAGTAATGAAACAATAATTTTTTTTAAAACTTTACCCGAACTTAACCAAGTAAAACTAGTAACAAAGAAGGGTTTTGGGGCTTCTACCTTAACTCTAACCCCAATGTAACTAGAAACCCAAAAGTAACGGTATTGTTTTAACTTCTGACCCTTTAAACCTTCCAAAGTAGTAATTTAAAACCCCAAGTAACTGGGGGAACTGAATCAGGAATAAACTGAAAATGAGGCGGGAGTACCGGGAAAAAAAAAGGGGGCGGAAATAAAGTGCCCTATCGGCGTAAGGGGCCGGTAAAGCGCCCTATTTAAAATTAAAAAAGCTGGTTTTGTTTAAAATTTCATAATGGGAAAAAAAAATTTACCGGGTTTTTTTTTAAATTAAAAAGAAGTTTTGATTCATTCTTTGTTAGTTAAAAAATTAAAATTTAAAGGTTAGTCAAGTTAAAATTAAGCTTTTTTAAAAAATAAATTTAAAACTTTTTTAAATATAGAAAAAATTAGCACTTTTTCCAACTAGAAATGGCCTCTCTTCCCCAAACCAAAAATAAGGCCATCTACTTAGGACGGCCGCCAAAACGAGATTTCAGACCCCCCCTCCCCCTGTCCGGGTGGTCCCCATTTTCGAAACCACCCCCCCCCCCCCCCCGTCCGGACGTCCCCAAGTAATCCTAAGCCCTAACAAATGTTGCAATTTAAAAACGGGGTTCCCCTTTACCAACACAAAACCCCCCGGGTAAAAGTCCCCCGCTAAATTCTAAAACCGTACTGAGAAGCTAAAAAAATTGAAAACCCGGGTTTATTATTTGCTCCTCCCGCTAAACCTGCCTCAAAAATTTAAAATTTACTACTAGGGGGGGGGCTAAAAACCCAGCTCTAACTTGATACCGGGTCCTGCTCTCTTCTACTTTGCCGATAATTTGTAAAATTTTTAATTGGGCATTTAAGTAGCTGGAGGTTTGTTTTAGTATGAAGTTTTTTCAGTGACCGAGAAATTTGGTGTTTTGTCCCTCTGAAAAAATAAAGGATTTGTTATGATTTGGCAAAAAAGAAAAAAAAAAAGGGGGGTTTAATTTTTCCAGAAAATTTTTATTCCGAAAGTTGAATGATGTAAAAGAAAATGAAAACCGATTGAACACAACAGGGAACACAGTGACGAGGGAACACAGTGATTTCCCCCCGGGGTTGCGCGGCTCACTTATTCTTTTAAAGAGAGTACCTTTTTTTCCCGCTAGGGTGCAGTATTTCTGCACTGGATGGGGAAACCCGGGGGAATCATTAGGCGGGAGGAAAACCCTTACGGGAGAGGGGGGGGGGGGGGGGCGGGGTACACTACCCCGTGATTTGCTTGTTGTTTAATCGTTTAGGGAAAAATAAAGTTAAAATCGCTACTTTAAAGAAACAAATGGCAATATTTCAAATAAGAGTGCTGAATGGACAAACTATTATATTATTTTCGATGGTGGGTGAGGGGCTACAATTTCAAAAAATTTTAAAATCTTTCCCGGGGACAAACAAATTGACATCCTGGGGCATTCTTTTGGTTTAGTCACCCCTTTTTTAAAGATCTGTAATCCCATTTTGCTTTTTACTTTTAGCGGATAAAGGTACTCATGAATACAATGCACATTATAATGTATGAGCAGCCCAAAAACCTAAATATTTTTTAAATTTTAGGATCAATTATGCGAACCCCGGCTGGTTTTTAAATTAAATAATGATCTTTTTTATCTTCCGCATCCCCGCTAAAATCGATCAATAAAAGGTCGAAATGGAAACAAAAAAAACTTTAAAAAACTCGTACCCAGTGAAAATGAAGATGTCTCCTTCTATACTGGAAATGACCACAGTAAGGGAAAGACAAAAGAAACCGATCCGGCTACGGGCCTACCGACTACGAGCGAAAAATTTGGCAATTAATCCTTTAATTTGACAACTAAACATGAGGTGAAAAATGTATTGCTAAAAACAAGTGATAAAAATGACATGTAAGTTAATTTTTTCAAATGTTATGCCTTAGGATAAATTAGCATAGACTGATTTACATGAAAAATAACAGGGAGGAGATAAAAAGGGGCAATCGTGGAAAAGGGTCAGTCCCCCCCGGGTGTCCCGTACGATTGGTCTACAATTTGGCTGAGCAATTGGGGCAACAAACTGGGAATGATCCTTTCCCGTAAAGTGTTCTGATTATATTATAGCGCGGGGATAAAACGGACGTCACGCGGCGCGGATCGCGTGACGTCACGCCCCGGGGATCCTAACAAGCTTAATTGCGGTACCGTCAGTCTGTTACCCGATTTAATAACCTGGGGCAGCGCAATCTAAAACCCAAAACATCCACCAAAGTGAATATACCCCTCCCCGGCAAAATGGAAAATACCGGTAAGAAATTTCCCCGCCCCAATATAAAACCTGCGGGTCAATATGTCCCCCCCATCAGAAAGTCCACCCGCATTACCACAAATTTATTCGTTAAACCCGGGGGGGGTCGTTAAGCAGTTCTTCACCATAAAAGCCCAAGGAAAAAAGGGTCCAGAATAGTTCCGAACTAAAATTTAGAATTAAAATTTTTTATCTTATATAATTCGCCAAAAATCAGTAAATTTTTGACATCGAAACGCCTCGACATAAAATGAGTTCTTGGAAGGGGGAATGTAAAGAAAATCGGTATTTGAGGGAAAAAGGGTTAAGTGGGGAAATAGTTTTATGGGATTTGGTAGTGATAGAAAATAGTGGAAAAAGGTTTTAAAGTTTATTTTGGTATGGGGTGTGGGTTGAAAAATAAGGGTTGAAAGTGGGGGGGAAGGGGAATATAACTCGGCGAAAATTGGAAAGGGAGTGTTTGGGTTTAAAATTAAGGGGTGTTGATAGGGGGGGGGGGAAAACCCTTTTTTAGCATTGTTGGAGAAAGAATTTTTGAAACCGTAGGGGAAAAAATTTAAAGTTTTAAATTTTGGGTTTTTGGGGGAAAAATTATGTTTGTTTTGGAAAAGGGGGGGGGAGATTTTAAATTTTTTGGGAAAAAATTTTTTAAATTTTTATTGGAAATTATTAAATTTAAAAAAGGATAAGGTATAGAAATTTTAAATATTAGATGTTTCCTTGCACAAACTGTTCGGGAAAATTATTAGAAAATTTTTTCGGAATCATTCGACTAACGGAAAAGGATATTTTTCCCCAAAGTAAAGTCCACAAAATAGGCTCCCCCCAACTTTCGCACGCTCCGGGAAACCAATTGACCCCTACCCAAACATACCAAGATTCAATTTTAAAAAAAGGGGCTGAAACTTCAAATTTTTATTTTTCTATTTTCTAAAGTCATTGATTTATAAATTGGTTTGTCATGGAAAATTTGATTTAAATTTTAAAAGGCAGGGGCTATCGTTATAGGAAACGGGAAATTAAAAAACAAAATTTCAATCGTTCAGGATTTTTATCTGTTATCTGGCTGAGAAGCATTTCATGATCTCCCCAAAAAAAGGGGATAAAAGGTTTATTAATTAAAACCAAAAGGATAAATCTTATGTAAACGATAAGGTCGTTTTTGAGTTACAACCCTACTACAAAATGAATCTGTTTGTTGAAGGATTCCCCTCAACCATTTTCCCCACCAAAAACCAAAAGTGAACTGGTTACAGAAAATAGAATTTGGGGAAACGCTTTTATCGAAATATAATTATTCTTTGCTTATAATCCGAAAACAAAAGCCTAAACAATTCCCCCTTTTTATTTTCAAAAGGCAAAACTGGGGCGCAAACTGCAATTCCTTAATGGTTCGAAAAAAAGCCGGAAATTAAATAATAACAAAATCTATTGTAAACCCTTTTTTCAATTTTTAGAATATTCCTCCCAAAAAATGCAAAATAATAAAATTGCGGGGAGAATTTTTTGCGATATTTTAAAAACCCGGCATAATGTCAATCTCTCAAACAAAGCCTTTTATGCATTTTTCAAAACAAAGCGATTACCTTTCCCTGACCAAGGTTTAAAATCTAATTATTTTTTCAGATGACTGTTTTCTCCCAAAAACAAGGTTGATCTCCTTAACCAAATTTTCTCCCAAAATAAACCTTGTTTGAATTTAAAAAAACGGGTTTGGCCGGGTTTTTTAAACAGTAGTACACTCCTTTCTGTTACAATAAAATTGGATTTTTTGGTGGAACGTCATGGCCATTATTTGGGGGTTAAGTGCGTATTTTTTTAATATTCCCTGGGACAGTAAATAAGACCATAAACCTGGCTGAGGGGTATAATAGGGTCATGGCTGGACAGCACGAGGAGGAGGATAAACAACAAAAATTTAATGTTTTTCAAAAAAATTTTAAAGCCCTTTTAACCCCCCGCCCTTTTATTTGAAATGGCCCAAACTTTTTTTTGGGAGCTTCTCCCTAAAAGACATATTAAATCATAAATCAAAAAATTCGACTTTCAAACCAGAAAACCCGTTTGCAAATAGCCCCAAAAACCCCCCCCCCCCCCCCCCCCCCAATATTTAGCCCCCCCCCCCCCCCCCCCCCCCGAACTACTAGCCCCTATTATTACTACCCCCCCCCCCCCCCCGAACTACTAGCCCCTATTATTACTAGCCCCCCCCCCCCCCCCCCCGAACTACTACCCCCCCCCCCCCCCCCCCCCCCGAACTACTAGCCCCTATTATTAATAGCCCCCCCCCCCCCGAACTACTAGCCCCTATTATTACTAGCCCCCCCCCCCCCCCCCCCCCCCCGAACTACTAGCCCCTATTATTACTAGCCCCCCCCCCCCCCCCCCCCCCCCCCCTCCCCCGAACTACTAGCCCCTGTTATTACTAGCAAGTTTTAATTACGACAAGTACCCCTGAACCCCTTTACTTGCTCGTCCTATCCTAAATAACAAGCAGCTCACAAAGTAACAATTGTGACTCACAGCGAACTTGCCAAAACTCAATTGTTAGTAAAACTCGTTATTAAACAATAGAAGAGCCTTGAATATGTAGTTATTGTAGATGAAGGATAAAAAGGATTAAATTTGTAGACTGAGTGGCTATCTGGATAATGCAGGTATTGCTATAGCCCCTATTATTACTAGCCCTTTTATAAAGCATTATTGGGAGCAGTAGTTATAGTCCCTTTATTCTTTATTCTATATTGAAAGGATGAGAGACAGTAATCTGTTCACTAGTGGGAGTATTGGGTACTACTATAACAGCTATAGTCTGTTAATAGAGGTTAATTACTATTGTTGTACTACTATACTATACTTAATACTACAATATTACTAGTGTCGGATAATAGAGGTGTGTAATAGAGCTATCTTATATTATATATATATATATCTTATACTATATATATATATCTTATACTATACAAAATGAAACGACCGGTTGAGTCAGACAAATGTTTCAATCATGATACAAAACCATGATATCATCAGTGACAACTGAGGTATAGGAACTAAAATCAAAATTACAAATCTAAAATTTAACATAAACAATCACTCGTGAAACAATACTAGGGGTTAGATGTATGAGTCATTAGATTATAAAAGGAATTTCCGTTTATGGCGGCATTTTGTGAGGATTTCCGTCCTGGAGTTAAGTAAGTGTGGGTCAGAGGATCGAAGTAAGATTTCTAATTTCTCAGACGACGCCACCCACAATTATCTTATACTATATATATATATATATATATCTTATACTATATAAATTATATATATATATATATCTTATACAGTAAACACCAAATCAACTACCCACAACTTTTAATTTCTCCAAATCTTATGAAGCAAGATTGAATAAAATCTCGACGTCCGATTATACGAAAGTATTTTTGCTCATCCGTACCTTAAGAAATTATTAGCTCAAGTTTTGTAGGATAAAATTACTTAACCGAATCTAATTTCTTCTGAAATATTAAATATATTTTCCCGACTACCATTCCTTAAATCCTACAACTGCATGATCATCAAAGGTTACTACTAACTCACAGCGATATATGTCAAATCTTCAAGCTGATGCAACGTGACAAATGATTACAAGGATTGCAGTTAGTAACGAATTAATAAAGACGTTAATATCGGGTTGTAATAATGCTATCGCTATCAATTCCAGCCTTGTTCTGCACATAATTCCGCCGTAATTAGGGTCTGATAATAATAGTATAATATAATGGAATATGGGAGTTTCCTGTGCAGCACAGTAATAATAACTAATAGTGCCCTCCTTTTTGAAATTATCGGGATCGTAAAATAAGGAATATAAGGCTAGGAATATAAGGCTAGGAATATAAGGCTAGGAATATAAGGCTAGGAATATAAGGCTAGGAATATAAGGCTAGGAATATAAGGCTAGGAATATAAGGCTAGGAATATAAGGCTAGGAATATAAGGCTAGGAATATAAGGCTAGGAATATAAGGCTAGGAATATAAGGCTAGGAATATAAGGCTAGGAATATAAGGCTAGGAATATAAGGTTAGGAATATAAGGCTAGGAATATAAGGCTAGGAATATAAGGTTAGGAATATAAAGCTAGGAATATAAGGCTAGGAATATACTGTGGAATCTAAATCCTCGCCATTAGGTCCTGCTTTTTAAAATAAGCATCATTTTATTACATATATACGTTATATTATACATATAATATATTATATATATTTTATATATATACTTGATACCCCCCCCCCCCCCCCCCCCCCCCCCCCGGATAGAGCCCTACAAATCCTACGGTAGAACATTAGTTTGAGGTGAACAATGCAAACTTAACGGCAAAGCTTATGATAGATTAAAGGGGTGTGCCCAGTATCCCCCCAGTACCCTGATTGACCTGATGATAACACATAACAATCACACATTAACATCACACTTTTGTGTTGGGTCTAGGCGCGGAAAGCTATCACACCTCACTCCTATATAATATATATACCCCACTCAGCTGACTACCACAACTCTCTCTCTCTTATCAATACAATCACGCACGTCATGCGTGATAAAGCAATAGTAGCTAGTAGTGACAAGCCAACAAGCAAGATCACATTTTAGGGCGGTCTTTGCCCTTTGGTAACCAGAGGAAGAGTTGTAGGGTTTCTTTAGCCGAAATTCAATAAAAGTTATAGAAAATTGTTTAATTTCTTATTTTGGGGACCCCTCTAGCCACCTAATATTACTACACACGGAACTATTATCTAAACACAATAATGATTGTTTTAATTTCTTAATAAGCTGTATCTGCCAGGCACCATGACAACCCTGCTAGAGCAGAGCTGATGTTATCGTCTGCAAATGAAGATTACCCCCTGCCACAACAGCCCCTTGTTGCTGCCATCATCTTAACATTACTCAGGTTGATACTAGCCCCGCCATATAATCCTTGATCGATATTTTTCAAATATCTCAGATGTTTGTTAGAAATTGCAAAACAAGCACCCTCCAGGGCTGATTATATTGGTTTCATATTGATTTCATAACACGGGAGGAGGGCCTGGTTACCATGGTTACTGGAGATTGTCTTGCTGGGAACATGGCACACAAATTTTACAGATTTTTTTCTAATTTTAATTTCGGAAAAGGTCAGACAACCCTTACCTTACCTACCCAGTAACGTTACGCCACTGTAACTACCTTACCTACATCAAGTGATCAATAAATAATGGTAAAAGCTATTCAAATTTGAGATTATGATGGATTAGCCGCATGTCTAATGAGAAATATCTTTTCCTTTTTTAAATTACGAAATATACTAGGATGGCAGAAAAAAGGGAGCATTAGTGCTAACTAAGATTACCGTTTATGAGACAAGATCCAACTTTATAAAGTAAATCTAATTAAATCATCAATATAGCTTTTAGTTAAATCTGTAATCACCTGTTAGTAATAATAATCATCTGTGACTTTACTCAGCAAAACTATCATTTCAAAACTGACGTGGAATAGGTTCCCAGTTCTCGATGAGAAGTAGTGATTTACTCTTACTCGTCACAGATGATATTATTCAGGGGTATACCCCTAATACTATTACTATCTTCCAGATGTTTTAATACTAACAGATCATAGTGCGTGATGTAGTAGTAGTAATGATTTCTAAATTATCTAATTTGTCTGAGTAATTACTCAGCCGGATGCATCAAATTTGCATTGAAATTAGCATGATAGTTCAGTGCAAATGGATCGCAATAAAGATTATCCAATTGATAATGTCGCTAAAATGTTAATATCATTTCCTGGTGTCATAGTAGTGGTAATCGCACTATATAATATAGTGACAACACTATATAGTGCAGGAATCATAGTGACAACACTATATAGTGCAGGAATCATAGTAGTAACCTCATGGTGCAGGGTGCTATAGTGAGAATTAAAATTTGACGCAAAATTATCGCTAATTATGATAAAGATTAATTTTTGACCCACTGAAAATAAATTGTCTCTATCTAGGGAAATGACATGAATTTTTTGGTATCATAAAAGAGAATAAAAGCAAAACGTAGACAAAAGCAAACCTCAGAACATTAACTAAACAGGTGAGCCAGCAAGTGGATACAATGCCATTAACTGGCTACCTGCTCCATTAACTGGTACCTGTAGCAAAGGAAGCGTGGGAAAACACTATTAGCGTGGGAAACTACTATTTTATTGTGACTATTCTGAGACTATATCAGGGTGTACTGTTTGTTGTACTCCGTGTACTGCTAGTTTCAGTTTTGAGATGGGTTGAGTTACTGGTTACTAGGTTACTAGTTACTAGGTTACTGGTTACTAGGTTACTAGTAACTAGGTTACTGGTTACTATGTTACTGGTTACTAGGTTACTGGTTACTAGGTTACTGGTTACTAGGTTACTGGTTACTAGGTTACTAGTTACTAGGTTACTAGTTACTAGGTTACTAGGTTACTAGTTACTAGGTTACTAGGTTACTAGGTTACTAGTTGCTAGGTTACTGGTTGAGTGAAAATGGCTAAACATGATGTCCAACGAGACCTTAGACAAATCGTGCAATGTACAAATGCGGCTCTTAACCCCATTAACTCTTGACAAATGCAATGATAATTCATTAATTGTGTGGCCAGTACATGGAATGGGGCTCTTAAATCAACAACATGTTTGACGATAGCCTGTAAATTGATAGTTTGATCTCAGTATTTACAACAAATCATCTAGCTTGATTGATTCAAAGGGAGAATTAAATTCCTCTGGGGCTCTTAAATCATTGCAATGCTGTGAAAGTCGCACTAAACGTATTATTGTGGACTAATTATCTTATGATTTGGGCCATTTACACTTAAGTTTAATAATTAATTTCTGTTAAAAGCTAGTAACTTGCAGTGGAATGTGAGCGTGGTAACACTAATTGTAGCAGGCGTGTAGGAAGCAAGCAAATTTAGCATCCTTATTAAAATAATCACCAATTTTATAACTTTCAATGTTTTCCTAGTTTTTAGACAACGAGTTGAATTTTGTCGGAAAATATTGTAGGGGATTTAAGTGCTAAAGTAAGTTTTAATTCCATCAAATCTATGATAAAAAAGGTAAAGTATACGAGGTTCCTCAAGAAAACGTTCTTGAAACCGTCAGTTATCGAGAGAGTGAGAATCTCTAATCCAAAACTAATCAAACTTTTGGTCAAGATGGAAACAAAATGTCGATTAACCTGTCCAGAGACCTGTTAATCTGGTGTGTTGTGCTGCGTGCGAGCTGATACTTATACCACGCTGCAGCTGACGTCTACCAGCACCCCCCAGACTCACCCTCCACCTATCTACCTCCCATCCGCACATCTTAATCCGACGAAGGGGAAATAAATTGCTTAGTTAATCTTATGAAACGGGAAATGAATTGCCGGGTCTAGTCGGACGGAGCTGAGCAGTGACCTGCACTTTAAGCTCTACCGGCTCCCAGCCGGCTATTTGTAAGCGAAATATCCGCCCTTTTAATGGGCTACTGTTTAAAATGTTTCAGGCGGGTTCTATCGATTAGTTAGGCGCGTGCGACTGAGTCCGTGCTTCTAACGAGCCGATAATTGGTGATCAGTGAAGCTAATGACTGCTAATAAGATTGCTATTCTCTTCCTAAGTAGTGCCGTCCACGTCCAACCCCGCCAATTATTTTAATCTAACCCCTCCTGATCATTTGTCAAGCTTAACCAGCGAGTCAATCCCACTTTTCATTGGACAAATCTCCCCAGAAATCATTCATTAGATTATCTCGACCTGGAAACACTGGAGATATAAATCTCGGGGAACAGTTAATCAGGATCTGACCAGATGATGCTAATGAGGCAGCCTAACAGACGTTTATTATAATTGTAACTCTCTCTCTCTCTCTCTCTCTCTCTCTCTCTCTCTCTCTCTCTCTCTCTCTCTCTCTCTCTCTCTCTCTCTCTCTCTCTCTCTCTCTCTCTCTCTCTCTCTCTCTCTCTCTCTCTCTCTCTCTCTCTCTCTCTCTCTCTCTCTCTCTCTCTCTCTCTCTCTCTCTCTCTCTCTCTCTCTCTCTCTCTCTCTCTCTCTCTCTCTCTCTCTCTCTCTCTCTCTCTCTCTCTCTCTCTCTCTCTCTCTCTCTCTCTCTCTCTCTCTCTCTCTCTCTCTCTCTCTCTCTCTCTCTCTCTCTCTCTCTCTCTCTCTCTCTCTCTCTCTCTCTCTCTCCTCTCTCTCTCTCTCTCTCTCTCTCTCTCTCTCTCTCTCTCTCTCTCTCTCTCTCTCTCTCTCCCTCTCTCTCTCTCTCTTTCTCTATCTCCATTTGTTCAGAATAACGTTCACGGCACGAGGTGCCGGTTAAAAAATTATCCTCGGTTTTTAACCCAGCCAGCCTCACATATTCCTGTCTCTATAGCTGGAGTCGCTGTTTTCAGAAGAATTTTCGGTTTATCTCCACCTAAACAGTATCCAAATAACACAGTAACCGGTTTAATGCTTTTTCACCTGGCGTGAAAAAGCGTGGAGTTATGTTATAATAATGCTGTTATATTCTGGAGAACACTATTTAACAGTCGATTAAAAAGGATGATGTTACCCGGGTACGCACAGTAGCCCAGAACCAGACTCACATTTAACAATTGTTATACGGCATTTAACAATTGCTATACGGCATTTAACATGAATTGCTATACGGCATTTAACATGAATTGCTATACGGCATTTAACATGAATTGCTATACGGCATTTAACAATTGATATACGGCATTTAACATGAATTGCTATACGGCATTTAACATGAATTGCTATACGGCATTTAACAATTGCTATACGGCATTTAACAATTGCTATACGGCATTTAACAATTGCTATATACGGCATTTAACATGAATTGCTATACGGCATTTAACATGATTTGCTATACGGCATTTAACAATTGCTATACGGCATTTAACATAAATTGCTATACGGCATTTAACATGAATTGATATACGGCATTTAATAATTGCTATACGGCATTCAATAATTGCTATACGGCATTTAATAATTGCTATACGGCATTTAATAATTGCTATACGGCATTTAATAATTGCTATACGGCATTTAACAATTGCTATACGGCATTTAACAGTTGTTAGGACCATTGACCATATATAATTAATGTTTTAAACTAATTACAACACTACAAATCTATTACATTTATTGAGTATTATGTAACGCGATGGATATATTTTAAGTGGGTACTATCCTGTCCAAACCCAGGATACATAACATAAAGACTTTGTTGTAACTTTGTACGAAAAGTATTAATATACAACTTATAAACTTAAAGCAACATATGCCCTAAAATGCTTATTTTTCGAGTTGTCGTCGACAACTGAAGCAATTTTCCGCAAAAAGGCACAAATTCCCTTTTTCGCCTTTAATATAAAAGTGTCAGTCGTCGTGAATATCCGTATAAGTAATCTTAAAACCGATCAGAAACTAGAAAAATTAGGTAACATTAAGGTTTGTTAATGTTGTACTACGTCATACCTGGTCAGACTCCAGCCTACAAGTAAGAGGGAGTATCGCTTGCGGAGGGAGGCACTCTTACACACCCTGAGAGCCATTAAAACAAATATCCCGGAAAGATAAGCCATTGTTAGCAAGAATTTCATTGTTGTAAAGCTGCAGAGCTCGCTTCATGCGGGTATTGATTTCCTCGAATCGGGGATCGCTTCTATTAACTATGAGCTAACATAACAGTTGGACAAACTAGGTGACGCAACATGCAGCCACAAGTATTGTTTGTAGTGTGAACCCCCCCCCCCCCCCCCCCCACAGTGGACCTGATAAACAAAACATTTCTCACCAATTTATACAAAATTAACCGTAGGACATCCCCTTTCCATCCGCTTCACTAAATTAAGGCGAGGGTTTAAGTTGAACAGACTAGGGAACCTTTCTTAGAGCAACATTTACAAAGTCTCCCAGTATCCATGGTCGCATAGTTGTTGGTAAGACATTATTGTTATTGGAATTATTGAAGAAGCCTCCTATCTCCTTCTTAAATTCTAATTTCTATTAATTATTAATTATGATTATTAGAAATGAGCGATCTCGGCGGGATTGTGGGTTAGTGCGATCATGATCCTGCCTTCTCAATCTAATTTAGTTATTTAAAAGCAGATCTGGTATTTTTATTTTAACTTAAATTTGTCTAATATAATAACATTAAACCTACTTCCTCTTAAGCTCCAAAAATAATCTTAAATTATGAACAGACCTTAAGTGTTCCTCAATGAAATTAAAGGATCCAGTTGTATCAAACCACAATTACGAGAAATTAAAAATCATGTTAGTTGAGATAATGTCTATACTATATTTGATTGCAACTAAGGAATTAAGCCCTTCAGGATACCGTTATTTTCTAATTGAAACATATGAAAAAGTGTCCTTTTTTAAGCGAACCCAGAAAATATCACAGAGAATTGAAAACTTTCTTGAAGACCCTTACCCAAATGAAATGGATGAATCTATAAAATCAAAACCAAAATTAACTTGAATTTAGGAGACACAGACCGCTCTGAATGCGTTCCAAGTACTGTATGTAACAGATACCAGTTACTAGTTACTAGTTCCAAGTACTGTATGTAACAGATACCAGTTACTAGTTACTAGTTCCAAGTACTGTATGTAACAGATACCAGTTACTAGTTACTAGTTCCAAGTACTGTATGTAACAGATACCAGTTACTAGTTACTAGTTCCAAGTACTGTATGTAACAGATACCAGTTACTAGTTACTAGTTCCAAGTACTGTATGTAACAGATACCAGTTACTAGTTACTAGTTCCAAGTACTGTATGTAACAGATACCAGTTACTAGTTACTAGTTCCAAGTACTGTATGTAACAGATACCAGTTACTAGTTACTAGTTCCAAGTACTGTATGTAACAGATACCAGTTACTAGTTACTAGTTCCAAGTACTGTATGTAACAGATACCAGTTACTAGTTACTAGTTCCAAGTACTGTATGTACCAGATACCAGTTACTAGTTACTAGTTCCAAGTACTGTATGTAACAGATACCAGTTACTAGTTACTAGTTCCAAGTACTGTATGTACCAGATACCAGTTACTAGTTACTAGTTCCAAGTACTGTATGTACCAGATACCAGTTACTAGTTACTAGTTCCAAGTACTGTATGTACCAGATACCAGTTACTAGTTACTAGTTCCAAGTACTGTATGTACCAGTTACCAGTTACTAGTTACTAGTTCCAAGTACTGTATGTACCAGATACCAGTTACTAGTTACTAGTTCCAAGTACTGTATGTACCAGATACCAGTTACTAGTTACTAGTTCCAAGTACTGTATGTACCAGATACCAGTTACTAGTTACTAGTTCCAAGTACTGTATGTACCAGATACCAGTTACTAGTTACTAGTTCCAAGTACTGTATGTACCAGTTACCAGTTACTAGTTACTAGTTCCAAGTACTGTATGTACCAGATACCAGTTACTAGTTACTAGTTCCAAGTACTGTATGTACCAGATACCAGTTACTAGTTACTAGTTCCAAGTACTGTATGTACCAGTTACCAGTTACTAGTTACTAGTTCCAAGTACTGTATGTACCAGATACCAGTTACTAGTTACTAGTTCCAAGTACTGTATGTACCAGATACCAGTTACTAGTTACTAGTTCCAAGTACTGTATGTACCAGTTACCAGTTACTAGTTACTAGTACCAAGTACTGTATGTACCAGATACCAGTTACTAGTTACTAGTTCCAAGTACTGTATGTACCATACCAGATACCAGTTACTAGTTACTAGTTCCAAGTACTGTATGTACCAGATACCAGTTACTAGTTACTAGTTCCAAGTACTGTATGTACCAGTTACCAGTTACTAGTTACTAGTTCCAAGTACTGTATGTACCAGTTACCAGTTACTAGTTACTAGTTCCAAGTACTGTATGTACCAGATACCAGTTACTAGTTACTAGTTCCAAGTACTGTATGTACCAGATACCAGTTACTAGTTACTAGTTCCAAGTACTGTATGTACCAGTTACCAGTTACTAGTTACTAGTTCCAAGTACTGTATGTACCAGTTACCAGTTACTAGTTACTAGTACCAAGTACTGTATGTACCAGATACCAGTTACTAGTTACTAGTTCCAAGTACTGTATGTACCATACCAGATACCAGTTACTAGTTACTAGTACCAAGTACTGTATGTACCATACCAGATACCAGTTACTAGTTACTAGTTCCAAGTACTGTATGTACCATACCAGATACCAGTTACTAGTTACTAGTTCCAAGTACTGTATGTACCAGTTACCAGTTACTAGTTACTAGTACCAAGTACTGTATGTACCAGATACCAGTTACTAGTTACTAGTTCCAAGTACTGTATGTACCAGATACCAGTTACTAGTTACTAGTTCCAAGTACTGTATGTACCAGTTACCAGTTACTAGTTACTAGTTCCAAGTTCTGTATGTACCAGATACCAGTTACTAGTTACTAGTTCCAAGTACTGTATGTACCAGATACCAGTTACTAGTTACTAGTTCCAAGTACTGTATGTACCAGTTACCAGTTACTAGTTACTAGTTCCAAGTACTGTATGTACCAGATACCAGTTACTAGTTACTAGTTCCAAGTACTGTATGTACCAGTTACCAGTTACTAGTTACTAGTTCCAAGTACTGTATGTACCAGATACCAGTTACTAGTTACTAGTTCCAAGTACTGTATGTACCAGATACCAGTTACTAGTTACTAGTTCCAAGTACTGTATGTACCAGTTACCAGTTACTAGTTACTAGTTCCAAGTACTGTATGTACCAGATACCAGTTACTAGTTACTAGTTCCAAGTACTGTATGTACCAGATACCAGTTACTAGTTACTAGTTCCAAGTACTGTATGTACCAGTTACCAGTTACTAGTTACTAGTTCCAAGTACTGTATGTACCAGTTACCAGTTACTAGTTACTAGTACCAAGTACTGTATGTAACAGATACCAGTTACTAGTTACTAGTACCAAGTACTGTATGTAACAGATACCAGTTACTAGTTACTAGTTCCAAGTACTGTATGTACCAGTTACCAGTTACTAGTTACTAGTTCCAAGTACTGTATGTACCAGATACCAGTTACTAGTTACTAGTTCCAAGTACTGTATGTACCAGATACCAGTTACTAGTTACTAGTTCCAAGTACTGTATGTACCAGATACCAGTTACTAGTTACTAGTTCCAAGTACTGTATGTACCAGATACCAGTTACTAGTTACTAGTTCCAAGTACTGTATGTACCAGATACCAGTTACTAGTTACTAGTTCCAAGTACTGTATGTACCAGATACCAGTTACTTTATATGCTCAAAAAGTCAAGCTGTCCGGCCAAGTAGGTCACTACAGTAAAATAACTTCATTGAAATTGTCTAGACATTTCGAATTGAGGACGCGAATTCGCTGTTATTATTCGGATTGAAGAACAGGTACACTGTACTGGGATCAAGAAACTTAATTTATAACGACACATGTAATAAATATGTATGGATAAGCTCGACTAAACAACTCTATAACATATAACTCTAAACATTGATCAAAGTATATCATTCCCAATGCTTTGCCGAATATAAAACATATTATACGATATTATTCCACACTAGCGTCTAGCATCCTAGTATACGTTATCCTAACTCAGTCCCAAATAAACGGTTTCTAAATATCACAACATCCACTTGTATAACACAGACACCACGGTAACCACGGTAACCACGGTAACCACGGTAACCATGGTTACATGGGCGGAGTGAAGACAGGTAACCACCAAGTTAACCCCGGAGAACTGATCTATCTGCTCTAAACTGGCACTTAAAAAGGACGCCTACTAGATTAGGTGGTTAGGGAGGGAGGGAACTTAAAAAGGACGCCTACTAGATTAGGTGGTTAGGGAGGGAGGGAACTTAAAAAGGACGCCTACTAGATTAGGTGGTTAGGGAGGGAGGGAACTTAAAAAGGACGCCTACTAGATTAGGTGGTTAGGGAGGGAGGGAACTTAAAAAGGACGCCTACTAGATTAGGTGGTTAGGGAGGGAGGGAACTTAAAAAGGACGCCTACTAGATTAGGTGGTTAGGGAGGGAGGGAACTTAAAAAGGACGCCTACTAGATTAGGTGGTTAGGGAGGGAGGGAACTTAAAAAGGACGCCTACTAGATTAGGTGGTTAGGGAGGGAGGGAACTTAAAAAGGACGCCTACTAGATTAGGTGGTTAGGGAGGGAGGGAACTTAAAAAGGACGCCTACTAGATTAGGTGGTTAGGGAGGGAGGGAACTTAAAAAGGACGCCTACTAGATTAGGTGGTTAGGGAGGGAGGGAACTTAAAAAGGACGCCTACTAGATTAGGTGGTTAGGGAGGGAGGGAACTTAAAAAGGACGCCTACTAGATTAGGTGGTTAGGGAGGGAGGGAACTTGTTAACTTTAATAGTTCTACTAATAGCCTCCTGCTACTTTACTACGTTACTATTTACTTAAAACATAAAGGCCTCACCGCTCATCTGTCCAGTGTCAGTCCTCAACCAAGCAAGAAAGCCTCATCAAACCACTCCCCAGTAACAGCTGTGATATCCTTTATCCCACCTCAGCAGCAGTAACCATGGTAACACACAACCTCACCTTGCCTGCAAGCGCCACATTCGCCAACAGAGAAGAACAGTAGATAACAACTCAGATAAGATGGTAGCGATCAGCTGGTCCCCCGTCCCCACCTGGTATATCCACATTGTGTATACTCGTTATTAGGGGGTATCAGCCTGCTCCTTATTATATGCTCCTTAGTGTTGCTTCCTGATACAAGAGTCGTTGGTCCATGAAGTAGGTATTGTGCAGGCAGGAGGGTAATCAGTGTTACAGACAGCGGCTAGGTGGATCTTACGGTAATCGGGGGAGATAAGTGGAGGAGACAATTACATATTAGTTAGGTAGCTAGAGGGAGGGAGCTGATAAACAGGAGGTAGCTAGAGGGAGGGAGCTGATAAACAGGAGGTAGCTAGAGGGAGGGAGCTGATAAACAGGAGGTAGCTAGAGGGAGGGAGCTGATAAACAGGAGGTAGCTAGAGGGAGGGAGCTGATAAACAGGAGGTAGCTAGAGGGAGGGAGCTGATAAACAGGAGGTAGCTAGAGGGAGGGAGCTGATAAACAGGAGGTAGCTAGAGGGAGGGAGCTGATAAACAGGAGGTAGCTAGAGGGAGGGAGCTGATAAACAGGAGGTAGCTAGAGGGAGGGAGCTGATAAACAGGAGGTAGCTAGAGGGAGGGAGCTGATAAACAGGAGGTAGCTAGAGGGAGGGAGCTGATAAACAGGAGGTAGCTAGAGGGAGGGAGCTGATAAACAGGAGGTAGCTAGAGGGAGGGAGCTGATAAACAGGAGGTAGCTAGAGGGAGGGAGCTGATAAACAGGAGGTAGCTAGAGGGAGGGAGCTGATAAACAGGAGGTAGCTAGAGGGAGGGAGCTGATAAACAGGAGGTAGCTAGAGGAGGGAGCTGATAAACAGGAGGTAGCTAGAGGGAGGGAGCTGATAAACAGGAGGTAGCTAGAGGGAGGGAGCTGATAAACAGGAGGTAGCTAGAGGGAGGGAGCTGATAAACAGGAGGTAGCTAGAGGGAGGGAGCTGATAAACAGGAGGTAGCTAGAGGGAGGGAGCTGATAAACAGGAGGTAGCTAGAGGGAGGGAGCTGATAAACAGGAGGTAGCTAGAGGGAGGGAGCTGATAAACAGGAGGTAGCTAGAGGGAGGGAGCTGATAAACAGGAGGTAGCTAGAGGGAGGGAGCTGATAAACAGGAGGTAGCTAGAGGGAGGGAGCTGATAAACAGGAGGTAGCTAGAGGGAGGGAGCTGATAAACAGGAGGTAGCTAGAGGGAGGGAGCTGATAAACAGGAGGTAGCTAGAGGGAGGGAGCTGATAAACAGGAGGTAGCTAGAGGGAGGGAGCTGATAAACAGGAGGTAGCTAGAGGGAGGGAGCTGATAAACAGGAGGTAGCTAGAGGGAGGGAGCTGATAAACAGGAGGTAGCTAGAGGGAGGGAGCTGATAAACAGGAGGTAGCTAGAGGGAGGGAGCTGATAAACAGGAGGTAGCTAGAGGGAGGGAGCTGATAAACAGGAGGTAGCTAGAGGGAGGGAGCTGATAAACAGGAGGTAGCTAGAGGGAGGGAGCTGATAAACAGGAGGTAGCTAGAGGGAGGGAGCTGATAAACAGGAGGTAGCTAGAGGGAGGGAGCTGATAAACAGGAGGTAGCTAGAGGGAGGGAGCTGATAAACAGGAGGTAGCTAGAGGGAGGGAGCTGATAAACAGGAGGTAGCTAGAGGGAGGGAGCTGATAAACAGGAGGTAGCTAGAGGGAGGGAGCTGATAAACAGGAGGTAGCTAGAGGGAGGGAGCTGATAAACAGGAGGTAGCTAGAGGGAGGGAGCTGATAAACAGGAGGTAGCTAGAGGGAGGGAGCTGATAAACAGGAGGTAGCTAGAGGGAGGGAGCTGATAAACAGGAGGTAGCTAGAGGGAGGGAGCTGATAAACAGGAGGTAGCTAGAGGGAGGGAGCTGATAAACAGGAGGTAGCTAGAGGGAGGGAGCTGATAAACAGGAGGTAGCTAGAGGGAGGGAGCTGATAAACAGGAGGTAGCTAGAGGGAGGGAGCTGATAAACAGGAGGTAGCTAGAGGGAGGGAGCTGATAAACAGGAGGTAGCTAGAGGGAGGGAGCTGATAAACAGGAGGTAGCTAGAGGGAGGGAGCTGATAAACAGGAGGTAGCTAGAGGGAGGGAGCTGATAAACAGGAGGTAGCTAGAGGGAGGGAGCTGATAAACAGGAGGTAGCTAGAGGGAGGGAGCTGATAAACAGGAGGTAGCTAGAGGGAGGGAGCTGATAAACAGGAGGTAGCTAGAGGGAGGGAGCTGATAAACAGGAGGTAGCTAGAGGGAGGGAGCTGATAAACAGGAGGTAGCTAGAGGGAGGGAGCTGATAAACAGGAGGTAGCTAGAGGGAGGGAGCTGATAAACAGGAGGTAGCTAGAGGGAGGGAGCTGATAAACAGGAGGTAGCTAGAGGGAGGGAGCTGATAAACAGGAGGTAGCTAGAGGGAGGGAGCTGATAAACAGGAGGTAGCTAGAGGGAGGGAGCTGATAAACAGGAGGTAGCTAGAGGGAGGGAGCTGATAAACAGGAGGTAGCTAGAGGGAGGGAGCTGATAAACAGGAGGTAGCTAGAGGGAGGGAGCTGATAAACAGGAGGTAGCTAGAGGGAGGGAGCTGATAAACAGGAGGTAGCTAGAGGGAGGGAGCTGATAAACAGGAGGTAGCTAGAGGGAGGGAGCTGATAAACAGGAGGTAGCTAGAGGGAGGGAGCTGATAAACAGGAGGTAGCTAGAGGGAGGGAGCTGATAAACAGGAGGTAGCTAGAGGGAGGGAGCTGATAAACAGGAGGTAGCTAGAGGGAGGGAGCTGATAAACAGGAGGTAGCTAGAGGGAGGGAGCTGATAAACAGGAGGTAGCTAGAGGGAGGGAGCTGATAAACAGGAGGTAGCTAGAGGGAGGGAGCTGATAAACAGGAGGTAGCTAGAGGGAGGGAGCTGATAAACAGGAGGTAGCTAGAGGGAGGGAGCTGATAAACAGGAGGTAGCTAGAGGGAGGGAGCTGATAAACAGGAGGTAGCTAGAGGGAGGGAGCTGATAAACAGGAGGTAGCTAGAGGGAGGGAGCTGATAAACAGGAGGTAGCTAGAGGGAGGGAGCTGATAAACAGGAGGTAGCTAGAGGGAGGGAGCTGATAAACAGGAGGTAGCTAGAGGGAGGGAGCTGATAAACAGGAGGTAGCTAGAGGGAGGGAGCTGATAAACAGGAGGTAGCTAGAGGGAGGGAGCTGATAAACAGGAGGTAGCTAGAGGGAGGGAGCTGATAAACAGGAGGTAGCTAGAGGGAGGGAGCTGATAAACAGGAGGTAGCTAGAGGGAGGGAGCTGATAAACAGGAGGTAGCTAGAGGGAGGGAGCTGATAAACAGGAGGTAGCTAGAGGGAGGGAGCTGATAAACAGGAGGTAGCTAGAGGGAGGGAGCTGATAAACAGGAGGTAGCTAGAGGGAGGGAGCTGATAAACAGGAGGTAGCTAGAGGGAGGGAGCTGATAAACAGGAGGTAGCTAGAGGGAGGGAGCTGATAAACAGGAGGTAGCTAGAGGGAGGGAGCTGATAAACAGGAGGTAGCTAGAGGGAGGGAGCTGATAAACAGGAGGTAGCTAGAGGGAGGGAGCTGATAAACAGGAGGTAGCTAGAGGGAGGGAGCTGATAAACAGGAGGTAGCTAGAGGGAGGGAGCTGATAAACAGGAGGTAGCTAGAGGGAGGGAGCTGATAAACAGGAGGTAGCTAGAGGGAGGGAGCTGATAAACAGGAGGTAGCTAGAGGGAGGGAGCTGATAAACAGGAGGTAGCTAGAGGGAGGGAGCTGATAAACAGGAGGTAGCTAGAGGGAGGGAGCTGATAAACAGGAGGTAGCTAGAGGGAGGGAGCTGATAAACAGGAGGTAGCTAGAGGGAGGGAGCTGATAAACAGGAGGTAGCTAGAGGGAGGGAGCTGATAAACAGGAGGTAGCTAGAGGGAGGGAGCTGATAAACAGGAGGTAGCTAGAGGGAGGGAGCTGATAAACAGGAGGTAGCTAGAGGGAGGGAGCTGATAAACAGGAGGTAGCTAGAGGGAGGGAGCTGATAAACAGGAGGTAGCTAGAGGGAGGGAGCTGATAAACAGGAGGTAGCTAGAGGGAGGGAGCTGATAAACAGGAGGTAGCTAGAGGGAGGGAGCTGATAAACAGGAGGTAGCTAGAGGGAGGGAGCTGATAAACAGGAGGTAGCTAGAGGGAGGGAGCTGATAAACAGGAGGTAGCTAGAGGGAGGGAGCTGATAAACAGGAGGTAGCTAGAGGGAGGGAGCTGATAAACAGGAGGTAGCTAGAGGGAGGGAGCTGATAAACAGGAGGTAGCTAGAGGGAGGGAGCTGATAAACAGGAGGTAGCTAGAGGGAGGGAGCTGATAAACAGGAGGTAGCTAGAGGGAGGGAGCTGATAAACAGGAGGTAGCTAGAGGGAGGGAGCTGATAAACAGGAGGTAGCTAGAGGGAGGGAGCTGATAAACAGGAGGTAGCTAGAGGGAGGGAGCTGATAAACAGGAGGTAGCTAGAGGGAGGGAGCTGATAAACAGGAGGTAGCTAGAGGGAGGGAGCTGATAAACAGGAGGTAGCTAGAGGGAGGGAGCTGATAAACAGGAGGTAGCTAGAGGGAGGGAGCTGATAAACAGGAGGTAGCTAGAGGGAGGGAGCTGATAAACAGGAGGTAGCTAGAGGGAGGGAGCTGATAAACAGGAGGTAGCTAGAGGGAGGGAGCTGATAAACAGGAGGTAGCTAGAGGGAGGGAGCTGATAAACAGGAGGTAGCTAGAGGGAGGGAGCTGATAAACAGGAGGTAGCTAGAGGGAGGGAGCTGATAAACAGGAGGTAGCTAGAGGGAGGGAGCTGATAAACAGGAGGTAGCTAGAGGGAGGGAGCTGATAAACAGGAGGTAGCTAGAGGGAGGGAGCTGATAAACAGGAGGTAGCTAGAGGGAGGGAGCTGATAAACAGGAGGTAGCTAGAGGGAGGGAGCTGATAAACAGGAGGTAGCTAGAGGGAGGGAGCTGATAAACAGGAGGTAGCTAGAGGGAGGGAGCTGATAAACAGGAGGTAGCTAGAGGGAGGGAGCTGATAAACAGGAGGTAGCTAGAGGGAGGGAGCTGATAAACAGGAGGTAGCTAGAGGGAGGGAGCTGATAAACAGGAGGTAGCTAGAGGGAGGGAGCTGATAAACAGGAGGTAGCTAGAGGGAGGGAGCTGATAAACAGGAGGTAGCTAGAGGGAGGGAGCTGATAAACAGGAGGTAGCTAGAGGGAGGGAGCTGATAAACAGGAGGTAGCTAGAGGGAGGGAGCTGATAAACAGGAGGTAGCTAGAGGGAGGGAGCTGATAAACAGGAGGTAGCTAGAGGGAGGGAGCTGATAAACAGGAGGTAGCTAGAGGGAGGGAGCTGATAAACAGGAGGTAGCTAGAGGGAGGGAGCTGATAAACAGGAGGTAGCTAGAGGGAGGGAGCTGATAAACAGGAGGTAGCTAGAGGGAGGGAGCTGATAAACAGGAGGTAGCTAGAGGGAGGGAGCTGATAAACAGGAGGTAGCTAGAGGGAGGGAGCTGATAAACAGGAGGTAGCTAGAGGGAGGGAGCTGATAAACAGGAGGTAGCTAGAGGGAGGGAGCTGATAAACAGGAGGTAGCTAGAGGGAGGGAGCTGATAAACAGGAGGTAGCTAGAGGGAGGGAGCTGATAAACAGGAGGTAGCTAGAGGGAGGGAGCTGATAAACAGGAGGTAGCTAGAGGGAGGGAGCTGATAAACAGGAGGTAGCTAGAGGGAGGGAGCTGATAAACAGGAGGTAGCTAGAGGGAGGGAGCTGATAAACAGGAGGTAGCTAGAGGGAGGGAGCTGATAAACAGGAGGTAGCTAGAGGGAGGGAGCTGATAAACAGGAGGTAGCTAGAGGGAGGGAGCTGATAAACAGGAGGTAGTTAGAGGGAGGGAGCTGATAAACAGGAGGTAGCTAGAGGGAGGGAGCTGATAAACAGGAGGTAGCTAGAGGGAGGGAGCTGATAAACAGGAGGTAGCTAGAGGGAGGGAGCTGATAAACAGGAGCTACATTACAAATCTATTACATTTATTGAGAATTATGTAATGTAACGTGATGGAAATATTTTAAGCAGGCATATCCTGTCCAAACCCAGGATGCACTAAAAGAAGAATTTGTTTTAACTTGTATGAATGAAAAGCATTAATATATTGACTGCGACAATCAGTGAGACTAGTATATTGGATTTATCATTATGATGTTCAGATTCGAGAAAAGAAAAGATTTTATCGGACAACGTAGTCGTACATTTTACAAAAACTATTACTATACTATAGAAATATAGTACTATATAAATCTACTCATATTCCAATTATTTAATTTATTAATATAGTATTGTCGAAATAATTTCAAAATAATTTTGCAATGAGAAATTGACTTATCAAATCAACGTCATAGTAGATTGTGAAAACAAACATTTTTACAGTTTACTGCAGGTAAGGTTATATAATATTACAGATTCAGTTAAAATACTTATTCAGTCCTTTCTTCAGCCCTTCTTTCCTTGTTGCTGAAAGGGTAAGTCTCTTATGATGATATATAATGATTAATTATATACCCTCAGGAACTTTTCACAAGAATTTTCTTAAAATTTGGGCGAGCAATTTAGTGGGAGCGTGGTTAGTGCGTTGATTTTTCGAGAAAAGTGTTTGAAGTGCGTTTAATTTTCTGGTGCGTTTAAGTACTAAAAAGTGTGCTTTATTTTATCACTTTCTCACTATGTGTTGTCAGAAATCGTGGATCCATCGAAGTGCACACTCAACTACACTCTGCTACTAGAGTACTACTACTGCTACTATACAATTATACAGTTAAGACTTAAGACACCATTCATAAGTTCATAACTTCATAATAAGGTTAAAACGTAAAAAGTATTGACTTGTAATATATAAAACTGTCATGTGGTATTGGTAATGTGTCAGATTAAATATCAATACTATAATTCAAAGAATTATTTCTGTATATGTACAATCTCTACTATAATTCAGAGAATTATTTCTGATGTTGTTGTCTGTACGACCGCCCACGTGCAAATTAGATGAGAAATAGGAATTTAGGTAACAACCAAAACGTTCCATAGCAACGGTGTTTTAATGCACACATGCACGTGCAAAGATTGTTTTAACGTCATTTTGATCGGTTTTGTGGTAATTACGTTGTGTTTAAAGTGTTTTATATTTAAATCGGCTGTACCTTCGGTTGAGATGGATATTTTTTGATGCGATTAAAAATTTCTTTCAAAGAATACTACTAGCTTCGTCCCTGTTACCACGGGCTTTCTAGTCTCTACTATAATTCAAAGAATTATTTCTGTTTGTACACTGTACGACCGCCCACGTGCAAATCAGACGAGAAATAGGAAGTTGCGTAGTTACCATGGTAACGAGGATTGTTACACGCACGTGCACGTGCAATGATTGTTTTAACGTCATTTTGATCGGTTTTGTTGATATTACGCTGTGTTTAGTACAAGCAACATTTAAATTGGCTGTATCTTTAGTTGTGACGGATATTTTTTGACGCGATAAAAACTGACTGCCAAAGAAATAGAAAACTACTAGATTCATCCCTGTTAACACGGGCTTTCTAGTCTTACTTATAATTCAGAGAATTCTTTCTGTATGTACGACCGCCCACGTGCAAATTCGGTAAAAAGCAAAAGGTTGCAAAGTAACCATGGTAACAAGGATTGCTACACGCACGTGCACGTGCAATGATTGTTTTAACGTCATTTTGATCGGTTTTGTTGATATTATTATTACGCTGTGTTAAGTACGAGCAACATTTAAATCGGCTGTATCTTTGGTTTGTTTAGGTTATTTTTTTACGCGATTTAAACTTACTAACAAAAAATACTATTAGCTTCCTCCCTGTGACCACGGGTTTTCTAGTAATGTATAATGTACGACCGCCTACGTGCAAATCAGACGATACATAGGAAGTTAGGTTAAAACCAAAAGGTTGCATAGCAACGGTGTTGTAATGCACACGTACACGTGCAAAGATTGTTGGAACGGCATTTTGATCGGTTTTGTGGTAATCACGTTGTGTTTAAAGTGTTTAACATTTAAATCGGAAGTATCTTCGGTTGTGATGGATATTTTTTGATGCGATAAAAACTGACTGCCAAATAAATAGAAAACTACTAGCTTCATCCCTGTTACCATGGGCTTTCTAGTCATCTTACTTATATAATTCGAAAGATTATTTCTGTAGATTCGTAGAATGTATGTCTGTACGACCGCCCACGTGCAAATTAGATGAAGAATAAGAAGTTGCATAGCAACACAAATGGAAAAGCGCACGTGCAATGATTATTGGAACGTCTAGTCATCCTTAACGGGTAATACTTGTAGTTGTATTCGTAAAATATTTGTTTCAATGTTCAAATATTTCAAGACCGTCGACGAGTCCAACTTGGCGCGCGTCTTGGTAGGTTATTAAATTTAACCTACAATCGGTTTTGTTGTTATATTACGTTGTGTTTAGAGTGTTTTACATTATAATCGTTTATATATATCTTCGGTTGGGACGAATGTTTTTTGATGCATTATAACAACTGACTACTAAAAATATTTATAGTTATATGTTATAGTTATTATACTATGAGCTTCCTCCTTGTGACCACGGGCTTTCTAGTCATTATTATAATTCGAAGAGTTATTTCGGTCTGTCTGTCTGTACGACCACCCATGTTGTATTGTACTTGTAGGCCCGACGCGCACGAGTGCGCGGCTGTATGAGTATCGTGGCTTTCACCCCGATACTATAATTAGTGAAATGACAATAGTAGTACTAGTATAGGGGTCACGACGTGATACAAGTCATGACCTTGTGTTCCGTGCGAAATACATTATAATTAACGGGTGATACTCGTAAAATATCTGTTCCATATCGCGTCGACGAGTCCAACTCGGCGCGCGTCCTGGTAGGTTGTAAACCTACAAGTACAATATAATTGCGCTTTTCCGTAGATTTTCTGAATGTTTAATTAACAATTATTTAATTTTAGCCCTCAAATTTTGAATAAAATTGCTCTTTAAGTTTGAAGTTTAATGGTGTAAAATTGATTTAAAAGGTTGTTACTTTTTCAAAAATCAAGTTTTTAAAACAATTAACTTAAACGATTATCTTCAAGACCTGTGGTCCGAAATGGTTGTATTTTTAAATCTTCTGAATGAGAATCTACGGACATGCTTAAATTTAAACTACAATTGACTGCCAAAGCGTATTATCAAAGTGCTGGTATGTTCACATAGCCATGATATATGTGTATACGCGTACTGCGTGACGCGCTACTGCAAGCGAGAGGGCTCTGGTTAGAGCAACTGGCATGCATGACCGTTGCCATTATAATACCTTCCATACTACTATTAGTATCTGTATACTAATATACCCCCTTTACTGTTTATTCAGGCTATTATAATGTATAAGGCTCTTTGGAAGTTGTTTAGCAAGTTTATTTTTAGTCCGCTCTACCCATGATTATGGGTTTTGGTCAAATATATACAGATATACTTATAGTTATAGTAATAACAGTTATACTACTAATACTATTTGTACTAACTACTGTCTACTACTAGTTAAAAGAAATCTAAAAAGATAAATAAGCTACACTTACAAATTTACATACCTTATCGGACTTTTATTTGACCATCAAATTCTGAATTCAAAACCATCAAAAATCCAAATTTTTTCATCGTTTTTTTACGTTTTTAAAATTTTACTTTTAGCAAATAATTTGTTGTAGGTTTATTATAACCTACCAAGACGCACGCCGAGTTAGACTCGTCAAACGTACGCAGTCTTGATACATTTGAAAATTGAAAGAAAAATTTTACGAGTATCACCCGTATAACTATAATAATTTGTAAATTAATTTTTCAGACAATGAGCAAGAAAAGCAATCGTTAAGCAGTAAAAAATGTCAAAATATCTGTAGATCAGTGTCTATGATCATGAAAGTTGTGTAAACTTTCTTCTTGCTGACTAGATCGTTGCTTTACAGAGCAACGATCTGGAAGGGTTGACATCGTCAATCAAGTACGGCCGATGATTTGCTCTAACCAGAGCCCTCTCGCTTGCAGTACTACTACTAGCGCGCGATCCCGCAGTACGCGTAGACTCATATCATGTAGGACTAGGAGCGCATATCATGGCCATGTGAAGCCAATGATGATTAATCACTCTACACTCGACATTTTTTAAACGTTCTCTAGGTTAACCCCTAACCCTCTAATCTGATCCCAACTAACCCTACTAGTGACTAGCCGTACTATTGACTATACAGCTTTCGCCACGGTATTAGTACATGGAATGAGGGTCGCGACGTGAGCAGTGAGACAACTAACCCGATACAATCCCTAACTGAAGCAATGATGCATGTATAATGTATATGGGCCTTTTCACAATTCTTTGATCAGTTGGTTTCAAATTGTTTGTTGTTGAAATTAAGTTGTTTGAAACAAGTTAGAGTCATAATTTGAGAAAGAAAAAAACCAACAATTCTTATAAACCAGTTAAGAAGAACAGCCATCACAGTTAAAGAGTAAAACTAACGTTTAATCTGTAATTTGTAATTGAAATTCTTGAAACAAGGAGTTATCCAAAGAATAAGGAAAAGTTGCAAAATAATATTGTTTAGATCGAATCCCAATTTTATATCTAAAGTAGAGCATAATAATAATATAAAAAAAAACATTTTCTAACAAAAAAGCGTTGTTTAACTATTATAAACTAGCAAAATTTCACAAAGCTTTTAAATTTTAAAATCAAAATATCTTAATTTAATTGTATCCCCTAAAATTATCTCGATTTTTAACATAATATATAATAAAATGTTTAATGATCTCAATGAGAAGAATGGCAAGAATAATTTGCTGAAATGGCGTTTGCTGAAATCCCAAATTAATGATCGTTAAGAAATTCTACTCTAGTTTCCACACCGCTTAAACAGGATATCCAAAGTTCAATCATTGTAAAAATCATCTCATATTAGCGACAAGAAAAACGCCATTGTTGGACTCCTCCGCAAACTATCACTTTTCGTATCACTTTTAAATAATCCCTCCTCCACATATCATATTATATGACAGTAACGAAAATACTAGATAATCTTCAAAATATTAACTTTAAACATCTTGTACTAAATAAACAAAACTCTGTTCAAACAAACAAAAAATAAAGAAGAAAAAGAAAGAGTAGAGCGATCAGTGAACTGGTTTAAATAAGTAAACCAGTAAAACAGTAATCGTAGACCACAACTAAATTAGAATAAAATTTACTGTAGGTTCATGATTATAACCTACTAAGGGGTCGTTCACACATCACTACGTGATCACTGAGGGGGAGTGTAAAAGTGATTACTTAATATGTGAACAGCCTGTCCAACACTGCAACCACACTGCATAGTGAATAACGATATAAACATTATAGAGCAAAATCGGACGCAAAGGAAAGTACCTGAAAGTCATGATGATGAAAATCATGATAGATTATGGTATACAAGGTCGGACACCTTTTGGGCATATTCTGACAGAAGATGAGAGCATTAACAGCATTAACGAGCAGAAACAACTTAGCGTTGAGACGTTGATTATGTTGGAGGGAAATATATATAAATATATAAGTACATAGGAGATAAATTGTAATTTATCAAGAATAAAATGTATACTGTTACTGTACTATTGCCACCCCCCTCCCTCCGTATGCCGCTTTATAGTTTATACATACTGCAAAGGTATTGTGTATAGTTTATACATACTGCAAAGGTATTGTGTATAAATTACACTTACATCTTCCAAAACCTCCCCCACGCTGTCTTACGTTATAAGCTTATAATATGTGAACTCAATAAATAATCTCAATAACTTAAAACTGCGGTTGAGTGATATTGATGATAGCACAAAACACGACCACTCCAAATCCGAACACGAATATTGATCCTTTAGACATCACCAGGTGCTGTACCTCGTTCCGGCTTATTGGCCTGAAATAATGGGGGGTTACATGCCTGAAATAGAAATATGGGGTGGGGGGGGGGTTACACGCCTGAAATAGAAATATGGGGTGGGGGGGGGGGGGGGGGGGGTGACACGCCTGAAATAGAAATATGGGGTGGGGGGGGGGGGGGTGACACGCCTGAAATAGAAATATGGGGTGGGGGGGGGGTGACACGCCTGAAATAATCCAGTTTTGTTATAGTCGATATCATCATTCAAAGCATAACAGAATCGGATGATTCTAATCAGTTTTACCTGCAAATATTGGCAATCCGAAACCTGCAAACTATGTAACTATTTAACTAGAACTAACTGACTAACTAGAACTAACTGACTAACTAGAACTAACAAACTAACTAACTAACTAACTAACTAACTAATTGACTAACTAATTGACTAACTAACTAACTAACTAACTAACCAACTAATTAACTAACTAACTAACTAAGTAACTAACTAACTAACTAACTAACTAATTGACTAATTAACTAACTAAGTAACTAACTAACTAACTAATTAACTATCTAACTAACTAACTAACAAACTAACTAACTAACTAACTAACTAGAACTAATTAACTTACTAACTGACTAACTAACTAAATAACTAACTAACTAACTAACTAACTAACTAACTAACTAACTACTTAACTAACTAACAAACTAACTAACTAACTAACTAACTAACTAACCAATTGACTAACTAACTAAATAATTGACTAACTAACTAATTGACTAACTAACTAACTAACTAACTAACTAACTAACTAACTAACTAACTAACTAACTAACCAACTAACTAACTAACTAACTAATTAACTAACTAACTGACTAACTAACTAACTAACTAACTAACTAACTAACTAACTAACTAACTAACTAACTAATTAACTAACAAACTAACAAACTAACTAACTAACTAACTAACTAACTAACTAACTAACTAACTAACTAATTGACTAACTAACTAACTAATTGACTAACTAACTAATTGACTAACTAACTAACTAACTAACTAACTAACTAACTAACTAACAAACCAACTAACTAACTAACTAACTAACTAACTAACTAATTGACTAACTAACTAACTAATTGACTAACTAACTAATTGACTAACTAACTAACTAACTAACTAACTAACTAACTAACCAACTAACTAACTAACTAACTAACTAACTAACTAACTAACTAACTAACTAACTAATTAACTAACTAACTAACTAACTAATTAGCTAACTAACTAACTAACTAACTAACTAACTAACTAACTAACTAACTAACTAACTAACCTGATATCGTCAATACTAGCGTCTCCACCGCGGTGTCCGTTAGCTGTGTCCACGTGGTTAGGATTAACAAATGTAGTGTCGTCATCTAGTGCTGTCTCAACTAGCACTGCGGAGTCTGCTTCTGTGTCAGACGGCTCAGCACTGGGAGATTTGGGCGATTTATTCTTACTATTCTATATGATGTAAATATTATTTAATGTAAAGATTATAAAGATGATATCGCGGTTGATATTGTTTATTGAATACCGTCTAAGTAGGGGGGGGGGGGGGTCCAAGGGGAACTTTGGGGAATTTTGGGGAACTTTTTTTTTGGGAACTTCAGGAAACCTGGGGGACTTTCCCAAAGTTCCCCAAAAAAATTATCATGCCAACAAAATTATCATGCTGCAAGTATCAACAAGTAAGTTAAGATTCAGTACCTTATAATAACATACATGTTAACATTAATGGGTATTAATGTATATTAGAGAAATTTTGAATAAATTTGGGGAACTTTTTTTTGGGGAACTTCAGAAAGTTCCCCAAAAGTTCCCCAAAAAAATGATCATGCCAAAAAAATTATCATGCTGCAAGTATCAACAAGTAAGTTAAGATTATACCTTATAATAACATACATGTTAACATTAATGGGTATTAATGTATATTAGAGAAATTTTGAATAAATTTGGGGAACTTTTTTTTGGGGAACTTCAGAAAGTTCCCCAAAAGTTCCCCAAAAAAATGATCATGCCAAAAAAATTATCATGCTGCAAGTATCAACAAGTAAGTTAAGATTATACCTTATAATAACATACATGTTAACATTAATGGGTATTAATGTATATTAGAGAAATTTTGAATAATTTTGGGGTATTTTTGGGAACTTTTTTTTGGGGAACTTAAGAAATCTTGGGGGACTTTCCCAAAGTTCCCCTTGGACCCCCCCCCCTTAGTAATATTTACAAACCACCAAATAGCATATAGTGATATAGTATAAAACCAGTAATACCTGAACATTACAGAAGCGTTATTAACATCAACTCTGGCGTAATCAAGTTGTACCGTTAGTCCGATACATATTACAACACCGCCCACACACAGACCAATCCACACGCCTGATACCTGCAGACTAGGTTTCAGGAGCAACAGGGAACCTGCAAGTTATTTAGTAATTAATTAATTAATTAGTTTGTCTGTTTATCATAATATAATCTATTTCTTCATCAACTAATACGGTGCACCGTGTGTACTTATCTGTTTTGTTTGTTAATAATTTTCGATCTAACATGTTGGCGGTGATTCGGCAGGTGCACCGATTAAAGATTTGATTGACAGTATACCCAGTATTAGTCCTAACATGCTTCTATTCATGGCTGGAGCCCGGGCGCTGGCTCTAAGGACCGGGGTGGAGATCGGTACCTACAACCTAGCTCCGTACCAGAGATTTGTATAATATGTATCTGCCCTGAGTGCCCACGCGCGCGCGAGTTAGCTAGCGCGCGTTCACATGGTACCCTACCAGAGTTTATGCGCCTTCCAAAAACGTTTAGCATATTCCGTTAAATATTTTCATAAATTAAAAGATTGACATGAATCCGCAAATAGGTGCATGTCATCCTGCAAGCTAACATTGATGCGTGTTTAGGTACATATGTCAGTTCATGTGTATCAGTTCATAGCAATCGGATATTAAGATTTACAATCAGGATCGCAAGCAAAGGGCCACGTGTCCGATATTAATCTATACATGCACATCATTATTCAATATTTATTAATAATACAAGTCACTACAACAATATGCATCATTAGTTACATAAATAGTTAAGCCGGAATGTTATAAATTTACCTGTAACTAAGGATGTGATAAAACCAACAGTTGTTATTATCATAGGCGTAATGTGACGGTTAAGTCCCCTTAAAATTCCGTTCATCGTTATCTGAAAATTACCGGAGTAATTAGGATAAGAATTAGTTATAAATTATATATATTACGTTAGTACAATGATGATGTCCTAAAATATGGGACACGTATTTCGCTTTTACTCTTCTGATCGGATTGGTATAATATTACAGAATGTGTGGTGTCAGTTCTAATTTAATTTAGGTATCTGGAGAGTGTGTCCCAGGTAGCTCATTTCTCTAAAATATTTACACTCAGAGGAGAAAGGGGCGGGGAACATGTCAGCACCCGGGATCAATAAAGGGGGGGGGGGGGGGGGGGCAACTCAAGATATCAGCACCCGGGATCAATAAAGGGGGGGGGGGGGGCAACTCAAGATATCAGCACCCGGGATCAATAAAGGGGGGGGGCAACTCAAGATATCAGCACCCGGATCAATAAAGGGGGGGGGGGGGCAACTCGAGATATCAGCACCCGGGATCAATAAAGGGGGGGGGGGGGCAACTCAAGATATCAGCACCTGGGATCAATAAAGGGGGGGGGGGGGCAACTCAAGATATCAGCACCCGGGATCAATAAAGGGGGGGGGGGGGCAACTCAAGATATCAGCACCCGGGATCAATAAAGGGGGGGGGCAACTCAAGATATCAGCACCCGGGATCAATAAAGGGGGGGGGGGGGGGCAACTCAAGATATCAGCACCCGGATCAATAAAGGGGGGGGGGGGGGCAACTCAAGATATCAGCACCCGGGATCAATAAAGGGGGGGGGGGGGGGGGGGCAACTCAAGATATCAGCACCCGGGATCAATAAAGGGGGGGGGGGGGCAACTCAAGATATCAGCACCCGGGATCAATAAAGGGGGGGGGGGGGCAACTCAAGATATCAGCACCCGGGATCAATAAAGGGGGGGGGGGGCAACTCAAGATATCAGCATCCGGGATCAATAAAGGGGGGGGGGGCAACTCAAGATATCAGCACCCGGGATCAATAAAGGGGGGGGGGGCACTTAAGATATCAGCACCCGGGATCAATAAAGAGGGGGGGGGGGCATTCAAGATATCAGCACCCAGGATCAATAAAGGGGGGGGGCATTCAAGATATCAGCACCCGGGATCAATAAAGGGGGGGGGGCACTTAAGATATCAGCACCCGGGATCAATAAAGGGGGGGGGGGCATTCAAGATATCAGCACCCGGGATCAATAAAGGGGGGGGGGGCACTTAAGATATCAGCACCCGGGATCAATAAAGGGGGGGGGCATTCAAGATATCAGCACCCGGGATCAATAAAGGGGGGGGGGGGGGCACTCAAGATATCAGCACCCGGGATCAATAAAGGGGGGGGCAACTCAAGATATCAGCACCCGGGATCAATGAAGGAAGGGGGGGGGGGCAACTCAAGATATCAGCTCCCGGGATCAATAAAGGGGGGGGGGGCGGGAAACATGTCAGCACCCGGGATCAATAAAGGGTGGGGGGGCAACTCAAGATATCAGCTCCCGGGATCAATAAAGGGGGGGGGGGCGGGAAACATGTCAGCACCCGGGATCAATAAAGGGGGGGGGGGCAACTCAAGATATCAGCACCCGGGATCAATAAAGGGGGGGGGGGGGGCAACTCAAGATATCAGCACCCGGGATCAATAAAGGGGGGGGGGGGGGGCAACTCAAGATATCAGCACCCGGGATCAATAAAGGGGGGGGGGGGGCAACTCAAGATATCAGCACCCGGGATCAATAAATGGGGGGGGGGGGAGCAACTCAAGATATCAGCACCCGGGATCAATAAAGGGGGGGGGGGCAACTCAAGATATCAGCACCCGGGATCAATAAAGGGGGGGGGGGCAACTCAAGATATCAGCACCCGGGATCAATAAAGGGGGGGGGGGGGCAACTCAAGATATCAGCACCCGGGATCAATAAAGGGGGGGGGGGCAACTCAAGATATCAGCACCCGGGATCAATAAAGGGGGGGGGGGGCAACTCAAGATATCAGCACCCGGGATCAATAAATGGGGGGGGGGGAGCAACTCAAGATATCAGCACCCGGGATCAATAAAGGGGGGGGGGGCAACTCAAGATATCAGCACCCGGGATCAATAAAGGGGGGGGGGGGGCAACTCAAGATATCAGCACCCGGGATCAATAAAGGGGGGGGGCAACTCAAGATATCAGCACCCGGGATCAATAAAGGGGGGGGGCAACTCAAGATATCAGCACCCGGGATCAATAAAGGGGGGGGGGCAACTCAAGAGATCAGCACCCGGCATCAATAAAGGGGGGGGGGGCAAATCAAGATATCAGCACCCGGGATCAATAAAGGGGGGGGGGGCAACTCAAGATATCAGCACCCGGGATCGGATCAATAAAGGGGGGGGGGGGGGCAGAGAGGCTAAGATGTAGTAACTGATTGGGAGATGCACCACATGGCACGTGCCAGAATCACTGTCACGTGTCAAATCAAATAGTTATAGTATGCTGTCGGCTGATTGGTGTTATTATTTTAACAAATGTAATACATGACTTGTTTTTGATTGATAAACCAACATAATGGCCTTACATGTAACTGATATTATGGAAATAAATAGCGGTGAAATTTGTTGGTCAGAACAAATCGCTGACGTGATCGGTATTATAGCGGACACAATATGCTCACAACTATTAACATTCTGTGAAAGTTTTAAAAGCAGTAACTACAATAAATAATAAATAGCGCATGTAATATCAGGTAGTTTAATTACATACCTGATAAGCGTCGAGGAAGACATAGCAGACTATCCAAGGAGTTAGTTTATTTAAGTATTGTGAAGGAGAGAATACTTTAGAGAGAGCAGCTTGACCTGTGTGGGACACATGTTTTACTTGTCTCTTTCTTTTTATCTTACTTATCACACTTACTTACTGTATTTTCTATCCTTCATGTTTTACTTGTCTCTTTCTTTTTATCTTACTTATCACACTTACTTACTGTATTTTCTATCCTTCATGTTTTACTTGTCTCTTTCTTTTTATCTTACTTATCACACTTACTTACTGTATTTTCTATCCTTCATGTTTTACTTGTCTCTTTCTTTTTATCTTACTTATCACACTTACTTACTGTATTTTCTATCCTTCATGTTTTGTAAATTCACAAAAAAAAGCATGGGCATTTTTTACAAAGTGTTCAGAAATTAATTCAAGTAATAATGTTTAGTCGTGGGTTTAGTAATTAGTTAGCATTATTATAAAAATGTCTTAGAACAGCTAAAATAGTGTTTTAAAATGCACATCAGAATTAACAAACTTCTCACCAATACCCGCGTAATTAATTAAATAATGAATATTAAGATGGGGACTACTAATTACTAATCCACACTACTAATTACTAATCCACACTACTAATTACTAATCCACACTACTAATTACTAATCCACACTACTAATTACTAATCCACACTACTAATTACTAATCCACACTACTAATTACTAATCCACACTACTAATTACTAATCCACACTACTAATTACTAATCCACACTACTAATTACTAATCCACACTACTAATTACTAATCCACACTACTAATTACTAATCCACACTACTAATTACTAATCCACACTACTAATTACTAATCCACACTGCTAATTACTAATCCACATTACTAATTACTAATCCACACTACTAATTACTAATCCACACTACTAATTACTAATCCACACTACTAATTACTAATACACACTTCTAATTACTAATCCACACTACTAATTACTAATCCACACTACTAATTACTAATCCACACTACTAATTACTAATCCACACTACTAATTACTAATCCACACTACTAATTACTAATCCACACTACTAATTACTAATACACACTACTAATTACTAATCCACACTTCTAATTACTAATCCACACTACTAATTACTAATCCACACTTCTAATTACTAATCCACACTACTAATTACTAATCCACACTACTAATTACTAATCCACACTACTAATTACTAATCCACACTACTAATTACTAATCCACACAACTAATTACTAATCCACACTACTAATTACTAATTACTACTAATTACTAATCCACACTACTAATTACTAATTACTACTAATTACTAATCCACACTACTAATTACTAATCCACACTACTAATTACTAATCCACACTACTAATTACTAATTACTACTAATTACTAATCCACACTACTAATTACTAATTACTACTAATTACTAATCCACACTACTAATTACTAATTACTACTAATTACTAACATGCGAGACCGCTGGCTACAAGTAGAGTTGAAGTGAGAAGAGATGAGAATATTGTACTTCTTATATACTTCCTGGCGTTATCGACCTGAGGTGTACAAACTGGTTACTACAACTGCAGGTCTCATTGACTTAAATCTTAATTATGCTATTTAATTTATTTAATTTGAAGTGTGCCCCAGTTCGCAAGATTATATGAATATATTATTTATGCCCATATCGATTCAAATTATAGTTTCAAGTCATTGTTATTTAATATTATGCGTATAATCATTTATAATAGTTGTAATAATTGTAATAATTGCTGAACTTACTTTTCCTGACGCCACTGACTGTGAAATGTGTGTAGTTGCTGCGACACTGAGACCGTATTGTAACTGAGATAATTGGCAATGCTATCAAAGAGAGTTTTGAGAATATACTGGAACCATACAAACTATAAAGTATGTTCAACTCTGCTGTTTGATCATGTTCATTGTTCATGATAACCATTATCAATCTTTATACCTTCATTACGCTCCACTGTATTACATGTAAATGTAGGTACATTGAACAACAACAGGACGGAGCAATATAGCTAATGAAGCGGCGTTTAACATTTCAGACAAAAGCTCGTTTTAGATAAATTAGCAAATTGAAGATTGTCGATATTTTGAACGCTCAGTTTAAATCAAATTGTCACTATTGAGGTTAAGAGCTGCAGTAAGGAAATAAAGGAAATCTTACAAGATTATCACATAATAATGATGAATAATTTAATGAATAAACTCGATTACACTTTTAAACTTGAATTATGAATATTATATGTATCTAAAAGACATTACAGTAATAAAATTTAGTTGATAAAGAGCTAGTATCGACAAAAAGGCTTCCTTACCAGATAAGAGATGGAGACAACAGTAAAACCAATAGCATTGACTTTAAAAACATCGGGATCTCTACTTCCAACTATCAGTAAAAATACTTCGTACATTCCTGTGGAGAGATAAGGAATATTACATTCCTGTGGAGAGATAAGGAATATTACATTCCTGTGGAGAGATAAGGAATATTACATTCCTGTTAATCCTGGACCAGGCAAAAGTCCTGCTCACATTGGGACGTCCGCTCGGTTTCTTGATGTAATCCGACTTATATGGTCCTAAATAACAATAATTACTCGGGTACACTTTTTCACCAGTGGGGCATTTCTCGGAATCACGCCCTTTTTGACCGCGCCCATTTCGCGACCCCCACTATAGATTATCTCAGCTTCTGATTGAGATACAGACCTTAGACATATACCAAAATGTGCCTAAGATGCATGTTTATATTAGTGCTATGAAGATACTTAAGGCCTAAGAGACTTAGTTTTTGAGAAATCGCCAAAAATCCGATTTTACTATATAACAGTCTTGCAGTAACAATTATTACACTTATTTCAAGATATCTCAGCTTCTGATTGGAGCTAAGCGCTCATCTTGGGCATTAAAATGGTCAGAATCATCATATTGAGTGGGGTAGAGCATGGTTTTAAAGTCTTAAGACTTCAGATTGTTGAGTTATTAGGTCAGATCCCATTTTTATGCTCTCGCGAGTAGCGATTGATGCACTTATTTCAAGATATCTCAGCTTCTGATTGGAGCTAAGCGTTCATCTTGGGCATTGGAATGGTCAAAATCATCAAATTGAGTGGGGTAGAGCATAGTTTTAAAGTCTTGAGACTTCAGGTTGTTGAGTTATTAGGTCAGATCCCATTTTTATGCTCTCGCGAGTAGCGATTGATGCACTTATTTCAAGATATCTCAGCTTCTGATTGGAGCTAAGCGTACATCTTGGGCATTGGAATGGTCAGAATCATCACATTGAGTGGAGTAGAGCATAGTTTTAAAGTCTTTAGACTTCAGGTTGTTGAGTTATTAGGTCAGATCCCATTTTTACGCTCTCGCGAGTAGCGATTGATGCACTTATTTCAAGATATCTCAGCTTCTGATTGGAGCTAAGCGTTCATCTTGGGCATTGAAATGATCAGAATCATCACATTGAGTGGGGTAGAGCATGGTTTTAAAGTCTTGAGACTTTAGGTTGTTGAGTTATTAGGTCAGATCCCATTTTTACACTCTCGCGAGTAGCGATTGATGCACTTATTTCAAAATATCTCAGCTTCTGATTGGAGCTAAGCGTTCATCTTGGGCATTGAAATGGTCAGAATCATCACATTGAGTGGGGTAGAGTGTTGTTTTAAAGTCTTCAGACTTCAGGTTGTTGAATTATTAGGTTAAAACATATTTTTACACTCTCGCGAGTAGCGATTGACACACTTATTACAAGATATCTCAGCTTCTGATTGAAGCTAAGCGCTTATCATGGGCATTAAAATGGTCAGAATGATCAAATTAAGTGGGGTAATGCATGTTCCTAGGGCTAGAGGTTTTAGTAAAATTTTATTGATATTTCTTGGCAATCGCTACTCGCGAGAGCGTAAAAATGGGATCTGACCTAATAACTCAACAACATGAAGTTCCAAGATGCTCTACCCCACTCAATGTGATGATTCTGACCATTCCAATGCCCAAGATGAACGCTTAGCTCCAATCAGAAGCTGAGATATCTTGAAATAAGTGCATCAATCGCTACTCGCGAGAGCGTAAAAATGGGATCTGACCTAATAGCTCAACAACCTGAAGTCTCAAGACTTTAAAACTATGCTCTACCCCACTCAATGTGATGATTCTGACCATTTCAATGCCCAAGATGAACGCTTAGCTCCTATCAGAAGCTGAGATATCTTGAAATAAGTGCATCAATAAGTGCATCAATCGCTACTCGCGAGAGCGTAAAAATGGGATCTGACCTAATAGCTCAACAACCTGAAGTCTCAAGACTTTAAAACTATGCTCTACCCCACTCAATGTGATGATTCTGACCATTTCAATGCCCAAGATGAACGCTTAGCTCCTATCAGAAGCTGAGATATCTTGAAATAAGTGCATCAATCGCTACTCGCGAGAGCGTAAAAATGGGATCTGACCTAATAACTCAACAATCTGAAGTCTCAAGACTTTAAAACTATGCTCTACCCCACTCAATGTGATGATTCTGACCATTTCAATGCCCAAGATGAACGCTTAGCTCCAATCAGAAGCTGAGATATCTTGAAATAAGTGCATCAATCGCTACTCGCGAGAGCGTAAAAATGGGATCTGACCTAATAACTCAACAACCTGAAGTCTCAAGACTTTAAAACTATGCTCTACCCCACTCAATGTGATGATTCTGACCATTCCAATGCCCAAGATGAACGCTTAGCTCCTATCAGAAGCTGAGATATCTTGAAATAAGTGCATCAATCGCTACTCGCGAGAGCGTAAAAATGGGATCTGACCTAATAACTCAACAACCTGAAGTCTAAAGACTTTAAAACTATGCTCTACTCCACTCAATGTGATGATTCTGACCATTTCAATGCCCAAGATGAACGCTTAGCTCCAATCAGAAGCTGAGATATCTTGAAACAAGTGCATCAATCGCTACTCGCGAGAGCATAAAAATGGGATCTGACCTAATAACTCAACAACCTGAAGTCTCAAGAATTTAAAACCATGCTCTACCCCACTTAATATGATGATTCTGACCATTTTAATGCCCAAGATGAGCGCATAGCTCCAATCAGAAGCTGAGATATCTTGAAATAAGTGTAATAATTGTTACTTGTGAGGCTGTTATATAGTAAAATCGGATTTTTGGCGATTTCTCAAAAACTAAGTCTCTTAGGCCTTAAGTATCTTCATAGCACTATTATAAACATGCATCTTAGGCACATTTTGGTTCATGCCTGAGGTCTGTATCTCAATCAGAAGCCGAGATAATTTATAGTGGGGGTCGCGATATGGGTGCGGTCAAAAAGGGCGTGATTCCGAGAAATGCCCCACTGGTGAAAAAGTGTACCCGAGTAATTAGTGTTATTTAGGACCATATAAGTCGGATTACATCGAGAAACCGAGCGGACGTCCCAATGTGAGCAGAACTTTTGCCTGGTCCAGGATTATGTGGAGAGATAAGGAATATTACATTCCTGTGGAGTGATAAGGAATATTACATTCCTGTGGAGAGATAAGGAATATTACATTCCTGTGGAGAGATAATGAATATTACATTCCTGTGGAGAGATAAGGAATATTACATTCCTGTGGAGAGATAAGGAATATTACATTCCTGTGGAGAGATAAGGAATATTACATTCCTGTGGAGAGATAAGGAATATTACATTCCTGTGGAGAGATAAGGAATATTACATTCCTGCGGAGAGATAAGGAATATTACATTCCTTTGGAGAGATAAGGAATATTACATTCCTGGAGAGAGATAAGGAATATTACATTTCTAGAGAGAGATAAGGAATATTACATTCCTGGAGAGAGATAAGGAATATTACATTCCTGTGGAGAGATAAGGAATATTACATTCCTGTGGAGAGATAAGGAATATTACATTCCTGTGGAGAGATAAGTAGTTTGCTGAATTATCATTCACATTGAACCTATAAAAAACAGCCACTCAAACAATAGTCTTAGTAAGCATGTATGAAGTTAGCACGTGTGTTAGCGTGTGTGTTAGCGCGTGTGTTAGCGTGTGTGTTAGCGTGTGTGTTAGCGTGTGTGTTAGCGTGTGTGTTAGCACGTGTGTTAGCGTGTGTGTTAGCGTGTGTGTTAGCGCGTGTGTTAGCGCATGTGTTAGCGCGTGTGTTAGCGCGTGTGTTAGCGCGTGTGTTAGCGCGTGTGTTAGCGTGTGTGTTAGCGTGTGTGTTAGCGCGTGTGTTAGCGTGTGTGTTAGCACGTGTGTTAGCGCGTGTGTTAGCGCGTGTGTTAGCGCGTGTGTTAGCGCGTGTGTTAGCGCGTGTGTTAGCGCGTGTGTTAGCGCGTGTGTTAGCGTGTGTGTTAGCGCGTGTGTTAGCGTGTGTGTTAGCGTGTGTGTTAGCGTGTGTGTTAGTACGTGTTAGCGCGTGTGTTAGCGTGTGTGTTAGCACGTACCCCACTCGAGCATGATAAGACCACAGCTAGGCAGCCCTGTTATCAGCGTGTTACTCCATTGTCCGAGAGATAGAATTGTAAACCCTCCCCAGGTGTGTGAGTGAGGCTGAAAGAAGGATATTTTAATCTAAATTTTAGTGCGTAACTAATAACTATACACTTTGACTTTCAAGAAAGACGTGACAAGTCTAAAAAATGCTTAACAATGTCTAACTTTAAACAAATATTACTGTCAGGATACGTTATAGATTTGGCAACTTGCCAACACACCTGACAGCTATCATAAACTTAAGTACTTTAGACTATATCACTAGATAGTCTTTAGTTTTAACATTTTATCACTACGGCACAGTGATGTAACGTTAACAGTCTGTAGACAACCTTACAAATAAGTTTTCGAAATTCTCTTCGAAACCTTAACCCCCCCCCCCCCCCCCGGCCCCCACACATTTCTATATTAATGTGACTATGACTAAACTGAACAGTTGAACAACACGATACTGCGTGCATGACACTCATATTCTAAACATAACACATGCTATTATATATTAAATATATGTGTACACTACTCACACAACACACACACACACACACACACACACACACACACACACACACACACACACACACACACACACAGACGCACACACACACACACACACACACACACACACACACACACACACACACACACACACACACACACACACACACACACACACACACTCTACACACACACACACACACACACACACACACACACACACACACACACACACACACAGACGCACACACACACACACACACACACACACACACACACACACACACACACACACACACACACACTCTACACACACACACACACACACACACACACACACACACACACACACACACACACACACACACACACACACACACACACACACACACACACACACACACACACACACACACACACACACACACACACACACACACACACACACTCTACACACACTACACACACCGGAAATGTAACACAGAGTTTAGTGGGTAATTGTGGGTAATTGTTTTATAATATACACAACTATAAGCAAGACGTGTATTGTTGAAATGTAGTTCATGTCTAATGTAGGTAATATTTAGATATTTAATGTCATGTTCATTATACAATTTTCTGTTCTTATTACATGAGATAACAGTCTATAATTATCTAAACTATATTTTGACTTTTTTAAATCTCCCTGGTAACCGCTAAAAACAGTGAACTTAACCAAAAAGCGAACCTTTACTGATAAGTGAAAGTATTGAAATAAATAGTAACCTTTTTGAAGTGAAAGTAGGCGAGTAGAAGTAGCGGCTGTAGTAACTCTGATATTGTGTAACACCAGTGTAGCGTCTGTAGTTGTAGTAGTATTAATAATCGTGGTTAAGTAACCCCGGCCCCCCCCCCCCCCCCCCCTAAGTAACCCCCCCCCCCCCCCCCCCTTAAGTAATCACACTTTGTAGAAGGGACAGTGTAATGAGCAAGTTGGTAATGTTTAATGTTTAGTGTTGCACTGGGGGTGTATTAGAAACATGAGAAGTGATTTAGCTCAGCTCAATTAGATAATATTAGGGGTGTTCCTTAAACACATTAAATAAATACGGCAACAGTGAATACTGAATAGACATTGTTCCTTGGCCCAAGTATAGCATTCTATAGAACAACAAAGTTTTAAAAATGTGATGAATTATTTGTTTAAACTAATGAATGATTAAAAAGGAATGTATGATTATAAATGTAACGAATTAAGGAATTAAAGGCAACCCGATCTTACCTCAACATTAGCATTAAACGAGAACGTAACTAGAGTTAAAGTAGCAAGAGCGCCGCCCAAGGTCACTATTACACTGAAAATATTACAGCGAGTTTTAAAAACTCGGTAAATTTATAATGTTAATATTATTAATTAATTAACTAGTTAAATCTGTCCTTTGTATTCCCTTTTATTCCCTTCTATTCCTTTGTATTCCCTTTTATTCCTTTTTATTCCCTTCTATTCCTTTGTATTCCCTTTTATTCCCTTCTATTCCTTTTTATTCCTTGATTGTTTATTCTGTTCGTTTTCATCTTATCTTAAGAAATTTGGCAGTTCTTTATGATTTATTCTAGAAGAAATTCAACACTCAAACGTTGTAACCACGTGATAACGTTGTAACCACGTGATAACGTTATAACCATATGATCAGTGATCACGTGTCATTACATGACGTCGCTTCACTTTCGTAGTATCGAGCATGATATTGCAACATTCACTCTGCATGACGATTAACAAGATTCATAACCCCTTACCCCCCAGTTCCATGGCCGGATATTATGCCGAATTATTAGACGGAGATCGTCTAAATATTTCTCCGGATATTTCTCCGGTTGGCAGTTCCACTACCGGAGACCATCTACGGTAATTTTGTTGATTCTGTATGAATTAATCTCCGTTAAATTCCCGGAGAGCTTCATCTCCGTATAATACAGTAGACGGAGCCGGAGAATCATCTCCGGAGATGATCTACGGGAAATGGACCTCCGTCTAATAATTTGGCATAATATCCGGCCATGGAACTGGGGTGTAATAATATAATATTATAATATTTACCTGTAAACCACAGCTCTTTGTTTGTTTAATATAAACAAGTACTTTGCCATGCACAGCGACACTGCGTTTATAGGTACTATTGCCAACGACTGAAATGTGTTCATTACAAAGGTATCAATTACAAAGGTATCAATTACAAAGGTATCAATTACAAAGGTATCAATACGGGGCGGTAAATACCAGTCTGTAGTAATTTAAACTAACACTATTATAGAGACATGGAATTAACTCGACATCAAGAGTGAAGTTAGAATGTATTGAGGTGTCAGTTTGTATTTACATAACTTATATAAGTTATATAAGTTATATAAGTTATATAAGTTATATAAGTTATATAACTTATATAACTTATATAACTTATATAACTTATATAACTATATATTTTTGATATAACGTAACCAACACTACCACACGTATATACTATTATTATTCTCACTGTCAAATAGTTAAAGAAGTGCTGTGTTATATTATACACTTGTTGTATACTGTGTGCCCTCTCAATAAATAGCAAATGTATTATTTTTGAAGACTACGTGAGACGTGATCATACCATTTAAGCTGTGCACTCTACTCCATCAAATGTGAGGGGAACTTTACTAATATTCACTACTTCTAGTACATTCACTCATGTAAATGCTAGGTAACGGCTAGGTGACACAATAAGAAAACGGTGGATTTTATATCGTTGTCGGGGAAACTAATCCCGTTTCAATGATTAGTTTAGATTTCTATCCTCTTACATACCTTTAAAGAAAAACAATGACCTGTAGCTGGGAGATAATAATAACTAACATGTTATTAGTTACACATAGCTAATGTTATTAGTTACACATAGCTAATGTTATTAGTTACACATAGCTAATGTTATTAGTTACACATAGCTAATGTTATTAGTTACACATAGCTAATGTTATTAGTTACACATAGCTAATGTTATTAGTTACACATAGCTAATGTTATTAGTTACACATAGCTAATGTTATTAGTTACACATAGCTAATGTTATTAGTTACACATAGCTAATGTTATTAGTTACACATAGCTAATGTTATTAGTTACACATAGCTAATGTTATTAGTTACACATAGCTAATGTTATTAGTTACACATAGCTAATGTTATTTATCAAGTTATCAATGTGGATCCTAAGTTTCCAGTCCTGTCCTGCTAAAAGTGGATCTAACTGGTAACTTCTAAATTTATTCCAGGTGTGTACTGTGTACTGTGTACTGTGTACTGTGTACTGTGTACTGTGTACTGTGTACTGTGTACTGTGTACTGTGTACTGTGTACTGTGTACTGTGTACTGTGTACTGTGTACTGTGTACTGTGTACTGTGTACTGTGTACTGTGTACTGTGTAAATATGGACTATGTAACAATGGGATGTGATTCCCAGGTCGCTGACCTATTTCTATACTGGTACGAGCATGATTACATTACATTTCAAGTTAAAACAAGAACCCTGTAGTTCACACATTGAAACATGATAGTCGATATATTGATGATTTAACTACCCCTAATATCAGTCATAAGACTGTCGATATAATTTGTAAGGATATTTACCCTGTAGAGTTGAAGATTGTAGTTACAAACTCTAGCAATTTATCTACGACTTTTCTTGATTTAGACATTAATATTCTGAACATCGTTTCTACACTAAATTATATAAAAACGACGTGATTTCAGTTTTAAGTCGTTACTTTTCCTAACCTTAACTCCAACGTACCTGTGAAACCTTTGTATGGAGTATTTGTAGGTGAACTGTATCTAGGATATGCAAATCCTCCTCAGTAGTTACTGAATTTATTCATGATGTTAAATTATTAATTGATAAACTGATTACCCAGAATTTTGAACAGAAAATCTTACATAGATATCTTAAATTATTTATTAATTGTCAGCCAGCGTGTATCCTCGGACACTGGCATAATTTCACAGTTAATGACTTCATGTAATTATAGTGTGTGTGAGGCCTCCTTTTAATTCCTTATGCATGTTACCTTTTACGTAAGCTATAATTTCTTTGGTTGTATCGGAACAGTTTTATTTACGTTGACCACTCTTTCACAGTTTATTACTAAGCTTTCAAGCAGTAAACTATTTTGTTTTCTATATTCTATCAGACTTTTACTTAAGCCTAGTTATACATTACTTTATCATATTTATTGATCTAAGGTGTAGTATTGCCAGATCCTAGTTCAATTTGTAACGGAGTTTTATATTAACAGGAAACGATGCAACAGACTCGATATATTTTAATGTTGCCATGGGGTGGCAAGTCCCCATACATCGTAGTCCGGTAGTTTCATTGCGTCTTAATATACTCCTTCATAATATTAAACATTGCGTCTTAATATATCCACATCTTCTATTGTGAAATATCAGAAATAATGCATTATGTGTTGTTCATCATACATATTCTTTTTGTTAAAGCCCATATCTACATTACAGTGCAGCATAATGATTAAGCACACATATTATCCAGATGATCTATTAGATTATACCTTTCTGTGTACTAGTAGTAGTAACTTAGACAAAGTAGTAACTTAGACAAAGTAGTAACTTAGACAAAGTAGTAACTTAGACAAAGTAGTAACTTAGACAAAGTAGTAACTTAGACAAAGTAGTAACTTAGACAAAGTAGTAACTTAGACAAAGTAGTAACTTAGACAAAGTAGTAACTTAGACAAAGTAGTAACTTAGACAAAGTAGTGACTTAGACAAAGTAGTAACTTAGACAAAGTAGTAACTTAGACAAAGTAGTAACTAAGACAAAGTAGTGACTTAGACAAAGTAGTAACTTAGACAAAGTAGTAACTTAGACAAAGTAGTAACTTAGACAAAGTAGTGACTTAGACAAAGTAGTAACTTAGACAAAGTAGTAACTTAGACAAAGTAGTAACTTAAACAAAGTAGTAACTTAGACAAAGTAATAACTTAGACAAAGTAGTAACTTAAACAAAGTAGTAACTTAGACAAAGTAGTAACTTAGACAAAGCTCTAAGCAATAGATGATGTACAAAATACGAACTTCTTAAAAACATGAACAAACTTAAATTATCTATGACTGTTAACAACGCAACGTGAAACTAAAAATAACTACTGCTCAGGTTTGTTGGCAGATTCCCTACCATATGCAGGACAGAAGTTGTTGACTCCAATACTTCTGGCTTCTGATGGATGTAAAGTAACATGGGTTTAAGAAGGAGTAGGATGGAGATGAGTGGGAAGGATACGACTATACAAACCATGAGAGTACGTTGTACTATCAGCCCCACCTGGAGAGGGAATATTATCAGAAACAATAGGACTGCTTTAGTTTCACATGCATTCTATCAGGAGAAGATCAGCAACCATATTTCAAGCTTCTAGAGACGTAGATTAAATTGTTACTATAACATAATGGATTTAAGAATTTCATGATAATTAATAATTAATATATATAATATAATATTATTACTTTTTCTCTGAAGTAACCTGACCTCTCGGTGTGTTGAAGGATCTGCTAAGGCTCTCATACCAAGATAATCTATAGCAGATGTCACCCCCAGCATGGGAAGATGCCCCATAAGGTTTATTAAAGATATTCCAAGGTATGTTCCATCTAAAGCATTCACACTTATGTGACCTGAGATAACACCAACAAAGAAACCTCTTGTCTGTGAACAAATATTATGTTAGTAATGCAAATATTTAAATACTAAATGATTTCAGCTTACACAATTTCTGGAAATAACTTTCAAGTAAAATTCATAATTTTCAGACCATATGGTAATCGATCAGAATTTATGCATTATTCTTATTTTGTAACGAGTTAAAATGATGTTAATCACCTGCTGGCCGAAGAGAATGACAGCAAATACAAGTCCAAAACGTAAAATGGACATACAGCTCAAAACAAATTCTTTGAACTTTTCGTTTATAGCCATTTTGATCTCCTTGGAATAGAAATTAAAAATAAAATCGAATTTACACAACATTAAACACAATGAGATCTCCTCAGAAGAAAATGACGACAACCTGATACAAATCTAAACTATTATAGGCTACAATATACACATAATATAACAATAACCGTATATAAAAATTCTATAAAAAATTCAATAAAAAATCTTAGAAAATTTCATAAAAACCCTTTGTCTAAATCTGATATCTTAACTATACTACAGCTTTTTATCCCTCTTTCTCCTACAATGATAATTTTAGTAACAAATAACATTGGAGATCCAAGAGCCTTTTTGGAAGGTTGGAAGGAGCTTGAGCATGAAATACTCTTATCTAAAAATGCCCTTTCCAATGGGTTCCATACACTCCTAGCACTAACATATAACATAGTTCCATCTGCTTTGTTGGCCCCTGCAGGGAGTTCTCTACCGTCTACAGGAATAAGGAGAGGTTCAGTGGTAACGTCTTTACAGCCAGCAGTTTCTGAGAGCTCTGCTAACACATCTCTCAGTGAATTGTGGCGAAGAGATACCCATTGTGGCGAAGAGATACCCACCCCTTTTGCATATTAATGAGTGTTTTATTGAGTTGTCACTTCCACATACACATTTTCTTGGAGCATCTTTTATTCCAAAGGGCTAGGGCGTCATTGAATTCTTGCTCGTTGAGACAGAATCGAAAAGATTTGAGCGGGAGTGATGAAAGCCAGGAACTTGCCCCTTTCTATGATGTTTGTAGATTTAGGAAAACAAATTTTTTTAGGAAAACAAATTTAAATTTTGGTATTTATCAATAACAATCAAAACATATCATATCATAAAAATAAGGCCGCGCGTTGGTTGACTGCCTCAGTGAAGGTGCCCTGCGCATTAACAGAACCTTATGCGGCGATCACATGATCATGAGGACCTGTGAGCGCCAAATTTAATTTAAAGTTTCTAGAAATCATACATCACTACGAGTTACTCATGCTTTTTTAATTTTTATAGGATTTTTTTATTTCATTCATTCATACTTATTCGGTTTAAAGCTGTATATTTAGAACTCGCTATTGTTCAAACTATGAAAGCAGAACGTAGATAATGGACAATATACCTACCAGGACGCACGCACTACCAGGACGCACGCCGAGTTGGACTCGTCGACAGTCCTGATATATATGGAACAAATATATATATGGAACAAATATTTTACGAGTATCACCCGTTAATATGACGTAAGATCTAATTGCAATTTTTGGGTTTCATTCAGGAAAACTCTATCCTTCAAAAACTCTATCATTGAAAAACTCCTTGAAAAACTCTATCCTATATTTTCCATGTGTAAAATAATGAATGGAGTATTTGAACCAGACTTCCTATTGTAGAATAGAAGTGGAGGCCGATATATGTGAAAACTGGCCACAGGCCTAAATATTACATATCAATCAATTACAATTCATTAATGTTACCAATATTAAAAACTATCCAAAATATCTTAGAAAGTATTCTCTAACCAAAGGGCTCAATATTTAAATCTAAATATTCAATATTGTCTGGTTTATATCGCAACTTGGGCCCTCTGTCCTCCCTTATTGAAATAACTGTTGTCTTTAATACCTCAAAGCGCAAGCGCTTTCTAAGATATGTAACTGAGTCCGAATAACGCTGACCCGTTGGAGATTCCATCTTTTGTGCCAGCTTTTTAATCAAGCGTTGCGCTTCGACTCCCATGCCTCCTGTTGTGGAGAAAACTAAAGGTGTAAAGGTAGCTTTTTCCACTTCTAGGACCCTTGCATTATATGCTCTTTTCTTCTCAGTCTCGTGAGCCAAATACATCATAGGAATTGGTTTAGCTGCGTTGGTTGGAGCAGGAGCGTGAAACACTCTTACATCAAAAAATGCTCTTTCTAACGCATTCCAAACTGATCTTGCTGATATAACTAGTCGGGCTTGATCTCCAGTTACTGTACCTCGCGTGGTAACTGCATGCCGCTGACTGGAAGAAGAGGGGCTCTGTCTGAACGTCTTTGCATTTGACTGTCCGCATGATATTAGCTATTGTATCTCGAAGTGAGTTATGCCTCAAGGTCACATAACCCCCAAGTTTACACGTGAGGGCATGGTTTGCGGAGTAGGAATCACCACAAGTACAAAGTTTTGGACAATCTTTCAGCTTCAACACGAAAAACGATATTATATATAAATGTGTATTCTAGTTAAATATATTTAAATATATTGGTAGCAGTGGATAATTTTCTTTACCTGTGTATTGTGCTCTGCCAATTACATCATTCTAGATAGTAAATTAAACTTCAAAAGCCATGTAGATTATATTATTAGGAAGGTCATGAAGAGAATTGGTGCCATGTATAGAAGTAAAGCACTGCTACCCATTAAATATAGGAAAATGTTTGCCAATGCACTCATGTTGCCACAATTCGATTATTTAGACACGATCTATTGTAGAGCTGGCAAGACAAAACTTGCTGAACTTGACACTCTGTACAAAAAGGTAGCCAAAATAGCTCTCAACGTTCCAAAAACAGAGAGCAGCCTTAATGTTTATAGAGACATGAAATGGTTACCACTCCATCTTAGACGACAACTCCATCTGTCAAATTATATGTTTAGAATCATCCATGACAATTGTCCTACAAACTTTATGAACAAATTTAGTTACATATCAGGAGGTAGTAGGAGCGGCGAAAGCTGCAACCTTTATGTCAATAGATCAACATCACATAAAAACTTTCAATACTTGGGGGCAAAATGTTGGAATAATGTTCCAACAGATCTACGAAATCTGCCCGATGTTAAAAGCTTTAGTGATTCGTATAAGAAACAGCTACTATCATCTATAACAACAGACCCTAATTATACCGTCGACAATTCATATGACAAATTTTACACTGCAATCATAGTTGCCGATAACTAAGTAACTTCTAATTCTTTTAAATCTGAGGCATATATAATTGATGTATCGAAAAGATATTCCCTTTTTTACCACCTTACCATTCTGATTGATTTTGCACATGACTGACATGTTTTAACTGGAGAAGGGGTTCCCACAGTGGTAGTTTTATAAACCACTTTTAATTTATTGACCTATTATACTTAGTGGTAGTTTTATAGACCACATTTAATTTATTAACTTATCATACTTAGTATTTTTTTTTGGTGACTGTATCACCCAGTTTTAACATTTGATAATTGTACAGTTTATTGACGACACATTGACTGAATGTTATTTTATATTCTAATTTATATTCTAGATATTTTATTTATTTTACAACAGACGACAACTTCCTGTTTTTTCTTCTATATTAGTTACTCATATCTCTTGTACAGACTTTTTTACAAGGACATTGACAAATGATACTCACATTAGGCATTCATTATTGCATCTAAATTATTTCACTTGCATTAGGCTTAGAAATTTATTCTCTGGTCAACAGATTTCAAATGTTTAATTAATTTGTAGTATGACAGTAAGGTATATAAGAAGTTATTTAATTTTGCTTGGGCTATTATATTGACTAGGTATTGAGGTTTAATGATGATATGGAATTTGAATTCTATATAAATTTACACTATGTGGTTGGGGCATTTTGCATAGTAAATATGGTTACTACTCATATATATCATATTATTTGATTGGTATTCGATTTCTGATTATTTCTCTAGGAATATGATTATTATATCTCAATTTGGCTTTAGGTAGGGTGCCCCGCTAAAAGAACTGGATTCTTCCAGGAAGCATCCCGTGCACAGAGCTTGGTCTACATATATATTAAATTATTAACCATTCATTCTGTATGTGCACGAAAATTTATTTCAATATCTCAATTTGGCTTTAGGTAGGGTGCCCCGCTAAAAGAACTGGATTCTTCCAGGAAGCATCCCGTGCACAGAGCTTGGTCTCCATATATATTAAATTATTAACCATTCATTCTGTATGTGCACGAAAATTTATTTCAATCAAAACATCACTTGATTTAATTGAATGTATCAATCGAGCGCTGTAATATGGGCGCAATTAGATTTTGACCGCGGTCTGTGTGCATGCTTATACGTTTTTGTTTTGTGAGTAAGCTATGGGATTGTGAAAGTAAGCTATACCAATGTGTTTTTTACAATTAAAATATTTTAAATCAAAAACAAAATTTTATTTTATCATTTATACCCACAATCGATTCATATTTAGTTCAAATATTTAAAGTCAAA